>NC_050449.1:107880027-108203360 GCF_903995425.1 Onychomys torridus
AGTCTGTGAGGCTGCACCTTCTTAGCTGGCAGCTTTGAAGGTTTGGATGCATGGTTCTGAAGAAACTTCAACAGAGGCATTCTTAGAGGCTGGATCACCTGGGCTGTTTGTCTTCATTGGTGTCTGGCCTTTTTGTTCTGAAAATACACAAATTTTTAAAGGTAACATACATATCTTCATTAACACACATGGAATATGCAGTGTGTACAAGTTAGCTAAAGATGATATTTTTGCTCTGTTTGAGCAGGTAAAAGGCATCTGTCAACTTCATAAGTCCATTTGGACTGCATACCATATCAAAACTGTAATATAATAAGTCATGAAGACTCTGTAACCAACAAGATTTATGATGTTTCCACCAGTCTCAGAGCTGTTCCCATGCAGAGGATCAGCACACACATCACCTGTCCTGTAGTCTTTCCTGACTTCCTCCCTCATGTCTGCAGCCAAGATCCTCAGGAGGTCTCCCCTGGTCAGATCTGATCTCTGTTAACTTTGAAGGAATCCATAGCTTTTTGTTTCCTGTGGAAACAAAAGCACAGCCTCTCCCCCAATGCAACACGATTCCCAACTTCCATTATGAAGCCAAGACAACCCCAAAGTATCTAGGCTGCTTTAATTCAGCAGTCAGCAGCTGCCATTCTCTGTTCATTAGCAATAAATAATTCAAAAATTTACAAAACACCATGTAAGGTCCAAATTCTGTGTGTTATCATATTTCCCATCCTTACATGGCTTTTTTATATTGCTTTACTCTCTCTTTAAAGACTTTATAACTTTAAAGTTATAAAGCACCTTTTAAGGCATAGTGTACATTTTTAGAGGTTTTCTGTGTCTGGATCTGGCTTTTTGCATATCTGCAATGTTCTCTGAACATGTGACCCAAGCCTTAAAGGATCAGTCAGTTTACTGAGTGGTCCTGTGCCTCTGTACACTGAACATTGGCCCACCTGAGTGACTACAGTACTAGGAAGCCAAATCTGGCTCCTTGTCCAGAACTTTTCTTAGCTTTTTTAGGCTCCACATTTGTATATTCGAGTCTCTACATTGGATGCTATATGTAGTAGTACTTCCTTGTCAGGACCTCCAGCCTGCAAATAATGACATGGAGACTTATTATTAATTATAAAGTCTCTGCCTTAGCTTAGGCTTGTTCCTAATAAGTTCTTTTTTTTCTTTTTTAAAGATTTATTTATTTATTATGTATGCAGTGCTCTGCCTGAATGCATGCCTACATGCCAGAAGAGGGCACCCAATCTTATTATAGATGGTTGTGAGCCACCATGTGGTTGCTGGGAATTGAACTCAGGACCTCTGGAACAGCAGGCAGTGCTCTTAACCGAGAGCCTTCTCTCTAGCCCATAACAAGTTCTTATAACTTAAATTAACCCATGTTTTTCAATCTACGTTCTTCCTTGAGGCTTGTTACCTCATCTTCATACTGCCCATCCTGCTTCCTCTGCATCTGGCTGTAGACTATGCCTTTCTTCCTCCCAGAGTTCTCTCTCTGCCTGGAAATTACACCTATACTCTCCTGCCTAGCTATTGTCCATTCAGGCCTTTATTAAACCAGTCACAGCAATACATCTTCACACAGTGTATAAATATCCCACAACACTCCCCACTTCCTTTGTTCTTTTGAGGCTGCATCTCTGTATCTCAGGCTGACCCAGTCTTGATGTAGCTGAGAATGACCTTGAACTTCCAGTCTACCTGGGATTACAGGTGTGTACCTTCACATCTGGTTTTATGTGGTGCTGGGAGGTGAAACTCAAGGCTCTATGTACATTAGAAAAACACTCTACTAACTGACCTACATCCTCAGTTGTATAGTAATCTCACAAAGCTATTATTTTATCACAATTATTTTAATGTTATCAGATGATTAAATGTCAAAGTCAGATCATAACCTGCCAACAAATTACCTAGTGGTTCACAGACCCCAGATTCAAATTTCTTTGCATAAACAGATTGGAGAGAAAAGACAGTTGTCTTTAAAGTGGACCAATCATGCCCAGAGCAGAATCCTTCAAGTAGAAGAGTAAAAACGATTTCAGTTACTTCTCCAAACAGAATGAAGAGTTCAAGGCTATGGAGTCTATTCTCCTAGGCACCATGGTAAGACAAAACTTGGCAATTGTTTTTGAAGAGAATATTCAAAAATTTCTTTTTCCATTTGTCACTTAGACTAGAAGTTAAATTCTAAAGATAGTTATTGAGAGGAGCAAGATTGTACAAATACGGATCCTCTGGAGTCTTTCCAAGACCTCAGAGCTACTTCTTGGGACTGGGCTAGACTTTCTCCTTAGACATCCACATCAGCAGCTCACTCACTTTGTCTTTTTCCTTTTAGTCCACAAGAACACCAGGTTTGGATGTGTTCTCAGTCAGCATTAATGTGGTTCACTAGCTGAGCACGGCAATGCAGAGCCTGCAATCCCAGCTGGGATATAGCTGAGTGCTAGGATCTTTGTCTAGCATGCACAGGAACCTAAGTACGATTCTCAGAACTTCACAAAATCAAAGCACACACACACACACACACACACACGCACACGCACACGTACACGCACACGCACACGCACACGCACATGGAATTCACTTTCAGTGTAAACTGATTCTCTTTTTTTTTTTAAAGTTAATTTTTACTTATGTGTATGTGTGTTTCTATGTGTGAGTGTATGCCAGGTTCAGATCCTTGCAGTGGCCAGAAGAGGCCACTAAAGACCCCCAAGCTGGAGTTAGAGGTGGTTGTGAGCTGTCTGATGTGGGTGCTAGGAACTGAACTCAAGTCCTAGTATAGAAGAACAGCAAGCACTCCTAACCATCGATCCATCTCTTCAGCCTAAGAAGCTCTCATGACTCTCTTAGAGGGTCACTTTGTGGAGTACTGTCTTTTCTACCCAGAAGCCAGTGCAGCCACTGCCCCTGCCAGACTTGTCTGTATCCCAACTGAAGTAGTCGAGGAAGCTTTATTGATATTGCTTTCTGTAAATTTTTCACTTAACAATATGTTTAATTCTTGGAAGCATGATTTTGTTTATCCCAACAAAATCCTGTAACATTGTAACATTGAATGTGAGTAGAGTTTAAGTTTTAAATTGTTCATTTCTGATTCTCTCAGTCATTGCTACTCTTTCTAAAAGTTTGGCTACTCCATGAATTACCTTCTAAGGCACCCACCCTGCTCTCGAGGTGTTTTTTTGGTGTTAAGCAAATCGTAGTTTATGAATAGTCTCTACTCCTGATATCAAGACTGTAACAGTTGTGTTATTATTTTCACTGTTGATTTTGGCAATGTATGCCATTGGTAGAGCCAGATCTTACCACTTGAGGGTTTAAAAAAATTATTATTGCCTGGGTTTCTCCCTTGATATGTGATGAATCAAATGTGGCTTTCATAATTCCTAGACCAGGTAACAACCGCTTCTTGCAGAGCTCTGTTCTGTGTGTTGTTTCTGTTTTGACGCTGGTCTGTCTATGACCTCTGATGTGTGCTTGACTTTTTCAGGGGAGATGCAAACAAACATCTCACCACACACCCACCCCAGACAGGACACCAATGACTGATGGAAGAATTTATTCTACCCAAATCCAACACGGCGAAACTGAGTTTATTGGGCTACTTGCAGAAGCAGAGACTACTCAAAGGTAGCTTTGAAATGCTCACTCTAGTGTGAGTGTCAGCTCCAACCACTGCATCCCCAAGCTCTCTGCAGGGCTTGCACACATCAGTGGGTTAGAGGTCACTTGGAGACAGCAAGGCTTATTGGAGTGTTTCCTCCCCGAGTCACTGTTCGCTATTTCTATAACCTTAGGGAAGGACTTTGAGAGTTTTGTTAATTTCAGGAACTTCTTGAGACTTGCAAGTTGTTTACTTCTTGAGTTTTATGATCCTCTCTCTTGGAGGGAATGTTTCAACTAGAAAGAAATTATTATACAAGATTCTTCAGAGATCCTCCTGCCTCAGCCTCCTCAAGTGTTGTGATTACATGTACCAACGTGCTCTGATCTCCTGTTTAAACTGCAGTTCCTAGTGAATGGAAGAATTCCTGTGTCTGGATGCATCAACAACTGACTCCTACCTATAGCTGTGGTGCATTCTGCTGTGGCAAGTGGCTGTGTTATATCTATCCTGACCCTCAGGATATTAAACATTATCCCATCCACAGTCACTGTGGTGGTTGTTCGACTTACAACAACATGCCTTGCTGTGCTTAGCATGGGGCTTGAGGTCAACATTTCTGGCTGTACAATCTGTGGTGAGTAATGCTGACTTTGGCCCAGTAGCCAGAGGGATTGCTCTAAACAATTTATACCCCTGCAGAACAGATGCTATGATTTCATTATTGTGGACCACTATCAGCCCTGTCCAGGAGCTGGTATAGCCAGTAGCCCTTGCCAAACACATCTCCATCTCAAATGGAGTGACAGACACAGCTTTATTGATGCTGCCTTCTGGACATTTCCTACTTAACAATATGTTTGATTTTTGGAAACATGATTTAGTTTATACCCCTCCCCCCCAAAAAAAAAACCTCCTGTAATGTTGAATATGAGTAGAGGGCTTAAGATAAGGTTTTCAGTTGCTCATTTCTGGTTCACTTGGTCATTGCTAAATAGATAATTCTGGAAAATTAACTATGGTAATCCATATATTTTGATGTTAGTTGGATTGTTGCATATACCCCATTGCCTGGTCTGTCTTATCCAACACGGCACCATGTCAGTGACCACCAGAAACTGCACATTTCCAAAACTACATCGCAAGCTCAGGTTCCAGACTGGACCCAATCCAAAATATATACAGCTATGCTGCTTGGTCAGTGAAGGAAGAAGGTGAGCCAGCATCTGGGAGGCTGTGAAAGCACGATCTCTCATCATCAGGAAAGTCCATTTCAGAATGAGGGGTGATGTTTAAATTTCTTTTTTTTTTTTTTTTTTTTGGATTGGTAGGGAACTGAAAGGACCATAACTGAAGGCTTTCAGTTTCCCCTACACTGTTTGCTCGGCTTTATTTTAACTGAGGTAGAGTCCTTGCCCCCTTCAGAGTGTGTGCATGCATGTGTTGTGTGCACACAGGTGTGTGCAGGTGTGTGGATAGGACGGACAGAGGAGGACATTGTGCTTTGTCACTTTCTACTGTGTTCCTCTGAAACAGTCTCTCACTGAAGCTGGAGCCAGGTTGGCCAGGGGCATGTCTGAGCAGCATCTCCATTCCCCACAGTGCCGAGGTTACAGGCACATGCCCAGGGACACGTGGGTTTTACTTGGATGCTCAGGACTCAAACTGAGGTCTTCATGCTTGCGAAGCAAATGCTCTTACTCACTGAGCCATCTCTCCAGCCCTGAGGTAGAGGTCTTAGTTTATAAAATTTATTTTTATTATTTTAAAAATTACTCATTTTCTGCTGGGCGGTGGTGGCACATGCCTTTAATCCCAGCACTCGGGAGGCAGAGCCAGGTGGATCTCTGTGAGTTCGAGGGCAGCCTGGACTACAGAGTGAGTACCAGGAAAAGGCGCAAAGCTACACAGGGAAACCCTGTCTCGAAAAGCCCCCACCCCCCAAAAAAAATTACTCATTTTTTTAAAGTTTCTGTGTGGTTGCCTGTATGTGGTCATGTGTGCCATGAGCATAAAGGAGCCCCAAGAGATCAGAAGAGACATCATATTTTCTGAAACTGAAGTCACAGGTGACTGGGAGTCAAATCCAGAAATCCAGGTCCTCTGCAAGAAGAATAGGCACTCTTAGTCACTGGGCCCCATCTCCATCCCTTGTGTTATTATTTTTAATTGTGTGTATGTGTGTGTGAATGTGCACATGGGGACTGAAGAGGCCAGAGGTTTCAGATACTCCAGGGCTGGAGTTACAGGGATTTGTGAGCCACTTGGTATGGGTGTTCAAATTCTGTTCTAATGCAAAAGTAGTGCACACTTAACTGGTGACCTTTCTTTCTAGCCCCTAAGGTAGATTTTTTTTTTTAAACTTCACTCATATATCATATCCTGACCACAGTTTCTCCTCCCTTGACTCTGCCTTGTTCCTCTCCCCCAGATCCACTCACTCCTCTTCTGTTTCCCTTCAGAAAAGAGCAGCCCTCCCAGGAACATCAGCTGAGCACAGCATAGCAAGTTGTAATAAACTAGGCACAGACCCTCATCTCAAGGCTGGGGAGGCAACCCAGTAGGAGGAAAAGGGTCCCAAGAGCAGGCAAAAGAGGCAGAGACACCCCCAATCCACCATTAGGAGTCCCACATGAACACCAAGCTACACAACCACAGCATACATGCAGAGGGCCTGCAGCATACCCATGCAGGCTCCCTGATTGTCCATTCAGACTCTGTGAGCCCCTATGAGCCCTCTTAGTAGACTCTATGGGCCGTGTTAAGGTAGAGTTTTTAAATATCATCTTCAGCAGGTGGGATTTAACATTTGGGAAACTTATCAGTGAATGAAATCCCAGTGTGAGCCCTTGAAAGCTTAGCCTGAAGGAGAACACTCGGGTACCTGGGGGATAGAACCGAAAGGCTGATCAAAGTGAGTCTCTTATACCTTAGTTTTTGCTGCTTTTGGAGGTTGTAGATCATGTTGTGCTCTATTTCCCAGAAAGTTCTAGAATAGGTGAAATAACATCTAATGCCTTTCTGTAGGACATGTCCAGTGGACATAGGCAATGGGATAGGGTAGGGTAGAGACAAGCAACTACTTGAAATTGTCCTTGGTTTAAAGGACCTCAGAGCTAAGGTCACTGAACTAAAGAAAAATCATTGAAACTCAAATTGTGCTGTGCTCTGACTTCTAACATGAAAGTTTCATAGAACAGAAATGGCATGGGGTGGCTTGATCAAAGGTGCCTATTGAGGAGGTAGGTCCTTGAACCACATCTTCAGTAACTGTCTTAGTTAGGGTTTCTACTGCTGTGAAGAAACACCATGGCCACAGTAACTCTTACAAAGGAAAACATTTAGTTGGGGATAGCTTACAGTTTCAGAGGTTTAGTCCATTATTGTCATGGCAGGAAGCATGGCAGCATGCAGGCAGACATGGTGCTGGAGAAGGAGCTGAGAGTTCTACCTCTTGAGCTGCAGGCAGCAGAAGGAGATTGTGTATTATACTGGGTACAGCTTGCGCATGTAAGACCTCAAAGCCCACCTCTACAGTGACACACTTCCTCCAACAAGGCTACACCTCCTGATAGTGCCACTTCCTATGGACTAAGCATTCAAACACATGTGTCGATGGGGGCTATTCCTATTCAAACCACCTCAATAATATTTATGTCAGTGTTTATGGAGCAGGGACAGAGGCCTGTGTGATATAACCAAGTGAGTGTGACAGAGGTGTGGAACACTCCTAAGGAAGCAGCAAAAACAAGCCTTTCATGACATCTTGCAGATGCATGTGGAGAAGGGTCTCCAGCTTAGCTTTGGTTATGGAAGACCTCAAGGCAGGAAGAGATGCCTAGAATCTATGTAGAACACCTCACTCAAGTTTTGTCTCTGCTGGCATCCTGACCATCACCATGTTCTCCAGGCACTGAGGAAGCAGGGATAAGCAGAAGGGGTTTCCAGGTTATAGTAGATGAGAAATGTAAAAGTGAAATTTACGTTATTGTGGTAGGAATATGTAAAATCTACAGAATGTTAAGGAACCCACTCAAAGCACAGGAAACATGGAAGAATCTAGACTGAAGGCAAGGATATTAATCAGCTCCTTTAGGACTATTGGGGTGTCTACAGCCCCCAGCTTCCCCTTGGGAGTCTCTACCAAATTTTCCAGGCTAAAGGTAAGTGAAGTTTGCTAGATTGGGGAATGACTTTTCTCTAAAGTGCCAGTATGTTCTGTGCAGCATATACTATTTATCAAAATGTTAGTTTTACAGAGTGTACTATGTTTTGTATGGGACATGAAGAGAAACTCTATTTTAAAAATCCCACTCTGATTACTGCAACTGTGGTTCCCTGCACAAGACCTGCTCAAGATCAAGCCAGTCAACACTTCAACATGGCTGAAGGAGGGATCATGAGGCCCTACATCTAGCTCAGGAGCTACTGACAAGGGGGAAGGGGAGTCATTTGTTCTTCAGGGATATGGTAGATATCTTAGCTTATCCATGATATGTGTAGTTGGTCCCAAGTCGATGCTTATGCTGGAAACACCATTGGACACAGTGGGTTATATATCCATAGGTTATGTGTCCAAGAGGACATGAACATGGTGGGGGACATGGGGGCTGGAGGGCATTGGAATTGGTTACGATCAAGACACATATATGGGTACAAAGTTGTCAAATAATTAATTACAAATACTTTTTTAGAAGAAAGAATGGAAAAGAAACACCGTTTTTGTTTATGACCACTCCGTTAGTGCTGGCAGGACAGCAATGAGTTGGTGGCTTCATACTGACTCCACCATTGGTGTATTTGCATGTGTGGGTGTGCTAAGCACTTCATGAAGGCCTTCTGGTCCACAACACTTACTGTCATACAAGTAAACAACAAATATCCACAAACGATCTTGCAGAGATGTTACTGGCATTGTTAGGGTCAGAGTCTGAGCCCTGACATCACAAGAAACTCAGCCATTTGCCTCCAATATGCCAATTATGGACAAGTGAGATCAAGGAGCAGAGAAAGACATGGGGAAGAAATAAGGAGGCACAGTGAACACTTTTATTCCTAGTCTGTCTTGAGGTCCTGACATGAGGTTTAGGTTTAAACAGAGGGAGGGGGATGTGTAACTAAACAGTTTTGGTCAAGGTGTGGCCCTGCCCATCACTGACCCATCACTGGATGCCAGCCTGTTCTGCCTGTTGTCAGAACTTTGTGCAGCCCCTTCCTGGGAGGCAAGATTCCATCCCCTACCCATATGGCACCATGGCTTCTGGGGTTCCTTAGGAAATTTTAACTCTTTGGGGTATGTTATTTTAATAGGCAAAGGTCTCTTTGGACAATTATCTCCTCTCCTGATGTGGCTATAAGGGACCTAATCAGTGAGACTTACTGAGTTCTAATGGGTTTCCATAAGAGTTCCTGTTCCAACAATGGCACTTTACTTTTTTCTTGTTTGTGTGTGTGTACATGTGTATGAGGGTAAAAATGTGCTTATGTGTGTTCATGCCTGTGGAGGTCAGAGGCCGACATTGAACATCTTCCTCTATAACTCTCCACTGTATTTTTGAGACAGGATCTCTCTCTCTCTCTCTCTCTCTCTCTCTCTCTCTCTCTCTGTCTCTGTCTCTCTCTCTGTGTGTGTCTCTCAACCTAGAGCTCACTGATTTGGACGGCCTGACTGGCTATCCAGTCCCAGAGTTGTTCTTGTTACCACCTCCCCATGCCTAGCTTTTTATGTGAGGACTGGGGAATTCGAGTTCAGGTCCTCATGCTAACAGGCATTTTGTTAACTGCCCATCTCTCCATCCTTTATTTTCTCTTTTGTTTCTTTTTAGAATCAGGGACTAGAGAACTAAGCCTGTGAAGAGCCGTCCTGGGCACCTTTGCTTCTTCTGGTCCTGTTCTGAGGGCCACTTAGCTTCTACCGCCGGTGTACTGGATCATGGGCTGTTTACGCTTCCAGAGGAAGGAGAACGGAGTGAGTTCTTTATGGTTGTGTTGGTTTCACATCAGCTGATCCTCACACCCAGCTCTAACACTCCTCTATACCCACTCAGCTCCCCCACTGCTTGCCAGACAAAATAAAATGTAAACAAAATCACCAAAGAGTCTAGACAATTGAAAGAGAAGTAAAGGATAAAGAAGAGTGGCGGGGGCTTTGACATCAATCTCACTCTCTCAGTGGGGACTTTATTTTCTGCTTCCTGTACTGAAACAAAAAATTTGATTTAAACTGCATTTGTTACAGATTCTAGAGAAGCAGGAATGTAGTTTCTAACCTCATGTGTTGTGTAACAAAGGTTCCTAGTCACAAAACTACAGAGAACCTTGGGCATTGGGAAGAACTGGGTTTTTATTGAAATATATAATGATTACCAAAAATATGGTTTAGTTCAGGAAGATGTAAATGCCAATGTTTTCTTTGCTGTGGTAAAACACCATGACCAAAAGCAACTTGGGAAGGAAAGGGTTTATTTGAGATTACAACTCTCAGTTCATACTCCATCACTGAGGGAAGTCTAGGTAGAAACTCAAAGCAGGAACCTGGAGACAGGAACTGATGCAGAGACCATGGAGGAGTGCTGCTTACTGGCTTGATCTAGATGACTTCATCAGCCTGCTTTCTTACAGCACCCAGGACCACCAGCCCAAGGGTGGCACAGAGATCTGGGTCCTCTCGCAGGCCAATCAGATGGGAGCAAGATTTTAGTTAAGGTTCCCTCTTCCCAGATGACTCTGGCTTTTTGTCAAGTTGACAAAAAACTAACCAGCATACCTAGCAAAGGAATCCATGGAGGTCAATAGACACTTCTTTGGGACAAGCAACAGATATTTCAACAAACTCAGGTAAATGGGTGGTCTTGGATACAAGTTCAAGGAGACACTGAGACGAATTTTTGGGGGTAAGGAGTTTACTAGAAGAGCTATTAATGCCATGAATAGACAGGCATCATGGTGGGAGCGTTTTTAGGGCAATTCAGGGCCCCAGCACCAAAGACACACAACGTGATGGGAGCCAGGAGATGGCAGAGTTAGCGGATCTGTTTTAATAGTTTTTTGAATAGGGGGTGGTTTTCTAGCACAGGCTCTAGGCAGAAGGAATGGTATTGTGAGCAGGATGGGTGGCCACCAATACTGCTTTGATGTAAACTCACTTCCCTAGGTGAGAGACCCTGGCCCCTGAAAGTGTCTTAGCTAGGGACAATGAATGCCCTCAGTAGGTGCCTGTAACACCTGTTAGAGTGGAAGTGTTGCTGCTGGGGCTGTGGCCTGAGCAGGAGTCAGGTCTGGAGTCTAGTGTTCACTTCAGAATCTCAGATGTTTTCAGGAGGAATTACTATTAGATTCTAGAAGCTCAGAGTTGTTCAGATCACCTTGCCTCTCTGCCTCTTGTCTCCTTGTACATTCATAAACTCTGGATCCATTCCAAAATGGAGTGGGCACTGTAGCTCTGTATGCATGATGCTGGGGACTCTTGGGAACTCTCCTTCACAGAGCTCTGGCATGACTTTGGGTACACGTTTAGACAGAGTACCTACATCAATGATAATTAGATGTTTGCTTTTCACATTTTCCTTACATTCTCTTAAACAGAGGAAGGTCCCGAATCTCATGTTGTCTTGTACTTTGGTATTCATTTATTTTTGTGTGTGGTATATATGTGGGGGAAGGCATCATGTGTGTATGTACTGTGTGTTCATGTGTGTATGTGTGTGTGCTTCAGGACTCTAGATATCAATCTCAGGCCTCATTTTTCAAGACACATCCATCTCAAGATCTTGAGACAGGATCTCTCACTGGGCCCTGTGATTCACCAATTAGATTGGCTGGACAAGGCCCAGGAATCCACCTACCTCTGACCCAGTGCTGATATTGCAGGTGTATGCCACCATGTCCCGCTTTCTTACTTGGATGCTAGGAACTCAAACTTGGGTCTTCATGTTTGGATGGCAGTCAGTTTATCCATTGAGCCTTCATTCCAGCCCCTGTACTTTTTTTTTTTTTTTAAATCAAGTTCTAAAATCAATAAAAAACAAAACATTAAGAACATCTGATTTTGTCTTATGGGATTTGTAGCTTAGATTTCCCCCTAAGTATGTCACACTTTGGATCATGGTAAGGTGGATATACTGTCCCTAAGATCTTTTACAAATGGCTGTCTTTGTCTTGGACATTCAAAACACCTTTGGTCTGATCCTAGCTCCATGCTCTGTATTTCCATGATAGCCAATGGCAGCATCTGAAGCAGTTCACCTTTCAGAGGTGGTGATGGTGGTTACTTTAAATGAAACTCGCTAATAAAAGGTTTGGAACATAACAAAGGATGCTTCACCGAGTAATTGGTTATAGCAATTGAGTTTGCTAGAGGTTTTCTTTTTTCTTTTTCCCCCCAAATTCTTAAGTTTTGTGGCGCTTTGTGTGAATGGGAGGGGCCTAGAGAGAGAGGGAGTGGAGAAGGCCTTTTCAGAGTCTTGCAGTTAAGCCTTTCATTTGCACTGGTTATCTATACCGCCTGAGGCTCCAACACCCTCATCTGTGAAACAGTGGAGGGGAAAGCTGCATTCTATTTTTGTGCCCTTTTACCCTTGAGAACTTACATCTTCATTTAAAAGCTATCAGGCAGGCTGGTGAGAGGCTAGAGAAAGGATGGTTTTTAATAGCTTCTGAGACTGATTCTCACCAGTTCCTCAATGGCTGCCTCACACTTCTGTGATGTCTGAAGTGCTAGTTTTCAGTCACACCTGTGTGTTTTAAAACTTTGGCCCTTTTCAGATTTAAAAAAGAAAGCCTCAAAGAACAGTGGAGTATCTGGGGTGGTATAATTAGCAGAGACAACGCTTTTCAAAGCTTACCCTGAGTTTGTAGAATAGGGTTGGGTGTTCTCCCATGGGACTTTTCAAGGTAGGAGTGGAAGAAAGTGGAAGAGATCAGTTTCAGGTTCAACTAAAGATGGCTCCAGCTGAGAAAAGATGGAAAATCCTTTGTCCTGTCACCGTATCAGGACTTGGAGTTCAGTACCTTGTGAGGACATTCTAGCCTAGAGGCACTCAACTTCAAGGTCTTAATGATGTCACCAGTGACTCCAGACAGAAAACAGAATGCTAAGAGCTGGCAAAGTGCTTTGTGAGGGGCTTGTGGGGTCAGTATTGTATGTTCTTCCCTGGCCCTGCCCTATAACAGTTGGCTCCTAAGAGGAACTTCCAATGCTGTGAGACCTAGGGATCCATGAGTGGTGAAATTCTGTGCTGGGTCCACAGGTCTTGTCAGTGATAAGAAGGGGACAGCTCATGAGACTATGGCAGTTAGAGACTCCTAAGCCCCATGGAAGCTTCCTGAACATCCCAGTGTGAGCAAACTTGGAGGTCATAGCCTGTGTCCCAAACTAGGTTTGGCCAGTTTTCTTCAATAAGCCAATTAAGTGATACAAAGTTAATAATAGAAAGCAGAAAAAGGAGATTTAATCAGTGTGGCCACATTGGTAACCCATACAGAGAGATCCAGAAAGTCCCCAAACCCATCCTCAGGATCCTGAATTGAGACTAAAGTTTAAATTGAAGGTCAAGGATTTGCACTTCTAAGCAGTCCTTGTCAAGGTGTGGCTCTGCCCATCATGGGCCCATCATTGTCTGGCTTATGTCTCATTCTATAAGGTGGTTTGTCAAGTTGTCAGAACTCTGTGGTTCTTTTTCTTGGGGATAAGCCCACCTCTGGCTTTCCCTTCTCCTATCATGGGATTTCTGGGATATTTTCTTCATGTCCATTGTCTCAGTAACCTGATAGGCCAAGGGAAAGGCACAAGGGTCACTTTGGAATATCTGCATCCTGCCAGGAGGATTACTGGATCACAGGGTGGCAGGTGTGTGCTATGCTTTTGCAGTAAGTGTCTGGTGAATGTGTTGATGCGTAGGGACCTCGGTTACAATCCCAAGCAGAGCTCATCACCAGTGAGTGACTGGGATTTATTTTAATCCTTGGTACAGATGAGCAGCCACTTTGGGAAAAGAAGGAATCTGGAGTGGAATATACAGAGGGATAAGCTTTGTTTTAAAATCTAGATGTGAGGCAATAATTAGCTTCCTGACACAAAGATGGGGAACCAAATCTTTGTATCTCCATGCAGTAAAAAGAATGCATGGAATTTCAGTCTCCCAAGATGTTCTCTATTTACAAATTCTTTGCTGGTCGCCTGTACAAAGCCATTGCATTGTTACTATGTCCTAAGAGAATATCCATCAGGGCACACCCAGAAAATGGTGTAGTTCACACACAATATGCCGTCTCCCTGGGCTCTGATTTTCTTGTCCTTAGGTCAGTATTTCACTCTTATCAGGGTATTTCTCAATGCCTGTCCATCTCAAGCTCCAGAAGAGAGCCATCTGTTGCTGAAGAATGTTTTCAGCCAGAAGTGGTGCATCGTTATTCCAGCCAGGGCGTGCTGTTGCTCATAGAGATTTTTATAGGTGGAGGCACAGCTTATGCTCTGCATTAGAGGCCCTTCTCTGCCGTGGCAAAGTGCAGTGCATGCTGGGGAAAACTCCCTCCTGGGTGATCTTCCAGCTGTTTGGGATGGTTTTGGCACTCCCTGACTCCTTGCAAAACAACTCTTTCTCCATTACTACAGTGTGTGTGTGTGTGTGTGTGTGTGTGTGTGTGTGTGTGTGTGTGTAAGTGTGTGTGTGTGTATGAATGTGCTTACGTTATGTACATGTATGTATGTATGTTCATATATGCCTATGCAAATATACATATGTATGTATGTGTTTTTCCATTTCTCTTGTACCACAGGCATCATTCCCTTTCTCATGAGGACCAGTCTCTTTGTTTAGACATGCTCTGGGGAGATGCTGTGGTTGAGATAATTGTCCTCAAAGGCTCACATGTTAAATGCTTGGTCACCAGTGTAACAGGTCTTTCTTTGGACCATTTGCTCCTGTATAATGACATGGAGACTTATTATTGAGTATGAAAGTTTGGCCTTAGTCGCTTAGGCTTGTTCCCAACTAGTTCTTATAACTTAAATTAACCTGTTTATTTTCATCTCTGTTTGGCTACATGGCTTGTTACCACTTCTCCATACTTTATACCCTGCTTCCTCTATGTCTGGCTGGTGAATCCCTTCCTCTCTGATTCTTCCCCTGAGTTCCTCTCTCTACCCAGAAGTCCTGCCTATCCTCTCCTGCCTAGCTATTGGCTGTTCAGATCTTTATTAAAGCAATCAGAAGGAGCTTTAGACAGGTGAGGTAAAACAGAGACATCTTCACACAGTGTAATCAAATATCCCACAATCCACTGGCCGGTAGCACTAGTGGAAGGTGGTGGGACCTATAGAAGGTGGGCAATTAAGCTACTCAGAGTGTGCTGTAATGGCCCTAAGAGAGTCCTGGCACCTCACTCTCACAGCATCCTGGATGCTGTAAGGTGAGCAAACTCCCCTACTGGGCAGTTCTGACAAGATGCTCATAGATCCCTAAACAACAGAGTCTACTCACCATGGACTAAAACCTCTGAAATCAGCTTTTCTGCCTTGTAAGTTCCTGATCATAGGGCTTTATTACTGTAATGGAAAGCTGAGTAACTTGGAGAATACACTGTGCATGAGTTTTTAGCAAGGACGATTTTGTAGCTTAATGGAGGTATTCCAGTACAGCATATTTCTAATTTTAAACTTCAAGAAAGCAAAGGGTCTGAATTTAACCTGGTGTTAGTAGTGTCAGCAAAGCAGTGAGTCCACTTGGTGGCTTGACATTAGATTAAGGCTCTAGCTTCCAGGGAAGACCTCCAGACATCAGTGGGGTGGACTAGGGGAGCACTGTGTGGCAGAGGCTGGTTAGTGATGAGCATGCTGCAGGTACTGTGTGAGCCCTGCCCTTCCTCCTCCATCTGCATAAATCAAGACTTCATCTCTTGGGCTGAGAGACCTGGAAGCACCATAGTAGAGAACAGGCAGAGAGGGCTAGACATGTTGGCTGGCTGGGAGAGTCCATGGACACCAGAAGTCTCTTTTGCTAGAATAAATGTTTAACAGAGGGTAAGTCTAAAAATTCTGGAAGGTTTTAGGTACAGAGGACTGATGGAGCTAGCCTCCATCTTGGAGGCAGAAGCAGAGTTCAATCAAATAACATCAGAGTTACTGATGAAAGCCTTCCAAAGCTGCTTTTGTGGCCTTTAGATAAAGCGCGTCTTTCTGAAGGTGGTCTGTTGAGCTATTGCAAGGAGCTCTGATCTTACTTCTTGCCATGCTTGTTTGTTTTTTGTTGTTTTGGTTTTTGGTTTTTGTTTTTGTTTTCAAGACAGGGTTTCTCTGTGTAGCTTTGGTGGCTGTCCTGGATCTCACTCTGTAGACCAGGCTGTCCTTGAACTCACAGAGATCTACCTGCCTCTGCCTCCCCAGTGCTGGGATTAAAGGTGTGTGCCACTGCCACCAGGCTCCTGCCTTTTTTTTTTAAACCATCCTTATACATCACTGACAACCTGTGTCATGTCACATCACACTTCCCAATACTTATCCTCAGGTTGACCTTTCCTCCTTCCTTCTTCCCTCCTTCCTTCTCTCCCTTCCTTCTTCCCTCCCTCCCTCCCTCCCTCCCTCCCTTCCTTCCTTCCTTTCCTCCTTCCTTCCTTCTTTTCTTTCTTTCCCTTTGAGACTGGATTCATGTACCCAGATGGCCTTGATCCTCCCATCTACCCCTCTCTGGTGCCACCATATCGAGCTTATGTGGTGTTGGGAATGGAACCCACATCCTCATACACACTAGGCAAGCACTTGACCAACTAAACTAACATTTGCAGTTTTTAGAGTGAAGCACTATCGTGACAGAAAGAATGTTGTAATTAAATAAAAGACAGTGTTCTCTTGTATCTGAATTATGAATTCCTCAGGATGAACTAAGGTCTATTATAAAATTAACTTCACACGAGAACTATGGATGCAAGTGGCCTTGATGCTTATTCCAAGTCCTGTAGAGATGTAATGATAAAGGACATTGTAGCAGGAATCTTAACAGGTCTTATTAATAAAAACAAACCTGATGCCAGGTATTGGGGTGAACACTGGAAGATCAGAGAAGCAGAACAAGCCACAGCGTCCTCACCTCAACAATTCCTCAGCTGGTCCTGTTTCCTCAGACTGGAAGCCTCTGAATCCTTACCCAAATCGATCTCAGCTGAACTGCTTCTTGAAAGCCTGAAAGCTTAACCAGGCTATATAGTTCCTTGTCTTCATGCCTTAAATACCTTTCTGCCTCCTGCCATTACTTCCCGGGATTAAAGGCTTGAGTCACTATGCTTGGCTGTTTCCAGTGTGGCCTTGAACTCACAGAGATCCAGGCAGATCTCTGCTTCTGGAATGCTAGGATTAAAGGTGTGTGACTACCACTGCCTAACCTCTATGTTTAATATTGTGGCTGTTCTGTTCTCTGACCCCAGATAAGTTTATTAGAGTGCACAATATTTTGGGGAACACAATACCACCACAGGACATGACTGTCTTTTCGTTGATACAGTAAAGACATTACAGGGCACTAGATTCAGTTATTCTCTCTCTTTTTCTGTGTGTGTACAATGACGTATGTGATGCACCACATGTGTGTTTTTGTGACAGCATTTCTCACTGAATCCAGAGCTCATCCATCAGCTAGTTGAGTGGTCAGCAAGTCCCAGGATCCATCTGTCTCCACCTCATGACACTGGAATTATGTGTGTGCACCACCATGTCCAGTGGCTTCTCTGGATTCTTGGGTTCAAACTCAACACCTTATCTCATAAAGCAAGTATCTTGGCCAATGAGCCATCCTTCCATTTTATTCACAGAATATAGTGATGCTGTGGGATATCTTTCTGTACACTATGAATATGTGTTGCTATGATTGGTTAATAAAAAAGCTGCTCTGGCCTATGATGAGTCAGGCTATAGCCAGGCAGGAAATCCAAGAGACAAGAAGAAGAAAGGCAGAGGTGAAAGAGATGTGAGCAGGCCGCTCAAGGAGCAACATGTAATGGGATGCAGGTAAAGCCACAGCCACATGGCAATACATAGATGGATAGAAAGGGGTTAATTTAAGATGAAAAAGCAAGCTAGCAAGAATTCTTAGTCATAGGCCATATAGTCTGTAAATAATATAAGCTTCTGTGTGTTTACTTGGGACTAAGCAGCTGTAGGATGCTGGTGGGAGATATTTGCCCTGACCATGGGCTGGGCAGGACACAGGAAATCTTCTGGCTACATAGTGAGATTGTGTTTCTGCCTTTGTGTGTCAATTAACCTTCTATCTGGCACACAGTTAGTAATCAAATGGTGGTCACAGTGTTTGTCTAAGGGATAGACTTAATTCCTCCAAACAATGTTGCTCCTAGAGACAGACAGAAATTCACAATAGCCCCCTTGTTGTATTTCTGTAATGTTCCTGAATGTGCCTTCTACAGGCGTACACGTGTGTGTGTGTGTGTGTGTGTGTGTGTGTGTGCTCACACATGTGCTCTCACTGTGTAACATGAACTACACCATGCACCATGCAGAAGATGAGTGTCCTGCAAACTTAACCTTATGATGTGTTTTTTCTTCAGCTCTCTTTGGAGACCTAACTGTGGGCTTCCAGTATCACTTAGGCACTACGGAAGCCTTTGGGCACATCTGTTCAAAACTGTGCTTGGAGGGTGGAAAACACCGAGAGTGGTGTGTAATGAGATAAAGTGCTCAGTGATGAATTAAAGCATGATTTAGGGCCCTCATTATGACCATCTGTGTTAGCTTCCTATTACAAATTAAAATATCCATCTTGATACACATTTAATTTCTTCCAAAACACCTGTTCTAAAAGGAAATGTACTTTTTACATCATTGAGATGGCAGCATTTAGAAAATATTTCACTTTATTGAAAATTCAGTTATGTTCCAGGATAAATGTTCTCACATGTCATGGGGGGTGGGAGTAGTGGTGGGGATCAGTTCCCAAACAAAAGTCCTGGATAACAGAATTCATCCACGATTTTCTCATCTTTTCTTCACCCGAGCTGTCCTGGATCTCATTCTATAGACCAGGCTGGCCCCGAACTCACAGAAATCCACCTGCCTCTGCCTCCTGAGTGCTGGGACTAAAGGCGTGTGCCCCCACCGCCTGGGCAGAATTATTTTTAAGTCATCAGGGAGTTCCCTTGGCTTTGTTTTTCACTCATTAAAAAAATCGCCCTTGAAGTAGAAATGTGATCAATTAACAACTATTGACTCGGGTGGGGGTCAGTCATCCATGGAAATTGCCTCAATCATCCTTATAACTTGGATTCACTGTTTGAGTGCTTCATTTTCTCCCCTGCCAGACAGCCACTTCATAAATAATGCTACTGGTGGGAACAGGAAAGTTGGCTCAGTCACTGAAGTGCTGGCTGCATAACTCTTGGGACCTGGATTCTGATCCCCAGCAGCCACAGTAAAAGCTGTGCATTGCTGTGCACCTGGAATCCCGGCCAGGCAGAGATAGGCAGGTGGATTCCTGGAGCTCACCAGCTTAACCCAACTGTCAGCCTCAGGTTCAGTGAGAGGCCCTCCCTCAAAGAAATGAGGGTGGAGGTCAATCTAGGAAGACACATGACACCAGCCTCCCCATACATGCCTATGCTTTTCACTGCACATGTGCACCCACGTGCGTGTGTGCGCGCGCACACACACACACACACACACACACACACACACACACACACACAGCACTCTGGTTGTTTGGTTGCCCAGCATACTGATAACTTGATTCCTTTTACTGCCAACCCAAACATGACTTAATGATACAGATATCTTTAGACTCAATGAAGAGAATTCTGTCTTACAATTGCCATATCTCCTAGGCACTGTTTCTATAACGGGGTAGCAGAAGAACTACCAGCAAGTCCTTTAAATGAGACAATTTGTGAGCCCTGCCACAAGAAGTGGGAATATTTCTCCTCCTTCATCATTTCCTCTTAAAAGATCCCCATAAAACAAAGGGGACGCCGGAAACCTTTGGTTGCTCCCTGCCTGCCTGGAAAGGACTGCTTAACTGAAGCAGTGACCTTCTACCCTTTTCTATTCAAAGACCACCTTTGCCCCGAATGTGGGGGGCGGGGGGCATCAGGGGAAGGATTTCTGCCCAGGGAATTAGAGTTGCTTGTCTCTGTGTGTTATATACCCTCCTTGGAATACATTAAAAAACCATGAGATGCAAAACAACCAAGGCTTCTACTTTATTATCTTTCAAACAGAGGTTCTTTGAAGGCATGATAGTCGCGTGGGTTCAGCTGCAGGGAGCAAGATGGCCTGCATTTAAATAAATTTCCAAGCCATTCTAAGGTTCTCACTTGGATGACTTACCTATGGTATTATTGGAGCCTCACATCCATGAATTCACTGCCTGCTACTTTCCAATGCTTACTTACCTCTGTGCTGCCTTGCACTGTGGCAACTGCCTACCCTGTATGCCCTCATCCTCCAAGGCAGGAAGGGCCCAGAGAGGAGAGGGCACTTGGCCTCCAGGAGAGGAACACAGATAGCTTGCCATGGTAGAGATTTCTGAGTACCGGGGGAAGTGTGGAGGAAGACACAGAAATGACGAGAGTCATAAAGCCTATGATGATTTTCTCAAGGAGGAGAGGCCGTGGAGGATTTCTCAGACAGGTGGTGATGTCAGGTTAATTCAGTCATAGGAATATATATGTTCATTCCAACTAACATCCCTTCCCTCCCCTTCCCTTCTCCCAGTTTCCCCTCCTCACCTCTCCCTTCCTCTCCTTCTTTCTTCTCTTCTCTCCCTCCCTTTATTTCTCTTTCATTCTTGAGACAGAATCTCACTACTCAACTCAAGCTGACATGGAATTCACTATGTACCCCAGGCTGACCTCATACTTGCAGCAATCCTCCTGCTTCAACCTCCTAAGGGCTGGGACTATAAGCATGCACCCCCACCCCCAGCTAGCTCACTTTACCTTCTTTTTTTATGTTGTTACTCATTTTTGCAATCCCATCTCAGCTGTGGAGACCAGAGGTCAGTGAGAACTGTCTTCCTCAACTCAGTTGCTCTCACCTAACTATTTTTTACATTTTATTTACGGATTCATTTGTTTATTATGGGCTTGTGCACACATGTACACGGAGGTCAGAGGATTACTGGTGAGAGCCATTTTCTCCTTTCACCATGTGGGTCTGGGGCGGGTCATCAGGTTGGGCAGGTTGGGATGAGATCTACAGCACTCACTGTTATCCCCTCTTGACCCCCACAGTTGCATCTGGAAGCCATTATCTGCCTTATGCCTTCTTTTCTCTTGAAGGAGGGGGAGGGGTTTCTGTGTAAATTAGGAAGACTACATTTGAGAACGCCTGCAAGAGGACCGCGGAACAACTGTGAGTAGTACTTAGCCCCTGTGGAGACTGAAGTGGAATCCCTTTGTGGAGAAATTGATCTTGGGGCAGAGAGGCAGAGGGAAGGGGGTGGTCTACACCGGGTGTTTGGGGAGGGCTTATTGAATTAGGCAGATAAACGGAGCAGTATTGAATTTGCATTGACCTGTATTTTCCCCTGAAATTAATTTATCTTAAAAATTAAATCTAGCGCATCAGCTTGCTATTAGTTCTTTTCTCGTAAAAGGAGGAAAAGAGAGGACAAGAGATCCATGTACATGATTCCGTGGACGACAAATAAAACTCTCTAATAAGCCCAAGTTCTGTGCCCCTTTCAAGGGCTCCTTTGGTTCTGTAAATCTCCCAAAGGAGGAAGGACAGAGACAAGGGGAGAGAGTAAGTGGGAGGAAGGAGGGGGAGAGAGACTCTTAGAGAGCCACCTCAACTTGGCCTTAGAGTCCTGGCCCACAGCTCCAGGGGCAGATGAGAGAGCCAAGCACGGTGATGGATTTCAGTCCTCAGAAGCCACATGGTGGAAGGACAAGGCCAACTATCCTAAGTTTTCCTCTGACTTCCACATAGGTGCTGTGACATGGGCATGTGCACACATGCAGGTGCACACACCTGAACAAATCAATGTAACATTTATATATTTTTAAATTTCACTGTTCTAGGCTGTGACGACAGCTCAGTCAGCAAAGTAT
This sequence comes from Onychomys torridus, assembly GCF_903995425.1. NCBI lineage: Eukaryota > Metazoa > Chordata > Mammalia > Rodentia > Cricetidae > Onychomys > Onychomys torridus. The sequence goes on from NC_050449.1 coordinate 107,901,704, forward strand.
CTGTCTTGAAAGCATGAGGACCTGAGTTCAGGTCCCAGAATCCATACAAAAGAAGCCAGAGGCAGTGGCACACACTGTAATTCTGCTGCTGGGGAGGTGGACACGGGCTTGACGCTGGGGGCTCACTGGTCAGCTGTCTAGCTGAATCTGGAAACCCCAGGCCAGTGAGAGCCTATCTCAGACAGCGATGTAGACAGTATCTCAGGAATGATACCTGAGTGCACTCTTGGCCCCCACACAACAACCCCCACCCCATATACACATACAGGAACACATAGGCATGTGTGAACACACACACACACACACACACACACACACACACACACACACACACGAATTAACAGTGTTCTGTGAGCTTCCTGTCACTCTTTTATCTGAATTTTCATCTTGTGGAAGCCCTCCTGGGTTCTGGCAGTTCACCCGGTGACTATAATTTGCAATAGTGATGGACAGCTTCCAGCTGCACAGAGCAGACCTGCTGTCTGACACACAACTATATCTCACATGCTGAGCACTGGACACGCCTGTGTGGTGGTCCTCGCAGGACCACAGTCTTTTCCTACTCATGTCTAACTGCACCACAGTGTTAGATACATCATGTTCTTGATAGGGGAAGTTGAAATGTAGTGAAAACATCCAGGTGTGGTGGCATCCAGATGTGGTGTGACATCCAGATGTGGTGTGACATCAGATGTGGTATGGAATCCAGATGTGATGTAACATCCAGATGTGTTTTGACATCCAGACTCAATGTGATATCAGATGTGGTATGGAATCCAGATGTGGTGTGACATCCAGATGTGGTGTGACATCCAGACTCAGTGTGACATCAGATGTGGTGTAGCCTTTAAGGGAATCAAAGTCTTTCTAAGTCAGTGCTAATGGCTTTGAGGCTGAAGGCCTGGTGAGATCTGTGGCCCTCCAGGGGAGAGCTTAGCCACTTTGGTGGCCATGGAGACACAGCTGGCTGTGCTTTGAGCTTTCAGTCTGGCATCCAGTGAGTCATGTCGTCACTCCGACTGACCTTTTTCAGACAAGTTGTGAAAGAGCTGAAAGAGAGCAGAGGACCTGGTTCTGATCAGTTTGTGTGAAAATCATCAGTTAATATTTACCCAGTGACAGATTTCAGAATATGGACAGTTTACCTCTTTTACAGTAACAGAAGAAAGGAAGTCATGAATCAAGGCACTTTTCAAACACACTGGTTGAAGTATCAAGTAGGTGGGCATAGAAAAGTAGACAAAGCTCAGCTACAGGCCTCAGATGCTATCTCATGAGGTTCCTAGTTCTTTATTCATGGGAACCAGCAGTCTGTTTGTGCTTTCCGAAGGATTTACCTGCTGGCCCCAAAGATGATAGGTCACATGCAGAGGAGGACACTCACAATGACATTGGGGGTGGGGGCTGGAGATGGCCCAAGACAATGACATTGGGGGTGGGGGCTGGAAATGGCCCAAGACAATGTTTCTGGACTTGCAACATTTCAACCATGCCATATTGTTGATGCCCTAATCAGTCCGTCAGCCTTGCCAGTCATAGCTTCTCTCCAGAAATTCTTGTTCACACGGGGTTCTGTAGAGTAGTATGGTGCATTGGCATACCTCAGGCCATGCTCAGAAGGTTTTGCTTCTGAATCAAAATCAGAGAATTTTGGTTCTAAGCACAGGGAGCAGTAATCTCATTTTGTCTTAGTTTTCTAAACTCCAGAAAAAATTGAGTGGGAACTGTGTGGAAGATGTCATGGGTGGAAGGTTCTCCAGACCAAAACCTAAATTGCTTTAGGCTCTCTTTTGAACAGCTGCTTTTAGAGTGGCAGGCTTTAGCCCATGTTCCTTCTCATAATATGTTTCTCGTGGGCTGAGGAGACGGCACAGTGGTTAAGAGCATGTTTATTCTTTCAGACTCGTGAGTTCAGTTCCTGACACCCACATTGGGTGGGCCACAACTACCTGTAACTCCAGCCACAGGAGATCTGATGTTTCCTTCTGGCCTCTGTGGGTAGCTCTACGCAATTGGCATGCACTCACGCAGACAATTTATTTTCAAAAAAGATCTTTCTTGCTCCGTGATTGAAAAACATACTTGGAAACTTAAAGATGTGAAGTGACTGGAAAGATGGCTTAAGATGGATTAAGAGTGCACACTGCTCTTACGGAGACCTGCGTTTGGTTCCCAACACATGACACTTCACAGCTCCAACTCCAATTCCAGAGGGTCTGGTGCCCTCTTCTGGCCGCCTCAAGCATTACACGCACACAATGCACATATCTTCATGCAGGCAGAACACCCGTACACATACAAATAAATTTAAAAAAATCTTAAAGATTTGAAAAGTTCCTAAAAGATAAGGAGAGCAACTCCATTTTATTGTTCATCTTCAGAATCCATGGGTGTGTTTTCACCCACCTGAAATCTGTATCCAAAATAGGAGAGGGAGAGAAGGGGAGATAAGAGGAATATGGGGGCGGGCACCATGGAGTAGCAGAGACAGTGAGCAAGCAGGAGGCCAAAGGTGAACAACCCAGAGAGTGGAACCAAACCCCATCTAAGGAGGGAGACCAGCTGCCTTAGGCTCCTGGCGCTATCCCAAAGATCCTCTGTGCCTACAATGGAGTCTTCCACTGCCCTGTGCTAGTGTGAACAGGATTCTGTCTCCTGTAACTGAGTGCAAAGGATCTAAGTGGATTTTCCATCCACAAACTCAGCTGCATGAGAAGTTCCCCCTCCACAGTCTACAAAACACACTCATTTCTCATAGACTTGGTTCCCTTGAATGTAAGTACTTAAAATTATTACTCAGAAGCACCCCACTTTCTTCTGCCCCACAGCATGTTGGACATTGACATATTCTGTGTACTGCCCACATGCAGTCATTGGGTTAGCCCATACCCACTGGTAAGGAAAGATTTATTCTGCCTCATTGTATCAGAAGGATTGTATCAGTGTCTGTCATGGCAGGTGAGGCACAGTGTGGGGAGCTTGCTCGTGTAGCTTGTCCACATAATAGTGGGCCAGAAGCAGAGCAAATGAACCACAGTGGGTGCACACCCATGCGCCCCACCAACACTCACTTTTCTCTGGGATTGTGTGTTGAGGGCGTGGTCTGCTCTCTGCCTTCCAGGCCTTACTCTGGACCTTGGGTTCTGTGAAGAGTAATTTTCCTTCCACTCCAAACATCCCCTCCAGGAGGCTCATGGGAGTCAGGGAGTGAAATACAAGAAGTTCTTCACACGGCCACACCCCAAGGCTGTATAAGCAGTGACAGCCACAAGAAAACCTATGCTCTGGCCTTTAGGGAACTCCAGGGATGCAGCTCATGCTGGAGTGAGCTTTTTAATGATGCAGCCAGCTGACTTTGAATCATCTGCATTCCTGTAAGCAAGCCCCATGAACTCTCTAGTTCTCCAAGCCAGACTTGGGGAGAACTGTTTCCTTGGTCTATCAACCATCTATCTATCTGGGATAAATAACCATTCCTTCAAGCCTCCCCAAGGAAAACTTACATACGTTCCCTTAGAAACAACTGCCAATCAATGACTGGTGAGTTGTGGAGCAAAACCATCCATACTCTGTCAGTTCTCTAGTGGGGAAACCCAGAAACGTATGCGATCCACAAGCTTGCAGAGTCCCTGGGGGATTAGATGAGGCCCACCAGAGTAACCATGACTTGGCAGCCTTCCCTCCTCTGGCTCACTGAGCTTCATTCTTGCTGGTGTATGTGGGTAGTAGCTTTCTAGTGAAACATTTATGCTTACAGAGTCTGCTGCTGCTGCTGGAAAAATGCATCTTTTTTGTTTGTTTGTTTTTTGTTTTGTTTTGTTTTGTTTTTCTCTTTGTAGAGTGGGTAGGATCTGGGAGGGTGGGGAAAGTCCTTAATGCATTCAGCCCATGGACTTGTAGCCAAGGTTCGCATCTCCTTGTCATCCATTCCTCAGCAAGGACCTTCGTAGTGTTCCAGAGTGCTCCCTCCTGACCTTCATCCAGCTGGCTCTGTCTGACCAGTTTTCTAATGTGTTTGTCTGCATTCATGGCCAGGTCAATGGGGGACCCAACAGGGACAGAAAGTGAGAATTTACAAGGTCACAGTATTGTTAAGGACCTCCGCAGGGACCATACAGGGAGAGCACGCTGGCCAGGAGTGTGAAGGCTTGGGTTGAGGGCCCAAATCACACATGTGGGTAGGAAAGCCATGCTTACAGGAAGCTGGAGGATACAGGTCTGCAGGCAGCACCAGAGGAGCTGAGGCCTCAGGTCAGCAGGAGCAGCCAGCTGGGAAGCTGGGAGGAGCACTCGAGCATCCCTCTCCTTGTTCCTCTCTGCTTACAACTGTGCTTCCCAACATGGGAACCTATTGGAAATGAGAGGGCAAGGATCCCATTGGCATTGCCCCTCATATCAACCTCTTGGGTGCAAGAGGATGAGAAAGGAGCAACACTACTCTGTGCTTCTCAGGGAACAGACTGTCTTCTAAAAGTCTATACAATGAAGACAGGACATGAATCCATGTGCACTTAAATTTATAAGGGTATTTAGTGAGCAATGGGGAGATGGCTAAGTTGGTGAAGTGCTTGCCTGAATTCAATCTTCACTACCATGTATCAAAGCCAAGGCATGGTGGTGCATGCCTCTACCCCAGTGCTGAAAAGCGGAGGCAGGGGGATCCCTGGGGCTCACTGGTCATTCATGCTGCTCAGAGGACCCAAAGCTCCCTGAGAGACCCTGTCTTAAGCAATATAATAGATGGTGCCTAAGGAATGACACCTGAGGTTCTTTTCTGGCCTCTACATGCTCATGTTCACACACACACACACACACACACACACACACTCACACACATCCACTCTCCTGCACACAGACATACACATACACACTTTTGTACAGTCTGTAACAAAATACCTGGCACAAACTAATTAATGGAATATGGATTTAGTTGGCGCTTCTTATATTTACATTGGAGAGTCTGCTGTTTTCATGTGAAGGGTTTTGAGTGCCATGCAAGGTGAGAGCTTCTCTTTGAAAGGAGACAGATTTAATAGCCACGATTCAGCTTTGCAGACTCACATGAACCCAGTAGCCCCAACTCTGAAACTGCAGCCCCAGAATATTCCTGGGATAGAATGAAGTACCAAATGTTATCTCCGTCTGTCCCCAGGGATGATGATACAGTGATGATCACTCACTGTCTTCTCTCCCATAGGCTGTCCATAAGGAGGAAAAGTCCCTTCAGTGCTCCCATCAGCTTTGTAAGGGGGAGAAAAGTCCCTTCAGTGCTCCCATCAGCTTTGTAAGGGGAAGCTCATTTTGCAGATGGAAAAATGTAAGCTCAGAGAGAACAGGAAATGCTTTGAAGTTCAAACAGTGAAGTGTAAGAGAGTCAAGCATGGCTCTGTGTGTGTGTGTGTGTGTGTGTGTGTGTGTGTGTGTGTGTGTGTGTGTGTTTGTGTGTGTGAGAGAGAGGAGAGAGAGAGAGAGAGAGAGAGAGAGAGAGAGAGAGAAAGAGAGAGAGATGTTCATGAGTATTGCATCTAGAGTCTCCTTAGTTTTTTTGAAACAGGTTCTTATGTAGTCCAGGCTGTGCTTGAACTCTCTATGTAGCTGAGGCTGACTTTGAACTCTTGATCCTCCTGCCTCCTCCTCCCAAGTGCTAAGGTTTCCCATGTGTGCACCAGCATGCCCCTCAAGCATGCCTCTTTCTTATTCTGCTGCAGTAGCTCTCAGAAGTAACAGCAAAGGGTCCCTGGGCCAGAAGTGAGTGTGTCCTGTGGTCCTGTGGCTCTCCGGGCTGTCTTGGATTCTCCACCTCCTGTGTGTGCTGTGTTTTGTTTGCGGTAGAGGCAGCAGAACCTAGCCAGGGGTGGATCATACCTATAACCCCAGCACTCAGGAGGCAGGGGGAGGAAAACCGCAGTGAGTTGGAGGTTGGACTGAGCTGCAGAGTGAGTATCAGATGAGCCAAGGCTACGTAGTAAGGCCATGTATCTAAAAAGAACAACAATAATCTCCAAGCAAGCAAGCAAACAACAACAAAAAGAAAGACTGAATGGGATGTGTGCTACAGAGATCTAGACTCCTGAAGATGCCTTCCTTTGATAGACTTCATCTGGCCCCCTGGCCTTCCACACTGTTATTTAAACTTCCCCACACCTTGGAGGTATGTCTAGGGAATTTCTTTCAGTACTCAAAGTAGACATTCTACACTCTTGGGAATCCTTTACTCTTGGGCATTTCACTCTTTTTATAGCTCCATGTCTAAACCAAGGCATAAAATAGAACATAGAGTAGAAAGTCTGCTGCACTTGGGGCCCTGGTATCCCAGTGCTGATGACAGCAATGGAATCGTGACCCAAGGACATAAAAACATACAGAAGGAGGAAACATTATGTCGAGATGCTAGACAAAGGTCACCGTGAGGGTTGTAGCTGATATGAAGCACTTAGCCCTATGCCTGGATGCCAATGAGAATCCAACAATGTTCAGTGTCTCTCAGTGTCTGCATGTGTGAACAATGGTAAAGATCTCACAGTCTGTACTAACCCAGGACTCACAGCTATAGCATCAGAATTGTTAAGAACAGCTGAGATGGAAAAGATGTGCTTTGTTGGAGTCAGAGTTTAGTCCTAGAAACCAGAGAGTCCTCAATACAGGGTGCTCTTCATGAGGACCCTATCTTTCTGGACCCTAAGCAGGGGTCAGGGGAGTTGGAATGTGTTTTAGATAAGATAATGTCATCAGAGTAGAGCCCTCATGGTTGAAACATAGTGCCTCTATGAGCAAAGAGAGGTGTCCCAGATAGACCAATGTACTCCTTGTCCCTAGCTTGAGGTGCTTGGTGGTGCTTTGAGACTCTTCCCACATGAAGGTTGTCACCAGGGGAGGTTCCTGAATCCACACCTTCAGCTGTGAGCCCAAATAGACATTTATTCCTTTTATTAAGACTCATTTTTGCTTTATGTATATAGTGTTTGCCTCTGTGTGTGTGTGTGTGTGTGTGTGTGTGTGTGTACACCATGTACATGCAGTATCTGCAGAGGCCAGAAAGTGTCACCAGATTGCAGGAACTGAAATTACAGATGTTGCTAGCTGTCACATGGTTGCTGGGAACTGAACCCAGGGCCTGTGGAAGAGTAGCCAACACTCACAATGCCCCCTGCAATGGCTTCCCTCAGCTGCTCTGGAGGAAATGATAAGCCTCCTAATAACCACTCAGAGTATGCAACGGAGTCCCCAGGGTCCAGATGCCAAGAGAATGGCAGGCTTCATTCTTACTCCCCCTAGGAAGTGTATGTACTTCAGTTGTCAGACTCTCCTGGACGTCGGAAGATGCACCTCACTCCCTGCTATGTTCTCCACCTCAGTTCTCAGACTCCCCTGGATATCAGAAGATGCACCCCTCTCCCCCATACATCCTCAAGTCACAACTTCCTTCTCTAGAATTCTCTCCCTTCCCCTACTGCCCAGAGCCAGGGACAACCTGACTGCAGGCTTGGGAAATGTACTCTCCCCATTCTCTGAGATTATAAGAAGACACACCATCCTAATTAGCTTTCTATCGCTGTGATAAAACACAAGGACCAAAAACAACCTGGAGAGGAAAGGGATTTATTCTACCTTCCGGCTTAAGGTCCATCATGAGGGAAGGCAGGGCAGGGACCCAAGGCAGGAACCACAGAGGCCGGAGCTGATGCAGAACCATGGAGGAGCACTGCCTACTGGCTTCTCTCTAGGACTTGCTCAGTTTGCTGTCTTAAATCCCGGGACCACCTGCTTGTCCACCTATCATATTGGGCCTGAACTCTCATTAGATCCCCTGCTATGTTACCATCTGTCTGTCTGTCCACCCATGGAGTTAATAACTTTTTAATAAGTGTCTTACTCCAAAGTACAATCAACCTCAGTGTCCCCTTGAGCCCCAAACCAGAGACCTTTCACATACATGCACACAAAGCAAACAGGCAGGGAGAAGAAGGTCAGAGAAGCCCGAGGAAGGTTTATCTATGGTTAGGGAAATAACTAAGAGATGGTGCTTTGTGAGCCCTCCTGATGATGAAGGTTCTGTGTTCCTGACTGACAGTGTGGTGAGGAATCTGAGAAGTGGGAAATGGAGGCTGTGTTTCTATTTCAATCAACAATATTTTCATTCCTTGTAAGATACATTGAGAAACTAAATCTGTATAATTCTCCTGTGCTGTTCTGCATTGACCAGGCAAGAGTGGGGCTGGCAAGAGGAAATGACTTTTTTAAACCTGAAGTAGCTGAGTCTCAAAACATGCCAAGTGAAGAGTCTAGATGCAAAAGATGTCTTCCTACAGGACCCCTTTATATAAAGTGTCCCAAACAAGGGCAACACATGGAAAAAACAAGTTAAGCGATGGGAACAAGAATGGTCACAGATGGATTGAAGATGTCATTAATGGGGTGACAGAAGCATTCGTACTCTACTTTAACAGTCATTGTTATCATCTCACCTTACTTTATCTATTTTCAACCTATCTAGCCACTAATGTATGGAGGATTGCTGGGAGGTGAAATTTTGTTTTGTTTTACTTTGTTTTTTGAGACAGGGTTTCTCTGTGTAGCTCTGGCTCTCCTGGAACTCACTGGATAGATCAGGCTGGTCTTGAACTCACAGAGATTTACCTGCCTCTGCCTCTGCCTCTGAGTACTGGGATTAAAAGCCTGCACCACCACCACCCAGCAGAGGTGACATTTTTTAACTTTCACAGAGGTGTGAGAACTTTTGGGACTTGTCTGGTTTATTTCGCTTGACACGATGCCCTGCCCTGGCAGGAACTAACATTCTTTTCTTTTGTTTATTATAAAAAGTTGAGGAAATAGGAAGGGGTAGCTGGTGAGGTGAGAATTGGGGCACCGTGTTCTCTAGACTGCTTTCTGTTGTTTGGAGGTGTTGGCATCTTTGGGGGACCTGAGAAAGCTGAAATGCTGGCCAACTTTTGGGATAGCTGGCTGTTTTACTTGCTGTCCAGGCTCTATGGGACCAACTTCCCGGTAGGAGATAGGAAAGTGCAGGCCTAGTTGAAGCTGTCTGTGAGGTTGGACCACTTGGGGCAGCCATTTTGAAGTTGTCTGGGATTCAGAGGGGATATGGCAAGGTGCTGGCAGAAAATAAAGTTAAGAAGTTTAGGGGGAATTTTTTTTCTTAGGTCCTCGTAATTGATGGAAGTCCCAAGACCAGGGAAAGATGAGGGAGATCCCACCCTCAGGAATAGGCAGTAGATGGGGAAACTTAGGCTATTGGTTGACAGTAATTATCTAGAGTCCATTTGACCTGTGCTCAACTCCCTGTAGCTTACAAGAATTTTCTGAGTTTACAAAAAGAAGTAAGTTTTAGACACATTAGCGTTCCACTGTTTGTAATTTCTGCTGAAATCCTCATTGTAGAAAAGGCAGTAGACACATGCTTTTGATTCATAGGAGACCCCAAAATTATTCCAGTTAAAAGCATGAACACTCTTTCATCTGTCTAAAAGACTAGGTATATATAGATTAGACATGTTTTTAGCACAATGAGAAGTACTTTTAAATCTATACTTAGAAAACAACCAAAGGAAATTTAAAATCTTGAGCTTGTTGACTATGAAAATAGTAGTCATACTTTACCAGAGCTAGATTAATAGCTTACCAGAATTCCATTGATTAAAGTTAAAACTGTGAACTTTTGGAGTCTTAATACAGCAATAGTGAGAGAGAAAACTGAAATATGTCTCATTTTTTATATACCTTAAATCACTTTCTTTTTTTATCACCACTTAAGCTTTTTCATCCTCAGACCTTAATAACTTGCATTTACACATCTTAAATCATTTTCTTGTCACAGTTTAAGCTTTCACATCCTCAGACCTTTATAACTTGCATTTATACATCTTAAAACACCTTAGACCCTAAAATGTTTTCTTAGATCCTCACAACTTAAGCTTTCATATCTTCACATAAACTTTACACTTTTTTCTATCTGATCATTTACCATGAGACACAGGTGGTTGATTACTGAGGGTAGTCATTATAGAGTGAATTCTTTAAATAAAGATACAGTAAAAAGTTACATTGGAATCTGTTCTGTGAGTTTATCTCTTTTCTGAGTCTGATAACAAGGTAACTGTGTCTAGACCTAATAGTAGCTCTAAGAGAGAAAGGTCTGAGGCCTGAATTTTATACACAAGAGAACTGAGAAGGCAGCTGATGCCTTGGTTGCTCCCGTTAAACTGAAAAAGCTATTACTAACCTAGTTGTCAAATTCCATCTGAGAAGGATAAATTTTATCTGAGTAACAGAAGTGAAGCAGCTTCTGAACCTATTAAAAATGGCAGGGACTTCCTGGCTACCTAGACAGCTACCCCAGCATCCTCTGTGGTTGTTGGGGACAGAGGTCTCAGGGCAGCATCAGTCTTCAGCTGCCAGGCCCAGAAGGTCTAACAGACTTTCATGTGGAGTAGGAACTTTGGGGCAGTGGGGGAGGGAGGCCAGTCTACTTTGTCTAGGCAAAATGGGGCAATTGACTCTCAGTGTCCTGCTTGTCCACAGTCTGGACAGGATCTTGGCAGCAGTTGAGGTGAAGGGCAGTTTTTTTTCTACCCTGGGGCCAGATTTGTCAGATTTAAAGCAAGCTCCAGGTAGAGGTTCTTCTGTGCCCATCATCTTGTTTTGAGGGGATAGGGGTGCTGCCAGGAGTTGGCATGTCTCTCTATCATGGAAAGCTTTTTTTAATTAAACACTTTTAATGCCATATTCTCAGATTCTGACTGCCTGCTCCCAAATAACAGGCAGCTGCTTCCCAAATAACTGACTTAGGGTCTTAACATAAATTATAAATGCTCGTTCAATAGCTCAGGCTCGTTACTACTTAACTCTTACATTTAAATTAACCCATATTTCTTATCTATGCCTTACTACCTGGAAGTAACTTTCTTAGCATGGCACATTCATTTCCTGGTCCCTCTCCATCTGACTGGTGACTCCTGACTCCACCCTTCTCCTTCCCATCATCCTTAGTTTGGTCACCCCACCTATACTTCTTGCCTAGATACTGGCCAATCAGCATTTCATTAAACTAATTTGAGTGACAAATCTTTACAGTGTACAAGAGATTATTCCACAGCAATTTGAGAACCATCTATCTATTAGGTGTACCTGAATAGGCAAGCTTTGCTTGTTTCTAGTTATTTAATTTAGGCTTAAGTTTGAAAATATATACAGGGCATTAAGTAAGCCTTATCCCTGTGCTTAATTATAGTAGTACTTAGCATGACTACAATTAACGAATTTGATCATTTATAAGATGACTGACTATTAACTTGTGTTCCTTAACAGTCTACAATAAGTTAGCAGCTTTGTAACACTTGGACTTCATGTTCCATCCCTGTTTAAGGTGACTGACCATTAACTTGCATTTTTAAAATTATACTTAACAATTTACAATAAGTTAGTAGGTTTTTAAAAGAATAGGACTTTACATTCCATTTTCCAATCCTGTTAGATTTAGCCTTAAAAAATAACAAATTTTGAATTGAAGTTCTTCTAGTATCAAAATAAAACATTTTAATCATAGATAGTGGGTCCAATAAAGAAACAAAGCAGCTGTTCTGTGAATGAAAATGGAACAAGTTTATTCCAAACTGCCAAGGCTGTCTCCACAGAAGGCAAGGAAGATGACCCAAATGCCCAACCCTGGGAAAAGGACCCTCTCAGCGACCAGAATTATAGAATATTGCAGTTTTTGTATGGCTTAGTTTACCTAAATAGCTAAAGCTTAAAGTGAGCAATGATAAAGCTAGACAAAATTATTGTGTACCTGAGTAGACCTTAGGAATCTATAAATCTTATTTATCAAATACCTTATTTATCAAACATATGTTGCCATTTATCTAAATTCTCTAGAAGTTTGGTATTAAACACTTGGCAAAGACATAAGTCCTTAGATGCAAATCTCTAAACCAACTTTTGTTAATATGAATAGGCCTTTACAACCTTAAATATTTATCACTATATAGTTATTCTAAACCAGAGTTGAATCACATATACAGTACGTTGTAACAAATAAACTTACATTTCACCAATATCTGGCGCCCAATGTGGGGCACAAACCCATGACCCTGAGATTAAGAGTCTCATGCTCTACCGACTGAAATATTGGTGAAATTATTAAGGCCACTCCACGTAGTTAAAAGGGAGGTTTATTTTGTGGGGTAACTTACAAATGAAGGGATAGGTTGTAGGGTCTGGTGCAGTCTGGCAGTGTTCTCTAGAGAACTCTGCTTGGTCTACCTCCAGCGTCCAGGGTCCCAGAACCAAGACAGCCCTCTCCTCTCAATCCTGGGTCTTCTACTTCCTCCCTCAGCCCTGCCTTGTGGGCATAACCATTACTGAAGCCTCAATGGGGGTTGGAATTTCCAGGCCAAGGCTGGGATGGCTACCCATTACAGCACAGTGGGTCTGCAGGCTACAGGTGGAAACAGAGAGATAGCACAGTGAGTCTTCAGGCTACAGGTGGAAACAAAGATAGCATAGTGAGTCTGCAGGCTACAGGTGGAAACTGAGATAGCATAGTGGGGCTGCAGGCTAAAGGTGGAAACAGAGAGATAGCATAGTGGGTCTGTAGGCTGGCTGCAAGGTGGGCACTTTTAAGGGGTGCACATGTCATATAGTTGATGGTGGGAAGGCACCTGGCAACAGGTGATGATGCACCTCCCTTGGCAGCACAGGCAGGCTGCTGCTGTGGTAGAACTAACATTCAGAAACTAACAGTCTGTGTATGTATGTGTGCATATCTGTGTATGTCTGTGTGTGTATTATGTTTTTAATGAATTTTTATTGGATACACTGTCTTTTTCCCAAGTTAATAAACTTGCTTGAAAGTCAGGTAGCCATAGCTGAGTGGTTTTTCTTCTTCATTATCTTTATTGCATTTATTTACTTATTTGCTTACTTGCTTAGTTTGTGTGTGTCTAACATGAGTGTACCATGGTGCAAGTGGAGCTCAGAGGACAACTTGTAGGAGTTGGTTATCTCCTTGTACTGTATGACAGAACTCAGGTCACAAGTCTTGATGGGAAGCACCTTTACTTACTCACTGAGCCATCTTGCCACTCTAGTTATCAATGCCCTCTCTCAGGCACTCAACACGCTCTGTTCTGTCATCTTTCTCAGCAAGTTCACTTAGTCACTGGACCAACTTCCCACCCCATCTTGAATTTCTGTGCTTCACAGGGCTCCTGCCTGCCTTGCTGACTGTTGGTGGTCTGTGTTGTCTGGGACAATCAAAGAAAGAGGGTCACTCCAAGACAGAATTCAGGCTCTGTGGCCACAGGGAGGAACAGTTTTGAGTAATGTAACCTCAAACAGCCTTGCAAGGATGTATTTACTGATAGTTATACAAAAGTTGTTCTTTGGGTAAAACAAGTTCCTCATACTAAGCCCCCGATCTAATCTATATGTTTTGTGAATGAAAACATCACACCCCTGCAACTTTAGTCCTTACTGTGCACTGTTTGCAGTACCCAATAGTGCAAGACACTCCAGGTGTGCTGGTACCATCTTGTGACCAAAGTCATGCAAGGGCTGTAAAGCTCCTTTGGAAAAACAGCTCTATAGATAACAGAAAACAACCACTGTTTCCCATAATGATTTCTTCAAGGTCTAACTACTTCTAGAAAACAGCTATTCATTCTGGTGTTTACCCTAAATACAGTGAAAACAACTATTTCATCCTAATGTTTACCCTTCGTACACTGATTCTACTAGAGTTCCACCGCAGCTGAGCTCCTGTACTGTTAGTCATCCTCAAAAGACAGCCATTTATTTGTGCCCTGGCTTCTGCCCCTGTAAAGGGTAAGCACTGCCATTATTATGCTGATGCCTTGGTGCCTTAATTACTTTTGTGATTAAAATAACATTTTGACCAGGGCAATTTATAAAAGAAAGTGTTGCTGGGCGGTGGTGGCACACGCCTGTAATCCCAGCACTTGAGAGGCAGAGGCAGGTGGATCTCTGTGAGTTTGAGGCCAGTCTGGTCTACAAAGTGAGTTCCAGGACAACTTCCAAAGCTACAGAGAAACCCTGTTGGTTTACAGTTACAGAAGGTTATAGTTTTCAGGTTACAATTACAGAAGGTTACAGTTACAGAAGGTTACAGTCCATCATGGCAGAGCAAAGGAACAGCTGAGTGTTCACATCTTGATCCTCAGCCACAAGGCAGAGAGACAGCCCTGGGAACTGAATGTGTCCTTTGAGACCTCAAAGCTCATCTCCAAGTGGCACACCTAGTCCAACAAGGCCACACTTCCTAATCCTTCCTAAACAGTTCCGCTAACTGAGGACCAAGCATTCAAACATCTGAGTCTGTTGGAACCATTCAAACTACCACACTTGGCCACTGCAAATTTCTAGTGTACTTTGAATTCAGATAGTGTGATGCCTCTAGCTTCATTGTTTTGCTCAGAATCAACTTAGTTATTTAGGGTTGTTTTTGATTTCATGTGAATTTTAAATTTTCCTCCTAATTTTCTAAAGAATATTTTTGGCACTTAAACAGGGTTTTTATTGAATTTGTAGATTGCTTTGGGTAGTATGGAGATTTTAACAATATTAATTCTTCTCATCCATCAAAATGAAATGCCTTTTCATTTCTTCATGTGTCCTCTTCAATTCCTTTCCTTGACATTTTATAATTTCCGTTGTAGAGATATTTAATTAAATCTATTCGTAGATATTTTATGTGTCTGGAGCTACTGTGGATGGGATTACTGTCTTTAATTCTTTTCAACAAGTTCATCATTGGTGTATAAAATGCTACTATTTATATGCTAATTTTGGATCTGACACCTTATGTATTTATCAGTTTCAACCATTCTTTGGGGGAGGATTTCTGTATATATAAAATCTTGTCTTCTGAAAACAGCAATAATTCACTTAATCCTTTCTAATTTGGAGGGCTTTATTTCTCTGTTACTGAATTTCTCTAAGAGGTTTGGTATGACTTTGAACAGAAGTGGGAAAAGTAGATGTCATGAATTTGAAATGTCCCCTGTAGGCTGTTCTAAGTGTTCTGTTCCCAGTTTGTGGTGTTGTTTTCAAGGCCATGGAGCTTTAGAAGATGGGGCCTGGCTGGAAAAAGTAGGGAGTTATGGTAGTTATTCTCTACATGGAGGAGTAGGTTTGAAGCCTGTGAGGACTGTGGAGTTAGCTTGCAGAGCCACAGGGGCCTGGAGGCTCTAGGTATTTACCTTTTCCTTCAGTGAAGAACTGGCCAAGCTTGGCTCTCAAGGCCACACCCACAAGTTCCTCTCTCTATGCTGGTATCCTGAGGTGTTCTCTGTCTCTGTCTCTCTGTCTCTGTCTCTGACTCTCTCTGTCTCTGTCTGTATCTGTCTCTGTATGTCTGTCTGTCTATCTCTCTCTGTCTCTCTGTCTCTGTCTCTCTGTCTCTCTCTCGTGTGTGTGTGTGTGTGTGTGTGTGTGTGTGTGTGTGTGTGTGTGTATGGGAGAGAGAGAGGTGTACATGTATATATGGGTGGTTGTGTATGTATGAGAAAGAGGTGTACAAGTATGTATGGGTGTGTGTATGTGTGTTTGTGTAGAGCCCAGAGGAGCATCAAGTGTTCTCCACTACTGCTTTCCCTTTTATTCCCTCAAGGTCTTTTGTTTTGTTTTGTTTGTTTTTATTTTTGTTTTCCATTCAACTAACCTAGAGTTCTCCAGATAGGATTGGGTGGCCGGCCAGTGAGCTTCTGGAATCTGCCTGATTCTCCACCCACTACTGGTGTTCCAGGCATGCTGAGTCATGTCCTGCTGAGGATCCGAACTCAGGACCTTACGCCTGCTCAGCAAGCACTCCTAACCACCCGCTCCCAGCCCCTGCCCTGTTTCTGTGCTGCATAGGCCCCTGTCTGCATTACTGAGCTCCTGTGCTCTTCCTTAGCCATCTCCTCAGAACGCAGCCATTCACTGCTGCTCTGGCTCTTGGCCCTGGAAGAGATGCAGGAATACTGCCTTCTAGCTTGCTCTCCATGGGTTGCTCAGCCCAATTTCTTTGGGTCCAGCTATCTGGGGTGGCATCATCCACAGTGGGCTGGGTCCTCATACATCAATCATTAATCAAGAAAATACTCTAAAGACATACCTACATGCCAAAGTGATGGAGGCATTATTTTCAATTAAGAGTCCTTCTTCCCAGACGACTCTAGTTTATATCCAATTGACATAAAACTAACGAGCGCAGTGAGTCATAGGGTTAATCCTGAGGAAATGCAAATAACAAGACTCAGAGTATATGATAAGATATTGGGGGTGAGATGATGATGATGGTGGTGATAATGATGGTGGTGATGATGGTGATGATGATGGCAGTGATGGTGATGATGATGGCAGTGATGGTGATGATGATGGTAGTGATGGTGATGATGACGATGGTGATGGTGGTGATGATGGTGTGTATTAGTCAAGATTCACTATCTGTGTAGGACAGATAGAATGAATGCATGTTCAAAGAGAATTTATTGGGTTATCTTGTGCAATACGGTGGGGAGTCATCCAATAATGACTGTCTAGCACCAAAGAGGCTGAGAACTCAGTTTGATCCATGAAGCTGGTGCCTCAGTAGTCCAAATCTGGATTCTTGGAGACTTGCTCATATCCAGGCCACACTGGAAGCTTAAAGACCAGTATTAGCAAGGGAATCAGCAATGGCAGAGACAGAGTAAAAGTACTCACTAGCTAGCATGAAGGCCAAGCAACCGAAAAGCAGAAAACTCACCTCTTTCCATGTCCTTTTATCTGGGTAGACATCAGCAGGTGCCACTCAGACTTGGGGTTGATCTTCTTGCATCTGTCAGCTGATCAGTACAATCCCCTGCAGGCATGCCCACAGCTATACCAATGAAGACAATACATTGAGACTCGTTCTCCAGGTGATTCCAGGCTGCATCAAGGTGACACATAAAGTCAAGCATTGCATAATGTAATACGTACATTTGAAAATGTTCTCCTGATAAAATTGGGTTGAAATTTTGGGACACAGAAAATTGGGAGATACAAAGGGCAGGAGATATGAAAAACAAGGAGTAGTCAGAGCCCTGTCTGTCCAGGGTTCCCCTACTGGCCTGCATATGTGTCTCTGAGTTACTGAACTGTTTTGTCTAGTCTGAGCTCGGCTTACTGGTCCCTCTGTGACAACCTATAGAAAGGATGCCTGGTTGGGAAGCGGTTGTTCCCATGTGGGGGTTTTGTAACAAAGTATCTTGTAAAGCTGTGGAGGGGGTGCTTACCTATCGTTTCAATTTCAGGAACACTGGCTCTCACCTGAGGAAACAATGCTCTAAAAGAAACACACAAGAAGGAAATAAAAACTGTCTCCAGTGCTCGTGCAGGCTGAAGAGCTGTTCACCTGACAGAGTAACAGTGAGTATCTTGAAGGGCTTCCATTTTCTGGGGCTGCCAACCCAGGACTGGCATTTAAAGGAATTGCTCTGACCAGCGTGTTCGCTGGCAGCGGCTATTTCCTTTCCTACAAAGTCAAAGAGCTTAGGGAAGAGCTACAGACCAACCACAAATCAAACCTTGAAGTCCCACAATGCACCATGAAATCGCAGTCACCAAATACACCAAACACTTTGCCATGGCCCAGTTGCGAAGAGAGCCTCTCGGCCCTGCCTCTTTTCTCCTCTTTCTATAAGTCGGTCTTGGAAAATGCATGCTGTAGTTCTGGTCTTTCTGGTCTACAGCAACTTTTTTTTTTTTTTTCATGTCCACCTGAACAACACTTCTGTTTGTTTGCCTTTTATCAGTTAGTGACAGTCGGTCACATTAAGAGAGGTCAATCATACCATCTTATCCACAACTACAGGCTCTCTCAGGGTGTGAATCTTTTAAGTTTTAAAAATGAAATAGTCACTTGGTGTGGTGATGCACACCTTTAATCCCAGCACGTGGAAGGCAGAGGCAGGTGGATATCTGAGTTCGGGGCCAGCCTGGTCTACAGAATAAGTTCCAGAACAGTGTGGGCTATACAGAGAAACCCTGTCTCAAAAAACCAAAGCCAAATCAAATCAAATCAAACTGGAATGGTTCTGGACAAGTGGGATGAGTTGTTTCTCCAGTTCTGAGGTCTTCTGGTGAATCAAGCAGGAGCAGCCTGCATCCTTATGAAGTTAACACTGGACCCAAAAGAAATACTTCCCCAAGTGAAATAGTTCAAGCTGGGGTAAATGCTTTTGAGAGGAGAAAATCAGCTGAAGGGAGATGAGAACATCCAGAAACTTCTTTCAAACAGGAAGAGACATAGGAGCTGATTTGTGGATGAGTGTGGATGAGAGGGAGTTCACAGTGAGAGAACAAAGTAAGCCAGGGACCTGAGGTGACAGCTGGAGGCTAAAACTCAGCTGGAGGCAGAGAGCCTGGGAGGAGAGATGGGGATGGAGACAGCCATAGAAAGAAGGTAAGGGCCTGAAGGCTGGAGTTAGGGATGGAGACAGCCATAGAAAGAAGGTAAGGGCCCAGAGACCAGAGTTAGGGATCTTCAGGGTTCTAATTTACTAATTTCTCGTGTGTCAGTACAGTGTGCATGCATGTGTGTTTGCATGCATGTGAATACACATGAACATACAGATGTGTGCACATGAATGTGTTTGCACTTGTGTGGGGTCAGGGATGTGTACAGATGCAAATTCATGTGTGTGCACTCAAGGCTAGAGGTGGATGCTGGGTGTCTTCCTGGATCACTTTCTTCCTTATATATCGAGGCAGGGTCACTTAGTTGAGTCCAGAGTTCACTGATTTGGCTAGTTTAGCTAGCCAGCTCACCCTAGGAACCCTATCTCCTCCTATGGAGTGCTGGGATTACAGGAAGGCTGCCATGCCGGATGGGCATTTATATAGGTGCTGGGGTCTGAGTGCTGCTTCTCATGTTGACACAGCAAGCACTTTACCCACTCGGCCATTTCTCATTTTTCTCCTGGAAATCTTTAAAATCTTTAAAAGTAATTTCTGTTTCACATAAGCAGAACAATCATAAGCATACCTTTGACACATTTCTCATCAACATACCTGTGTCATTATCACCCAAATCAAGAAGCAGAAAACAACCGGTAGCCACACCCCTTGCCTCTCCCCCAGGCTCCATGGCCCCACTCCTGCCAGAGCAGTGACTAATGGATTTCATGTGATGGTTAAGCTTGGCTACCAAACTGATTGGATTAGGAACTCCCTGGGAGATTAATAAAGCATGCCCTTTAGTGTTTCTCTGAAGTTGTTTCTAGAGATGATTAAATTATGAGGACTCTGACCTAATGAATTGTTTAGTTCATTCATGCCATGGATTTACAATTTGAGTGGATCAATGGGAAATGGTAGAACTGGGTAGGCGGGTCCTGGCTGGAGAATGTAGGTCCTTGGGGTTCTGTCTCACTCTAGTCATTTCCTGTTATTGATCACGTTTGTTTGCTGTGATGTGAACTACCTCCCACACCCTCCTGCAGAGCAGACTGAAATCGTGAGCAAAACAAATCCTTCCTTAAGTTGTTTATAGAGAAGAGAAAACTGTCTCACACAGAGACACCATTGATTATGTCTGCCTGCTTTTGAACAGTGTCTACAGAAGTCAAGTGACCAGCTCTCCTATGTACCTTTTACTTAACAGTGTCTTCTTGAGACTCAATGGTGTGAGTTCTTTTTCTGCACTTGATTTCATTTTCACTGCTATTACTAGCTACTTCATGGCATGACTGAATTCATATTTATACATTTATCGACCAACAATGAGAATTTAGTTGATTTCCAATTGGGCATCTTATGGCTCATACTCCTGACAACAACCTTGCACCTGTCATTTGGTGTGTGTGTGTGTGTGTGTGTGTGTGTGTGTGTGTGTGTTGCAGCAGGGGTGGGTGCTGATTTCTGACAGTGATCTGCTGTAGTATAGGGAATGAACCTGAATAGCTTTGGTAGATACCACCAAGAAGTCATCCAGCCAGTTAGTGTTAATTTATACTCTTGCCAAGTCTGTGTGCTTATTTAGGTTGCCGCACTTCCTGCCACGCCATGGCTTTGGGGCTTTGTCATCCTCATAGACTTTGTGGCAGTGCAGGGTGGCTGTAGTTAGTCCCCGGTATTTAGTAGGGTCAAACTCCCTTCTTGCATGTGTGCTAGACATTTGACTATTCCCTTTTGTGAAGAGATAGGGAACGGGGTCTGGGAAAGTGTGGTGCAGTCTGGCAGTATTCTCTGGAGAACTCTGCTTGGTTTACCTCCAGCGTCCAGAGTCCAGGAACCAAGAGAGCCCATGCATCTGGATCTCAAGTCTTCAACATCCTCTCTTGGCCCCGTCTTGTAGGCCTGACAGTTACGGAAGCCTCAATGGGGGTTGGAACTTCCAGATCAAAGCTGGAATGGATACCTACTACATTGGTTGATAAAGTTTTCAAATACTTTTTCTCGTTCTAAAAGGTCTTACTTGGTGTGTGTGTGTGTGTGTGTGTGTGTGTGTGTGTGTGTGTAGTGTAAGTTTGGAACTCTGGCAGAAAGGTATCCTGACTACTTGGGAAGTCAGGCAACACCTTGAGCTGCTAAGACAGCTCTGGTGGCTGGAGTTGTGATGAGACAGCCCTGAAGGGGTAAGGTATCCTGGACACCTTGAGCTCCTTAGGACAGCTCAGTATGGGAAGGAAAGGTATTCTGATTGCTCAGGAGAGTCAGGCCTGGAGCTTCTAGGACAGCTCAGCAGGGATGGGCATCCTGACTTTTCTGGAGTCAGACTATACTTGATGTGGTGGAAGATGGTCTCCTCACAGGATATAGAAATCCTGCTCCTTTCCTGGATAGCTGCTACAGCTGAGATTTGGCCAGCCCCCACTTAAAGGGGCTTCTTAGCAGAGCTCTGCTTCTTCTCCAGCCCAAGATGTTGTTTCTTTTGCTTCACTATGCAAAAGGAGAAACCCCTGCAGAAATGTAGCAATCTCCTCTGGCTCTGCAGAAAAGTGTTACTTTTTCAGCTCTCTCTTGCCCTGTCCACTATGGGACGTTTCAGCAAGGTTCTTCTCTGCGCCACTGAATGAAGATCTTCACACCCCAAACTCTTGAAAAAGAGGTTTATTCGGGAGGAGGAGTCCAGGAGAGTAACTGCCTCTACCAGGGTGGAGAGAACAGCCCCCAACTGACCAGACAAGCTGGTTTATATAGGAGCTCTTGGGGGCAGAGTCAAACAGGGATTGGTTAGTTGTTTCCTGCCCAGGGATTGGTCAGTTATGTAGGGTAGCGGCAGAGATGGCCCTGGCCTTTCTTGGCTTTTTGACACAAATTCTAAAGCTAGGGCATATTTCTTTCACTGACTCTGATTATAGGGTCCAAGAGTGTTTCTTTGGTACTGGTTTCATGTTCCGGTAGCGCCTGCACTACCACCACCCATTCACCATGTCTGAGCAAGGGGCTGTGATCGAAAAACAGAGACAAGAGACAGCCCGTCATTCGTGCCAGTAGGATGCCGAATGCCGTTTATTGAAGGAGGGAGGAAACCTTAAATACAGGCTTACAGTACAATGGAAGAACCCTGAAGGCAGAAGTTCCTACCCAATGTTCTACATTCTTGCATCTAAACTGTTTACACCAAATGCAGGATACACGAACAAAGAGCCTCCAGTGAGCATTCAGGCAGGGCGGCAGTTACCCAACTTGGGAGTTCCAGGGCCCTACAGTTTCAGAGTCAGGGCATGTTTCCTTGGTTCTGGGTTTGCGGATAGAGTGTTCCTTTCTCTGGCTCAGGTCCCAAACCCAGGCTGTGTTTCTTTCCCTGGTTCTGGGCTCCAGGGCCAGGGTGCTGCTTTCCTGCTCTGTGATTGGTTAGTTTCATGGGTCAGGTGGCCAGGGACAGAGATGGCTCTGATCTCACTGACATTCTTTAGCCAGCCCCTTTCTCCTATGTAGTCTCACTTTGTAACCCTGGCTAGCTAGACATCACTACACAGACCAAGATGGCATCAAATTTATGGTACTTCCCCTGCCTCAACCTCTCTAGTGCTGCAAGTACAGGCATGAAGTATCCTGGCTTCATTTTTGGATGGTGAACACTAGTTATTAACTTCCTACGTCAAACAACATATCGTGTTCTCCCACCCCAGTGGAGAAATCTTTGCAGATTCCAAGTGGAGTGTTTGGAATTTTATTTCTTCTTCTGTGAGGATCTATTCCAAGGGTTCAAGCATGAAGGTGACATGATCCAACTCACGTTTGCAAATGTAAGATGTGCAGCTGGATAGAAATCAAGATGGATGAGGATGAGGGGGAGAGGAGTCGAGGGGACAGGTGGACCAGCAGAACTGATGAACACCTCCAGGTGAGGTGATGGAGGCACCACATTAGCATGATTGGTGTAGAGGAAAGATGGGTATGATGGCTGATCCTCATTCAGCCTCTGCTTAGGACCCAAGTGGGCACTGGTTTCATGGACTGAGATGCTATGCTTAGGAACTCACTGTGGTGAGCAAAGAGGGATATTTTTATCTGAAATAAAGTTAGATATGCTCTATACATGTTATATTTCAAGTGTCACCTAAACAGAGGCATCTGGAGGTGTATGGATTTGGAGCTCAGACCTGGAGCAGAATGGCATTGGTGGGAACCCCTAGAAAACTCATCTGAACTCATGAAGGAAAAAACTGATCCTTTCTTTGTACTCCTTTGTGCTCCACAGAGATATAATTAATTTTTTAAAAAATTTTTTGCATGTATGGGTGCTGTGTATGGTGTGGTGTGGTGTGTGTGTGTGTGTGTGTGTGTGTGTGTGTGTGTGTAGAGTGTGTCAGTGTATACCACTGTACTCCTATGGTGGTCAGAAGACAACCTTGGGAACAGTCTTCACCTTCTACCTTAAGATGGTGTCGCTCTTGCTCACTATAACTTACTCCAGGCTAACTGGTCCATAAGTGTTGGCAATCCTTCTGTCTCTACCTCCAGTTTTTCATGAGGTACCCTGGAATTAGGGGTCTGTAAGCTGTTTTGTTTGGCTTTGCACATGGGTTCTGGGCATCTGAGGTCAGGAGTCAGGCTTTCACAGCAAGTATTTTGCTCACAGAACCCTCTCTCCAGCTCCTTAAACAGATCTGCCTCACTCAATTAGGCTGGGATATCATGGAGAATAAGGTATCTGACAATGTGCCTGCACATCTCATGAGTCATTAGTTTTGTTAACCAGATGAATGGATTTCCTTTGAAAGGAAAAATATAGAACTAAAAAAAAAAAAAAAAAAAAAAAGCTTTTTGAATCAAAACTTCCCATTCAAACAGAATTTCACAAAATGTTCTGAAAATTCCAGTAATAAGTCAATAGGATAAAGGAGGGCCACAGCAAACAAACAGATCAAAGTCTGTTTCCAGGATGTCCCCTTGCCTCCAGACAGTGAGTAAGGGATTAATTCTGAGCTGGGGGCCTCCACACAAAAGGAGGGCAGGTGGGAGCCGCCCACAGGCGCTGGCTTCAATGGGCTTCCTGGTCTGTGTCAGAACCACAGCATTTGCAGATTTCCACTTTGAAGGAAATGAAAGACAGACAAGGGAATTGGCACCTCTCTCCAGCTTCCTGCTTCCTGTGCCCCAGGCATCCTCCAAAACAGAACTGTTTTGGAGTCAAAAGGAAGATTTGACTGTACCAGGGCCAAGCTCTCCACTCACTGCCACACTGACGGGGTGGATTTGAGGGAGGCACAGAGCCCAGGGTCTGAAGTGTGAGTAGTGACAAGACAGAGAGATACAGCCCCATGTGTCACCTGTGTGCTTCCTTAATCTTTTAAAGACTGGGCTCAGGCAAAAGTAGATCCTTTGCTGCAGTATGGAAAAGAATTTCAAGATGAGCTGGTTTGAAGCAGATTTAGATTTTATTTATTTATCTATTTATCTTTAATTAATTAATTCATTTTACATCCTGACCATATTTCCCTTCCCTCCTCTCCTCCCATGCCCTCCCCCACTACCCCTCTGCTCCTCCCTTCAATCTACTCCTCTTTTGTCTCTGTTCAGAAAGGGGCAGGACTCCCATGGGTGTCAATAAAGCATGGCACATCAAGTTGTGATAAGAAGAGTTAGAATTTACTGAAGATTTTTTGAACATAGATTTGGTTTTAAAAATGGGAGTTACAATAGTGAGAAACACTAGAGAAGAATAAGAAATAGCCAAGTGTAGACGGGGTTCTCAAGGGAGAGCTGCAATTAAGTGTCTTAGCATGAAACGTGGTAAGTTTGTTATCTTTTTATCTTCTTTTTGACAAATGGAATTAGAGGATGGCTCCCAAGGTAACATGTTTGGGTTTACAATCTGGTAGGATAAGATCAGGAGCCATTATGGATGCACAAGAGGGTGCAGGTCAGGGTTTCTCTGTGTAGCCCTAACTGTCCTGGATCTCGCTCTGTAGACCAGGGGAGACTTAAACTCACAGAGATCCATCTGCCTCTGCCTCCTGAGAGCTGGGATTAAAGGCATGTGCCACCGCCCCACCTGCCTGCCTGCCTTTGGGGATTCTAGATTCTGGAATGAGTGAGGTTCTCTTTTTCCTACCCATGTATCCATAATTTCTCATCTGTTTCTCTGTCCTCAAGAGAAGGAACACACATTGCATGTTGTGAACTCTCCGCTACGAGGACATTGTGTCTTTTCATGGTGTCTGTAAAAATTTACTGTAGACCCCATTCCACCTGATACAAATGAATAGATGAGAATAATTAATAGTTTGTTTGACTTACTATACTAAAGTTATTGCTATTTCTTTTAATTTTATAATATAATTTTTATAAACTTTATGTTAATAATTCTTGCAAATAAATGAAAATATGACACAGCAAAATTAACCAGACCCAAAGTCTATACAATTCACTGGACTTCTGAGCTGTTAGAATTGGCATTAGGAACAGAAGCTGTGGAACTTCACATTAAATTATATTTCCAGTATTGAATATATTTTATGCACTTAACCATCTCCTACCCCCACCAACATCCATGACAAATTAGAATAGGAAAGCAATAGTTTTCTATATTTTCTTATAACTTATGTCCATTCCCTGTATTCAGTCCCTCCACATCAACTGATACTTAGCCTTTCCTGTTTTCTTCATGTTATGCTGTGCCCAACAATTATTTACATATATACAAATATTATTGGATAGATTCAGCATATGAGGAGAACATGTAGTTTATTTCTTTCTGAGATTATGTGGCCTTGCTTAATACAGTCTAAGTCCATCCATTTTCCTGCAAACTTTTTACTTTGTTCCTCTTTAGAGATGTGTGTAATGTATATGTATATGTATAATATATATTATATATAATGTGTATAGCACATGTAATGTATATACTGTGTATATAGTATTTTCTTCATTCATTTGTTAATGGACAGCTAAAACGTTGATTCCAGTGCTTTGCTCTTGTGACTAACGCAGCAATAATCAGGGGTGCAAATGTCTCCATGGTAGGCTATGGCGTTCTCTAGGTTCATTCTCCAGAGTGAAATAACTGGGTCAAATAGTATTTCCATTTTTCATTTTGTAAGAAATCTCCAAACTGATTTCACAATGTCCATATCAATTTTCACCATACCAACGGTGAGTAAGGGTCCTTCTCTCTCCACTTATTTGTCCTCATATTCCTCGTGATAGCCATTCTGACTAGGGTGAGGTAGTATCTCAAAACAGTAATAATTTGCATTTCCCTGATGGCTGGAGATATTGTATAGGTTTTAAAATACTTACTGGCTATCTGTGTTTTCTACTCAGTTCATACCCATTTGTTGATTGTCAGTTTTGTTTGATTTCTGCAATTCCTTGTACTTCATTTATAATATTACTTATTATTCCAATATCTGACATAAAATAATTGATTAACACCTAACATTCAGGTTATAGTGTATAAAAATTTCAAAATCTGGTACATAGCTCCATTCCAATTAGCCACACAGCAAATGCTCAGTAGCTGCCACAGTGACTGGGAGACATTAGCTGTCCGGTTTAGAACCAGCACAGCATCTAGTGACATAGTTTTACTGAACTTGGGGCACAGACTGTGCTCCAAGTATTGGTGAAATTATTAAGGCCACTCCATGTAGTTAAAAGGGAGGTTTATTTTGTGGGGTAACTTACAAATGAAGGGGTAGGTTGCAGGGTCTGGCAAAGGTATAGCGCAGTCCGGCGGTGTTCTCTGGAGAACTCTGCTCGGTCTACCTCCTGTGTCCAGGGTCCCCGAACCAAGAGAGCGACCTCCTCTTGATCCTCGGTCTTCCGCTCCCTCCTCTGCCCCGCCTTGTGGGCGTGATCATTACTGAAGCCTCAGTGGGGGTTGGAACTTCCAGGCCAATGTTGGGATGGCTATCCACTACATCTCCCCCTTTTGTCTAAATAAGAAAGTTCTAACCTAATACAAGACTATATACAAAGAGATGGTTATCAAATATTGTCCAGGAGTAATGAGGGATAATGACTTAGATAAGTTGGAATTACAATAAGTGCAAACAATATCAAGCAAAAAACACATATTAAAATCCAGGGAAGTCTAGGGCATAGGTAGGTGGCATGTTACAAGGATCATTCCAAAAGGTGTACTATCCTAAAGAACCTGAGTCTAATATTTAATATATTTTATCTAAGATATTATATATGTATATATACTAAGTTGTAACTATAACTGTTAATCTCCAACCTCATCAAAGACCTGAGAAGGAATATAATAATACCTGAGAAATGGGAGAAGGACGCAAGCAACTTTCGGGAGTCTTGCAAGAGTAGACAGAGACAGCTAGCAGCCTGGACAGTCACCTAATGTTTCTCAGTATCGTTGGTGCATTCAAATTGGCTACAGGCCTAGAGTATCTGACAGACCATTTTCAGAAGCAGGAATTCTGAAAGACCATCTTACCCTGTCTTGGCAAAGTATGGTGGTCGCTTTCCTTGTGTCCCGCTTGTCCAGAAAGGACAGCATTTGTACTGTCAGCAGTTGAGGCAAGGGCAGTTCTTTGCCCAGTAGGCCATTTTGTGCCAAGAAGACAAACTTCCAAATGGAAATGTCTTAGAAGCCCAACATTCTCTCGGGATCAAATTGGTGCTGCCAGGAGCAATTGTGTCTCACGTCAACAGAATTCTAAATTATTTAAATGCCATATTCTCTAGGTCCATGAAGTGTTTGAAGATTACCTGTCCATCTGACCTATGTGTTTATAAATCTGGATAACCTAACTAACATAATTATAGAGATGACAAGCATAGGTGACAATAACTCTGTAAGTCTTATCTACCTAAACAACCTAAGGACTAAGGCTTCCTATAAATAAGGCAAAAAGTCTGTAAGCAAATGTACAGTAAAAGGACAATGACTTCAAATTGTGACAATACACAAAATATCTTTAACAGAGGTAGAAATGTATAGTGCAATATGCAATATGATAATAATCCTAAATATATATCAGTATACAGAATATCTTAAACAGAAGTAGAACATACATACAGTATGACAGACATAAATTCACATTTGTATCAATATACAAATATTTCAAATAAGAGTAAAAATATGTGTACAATATAACAAACATAGTTCTGTATTTGTATCAATATATAAATTATCTTAAATAGGAATATAAAAAGTTCATATTTGTATCAACATATAAGAATTCATAACAGTGCAAAGGCTGCTATATTACTAAGTTTGTTTACTAATGTATGTGATAGTCTACCATAATATCTTATACATATCCATTCCATTTCTTCTTTTCCCTTTTTTTTTTTTTGAGACATATTTTCTTTCCTTAAGGAGAGTACTGAGTTTAACCATTTCTTCCAACCCCAACCCTAGAACCATTATCCATAACCCTGAGAAATATGAAACCTAAGGGATAAGGGGCGTCGTTTTCTTAGAATTGCTTCCTGCTGTTTAGGGGGCGATGGTATCTCTGTTGGGTATTGTGAGAAAGCTCACATAGTTAAATCTCAGTTAGATTAACTGTAGATTCTGCAGCAACTCTTAGAGTAATGGGTAAGATTGTCTGAAATTCTGGCAAGAAGTGTAGTATGATGATGATTACCATGGCATCATTCTGGATTGGGTAGAGTTGTTGTTGTTGTTGGGGCCCCATCTTCCTTCTGGAGACTCAGAGATTGCTATTGGAAAAAAACTTATTTTTTATCAGAATGGAAGGTTTGGATTTAAAGATGTCATGACATGTAAGAAAGGATTCCAAGAAATCAAGAATAAGCATGGAGAGAATTAGAATCTTGAAGATAATGGTCCCTTATAATTGGTTTCCTTCTTTCTCACACCAGAGGGCTCTTCTGATATGGGACTGAAGAATCTCTCAACCTTTTTTTTTTTTTTATCAATATGCTTGGGTTTAGAGAAGGAGTGAGCCAGTTCCATCTCCAAAGCCAGCTTGGTTTATAATTAAATTGGTACCACAACTATTCTAGATTGATAGAGATATAGATGTTAGACAGTGATATCTTACCCTGTGTAGATTGGTACCAATAAGATTCTTTCTTTCTGTTGTAAACATCCGGATATCCAAGGCCTTATGATTTCTGGAAGATGGGTATTTCCATTATCCTGGAAAGACAAAAACAGAAGCCTACCCCAACCTTTGATTGTTAACTTTTTCTTACAACCTGAGGAGATGCCACATTGGTGGATGATCTTTTATTTCTCCTCATCAAGGGGTTTCTCCTGTTCGAATCGAATTTTTATTAATTTTGTTGGTATCCATAGCTTTTCTTCTCCTGTGGAAACAAAAGCAAAATCCCTTCCCCAACATAGGACATATCCAGGTTTCCATTCTGAAGTCAACACATCTTTGAAATAAACCGGTTGGTTTAGCTCAGGAGTTTTGTCTGTCGTCCAATGTCTCTCCGCAGCTGTTGTTCCTTTCTCATCAGCATTGAGAAAATTCAAGGTTAATAAAGCACTATGCAATCTATTTCTAGGAGTCATTGTTACCTGTTGCTGTTTATTTAGCATATCCTTTAAAGTTCGATTGGATCTTTCTATGACTGCTTGGCCTGTGGGATTGTGTGGTATACCTGTAACATGCTTTATATTGTAATAAGCAAAGAACTGTCTCATTTTATTGGAGACATATGCTGGGGCATTATCTGTCTTAATTTGTACAGGTATTCCCATGATGGCCATAACTTCTAATAGGTGTGTAATCACAGAATCAGCCTTTTCAGAACTCATAGGAGTTGCCCACTGAAATCCTGAATAGGTGTCGATGGTATGGTGTACATACTTTAATCTTCCAAATTCTGCAAAATGAAACACATCCATCTGCCAAATTTCATTTATTTGTATACCTTTTGGCTCTCCCCGCAGCACCATGGTGGTCGGCAAGAACAAGCACCTGACGAAAGGCGGCAAGAAGGGAGCCAAGAAGAAAGTGGTTGATCCATTTTCGAAGAAAGATTGGTATGATGTGAAAGGCCCGGCTAGCTCAGTCGGTAGAGCATGAGACTCTTAATCTCAGGGTCGTGGGTTTGTGCCCTACGCTGGGCGCCAGATATAGGTGAAATTATTAAGGCCACTCCACGTAGTTAAAAGGGAGGTTTATTTTGTGGGGTAACTTACAAATGAAGGGGTAGGTTGCAGGGTCTGGCAAAGGTATAGCGCAGTCCGGCGGTGTTCTCTGGAGAACTCTGCTCGGTCTACCTCCTGTGTCCAGGGTCCCCGAACCAAGAGAGCGACCTCCTCTTGATCCTCGGTCTTCCGCTCCCTCCTCTGCCCCGCCTTGTGGGCGTGATCATTACTGAAGCCTCAGTGGGGGTTGGAACTTCCAGGCCAATGTTGGGATGGCTATCCACTACATCCAAGAAGCTGGGTTTGGCATCTGTCTTCAGTAACACAATTAAAATAGTCATATTAGGGGCTGGAGAGACGGCTCTGCTGGTAAGAGCACTGGCTGCTCTTGCAGAAGACCCAGGTTCAATTCCTAGCACCCACATGCTAGCTCACAACCATCTATAATTCCAGTTCCAGGGGATCCAAAGCCCTCCTCAGACTTCTGCAGGCATTGAATTCACATGTTGCATAGACATACACACAGGCAAAAAAGCACCATACATAAAATAACAACACAAGGAAACCAGTCAAACTAATACTAGGGGGATTTATGTAGTGCAGTCACATTAGAAAGAGAGAAAATGAGACATAGTGACCCCCACTCCCAAGTCCACCTTCTCAGTCACGAAGCAAAGTTTAACTATGTGGAGAATGAGGCTTAAATGTATAGAGACAGCTGTTGATAGACACAGCTGAGCGGTCCAGATCAAGATGTGGTCCTGCTCACCTGTGATTCATCATTGTCAGGTTCCAGTGTCCCCAGCAAAGCGGTCTGACTTGCTGTGACATCTCCTCCTGGGAGACAAGCTCCCTTCTGGCTGGTACCAGGCTTCAGCCTTTTCCTTCTCTCAGCAGCATGAGATTCCTGGGGCAGCTCCAGTTCCTTGGTGCCACCAAGAGGGGCAGCGGTCTCCCTTCAGCATACCTTGATCTCCATAAGCCCAGTCACAGTGGTGCTCCCTGGAGCTGTGACTGAATTTTCCGGAGCCCAGAAGAGCTCCCTCCCCTGCCCTTTCCTTCCAGAAGACCCTGAGTCACACTTCAACTTCCATTGTCCTTACAGCTCAGCACACTCTTTCTGTCCTTTGGTTTCTATCCCATTGAAGCCAATGCTGGCCACGGCTCATTTCCTCTGCTCTGTCTCCCTCCATGTGTTCAATTCTGAGCCACAGGTGCCCTCTTTAATAGATGCCCTATTTATCTCACGTGGAAACCAGAGAGAAAAATAACAAATACAGGAAAATGGTGACAGTCAAGAAAACTTAAAAACCACCCGTAAGCTACCCCCACAACCCCCTTCCATCCCACCCCCTGCTCCCCATACCCCCATACCTCTCCCACCCTCAATATCCCCATACCCCCACACTCCACACCCTTCACTCCCACCCCCACCTTCTACAACCCCCACACACTCTCCCACCCCAAACCCCTGTACACACAGACACAGACACAGACACAGACAGACACACACACACACACCCACACACCTACACACACACACACACACACCCCTACACACACACACATACACACACACACACATACACACGCACACACACACACACATACACACGCACACACACACATACACACACACACATACACACACACATATACACATGCACACACACACACGCACACACACACACATACACACACACGCACACACACACACACACGCACACACACACACACACACACACACACACACACAGCACCTGGCTCTTGAACAAAATGGAACTCAGAAGTTTTAACCACTTTTCTTCTTTTGTAGAGGACACTCAACTTTTTATTTTTTGAGGATAGGGCTCAGCATGTACTGCTCTTACAGAGCATTTGGTTCCCAATGTTCACATTGGGTGACTCTCAACTGCCTGAAACTCTACTCACATGCACATACCCACCCACATACATACATGTACTTTAATAATAATCAAAATTGGGCTGGAGAGATGTCTCAGTGGAAAAGAACACTGGCTGCTCTTTCAGAGTACCTGGATTCAGTTCCAAGCATCCACACAGCAGCTCACAACCATCCATAACTCCAATGCCAGGGCATCTGGCTCCCTCTTCTGGCCTCTGTGGGCATCATGTATGCACGTGGTGCACAGGCACACATGCAAGCCAAACTACCATACACATGAAAATAAAAATCTTTTAACAAATAATAAAGATAAATATTCAAAACTTAAAAAATAGGTAGAGCCACCAATATTCTGCTTCTTCAGGTTTTCACTCTCAGTGATTCCAAAGATGGTCTCCTGTAATGTCCTGCCATCCAGCCGTCGGCTCAACAAGGCTGCAAGATCAAGATTGACAAGGACTCTCTGAGCTGGCTGCCATCCTCGCAATGAATCGTCCCCTCACCCAGAAGTGATGGGAAACCTTAGAGTTTTCCTCTCACAGGAGAACCTGAACATGAATGATTGCTCAGCTTGCAAAAGGGCAGAAGGTGATGGTGAAGAATTCAGTGTGTGTTAATGGACCTGGGTCGGAGTGGCAAGAGGAATCACCACCATGAGCCTGTTAGAATTTAAAGGACTTTCAAAGAATGAAATTTAAAAAAAAGTGAAACTAATTTATTTCCATGCCAACACAGAGAAAAGAGCAGCAGCTGAAGGCGAAACCCATCGCTTTGTGCCTCTTGAGCACATAGCAGGAAGTGTTGGCAGCTGGGCCCAGTTCAAGTTGGATGCCTCTGCGCAGTGACAGTCTCCAATCCCACTCACTGCTCTTCTCACTTTTCCCACTGTTGTTAGAAGATCTGACAGGCTCCTCCCAGGAGGAGTCTCTCCCCATCACCCATCAGAGAAGCCTGTGGGTGGGATCAACTGTGTGGTCCCCTGGGATTCAGGAAAGGTTAAACAAGCAACCTGATACCTGAGGTCACAGCCTGAGTCAGCGGCCTGCCTGAGGTCAAAAGAGGCTTGTCAAAAAGCTTTGGTCTTTTCACAAGTCATTCAGACAAAATAAGAATGTAGGCAAAATTCTTTCCCTGAAAACCCATTTGTGGCCTGAGGTATCCATCATTGCCTGCTTGGCCCACATAGAGTGTATGGATATTACCAAATGACCTTTAATCAGTCACCCTGTGACTGTGTTAAGTGTCTCCATATGGATGTGAGGGTAGTCTCAAGTACAATAATGGGCCCTTGGCCAGTCTGTCTGCTCTTCCCTCTTTCTGATGTCTAAGTACTCAGATAAGTGAATGGAAGGGGCAATATGAATATACAATCGTTATGAAAAATGTTATTCCTATTGTAAGCAATTAAAATGTGTTAAGCCTATTTCATGTAAGAAATGTGTATGCAAATTAGGTTCATGGTAGGTTAATCATGGTGGGGTTGAGTGCTGAAACTTCTCATTTTTCTTTTGAAAGGGAGATGAAGGATTTAAATTTCAGTGGATGATGGGTCCAGTCCACAGACTAGATGATGCATTTCTCTCTTATTGCCTCAAATCTATATTGTTAAAGAGGCCTTTTAACAAGAATGCTAGGTCCTACCCAGCACCATCCTAGCGTCTTCCTTCAGGGAACAACCTTAGTTCTGTCTTGTCAGCATTTGGATCCCCCACGAGAATCACCCATTGAGCTACACTAACAGAATTCGGGCTTCTCTAGCCTAGATCTCCCAAATTCTCCATGTTTCTCTGGTAAACCTCTTCCACAGGTTTTCCCATGTGGCCTGGTTTAGTCATTGCAACACACTCCCCCCCCCCCACTTCTGATACTAATTCTTCTTCTTTTTTAGAGTTCCTTTGCAGTGACAAAAATAGCTGAAAGAGGAACTTTAAAGAAAGGGATTGTTTATTTTGTCTCAGAGTTACAGAGCGTTGAGTTGTCCACTGCTGACTATCTTTTTTGGACCAATGGTGAAGCTGAGCATCTCTGTGAGGAGCAGAGCTGTTAATCTCATGGCAGCCAGGAACTAGAGGAAGAGAATGGGATCAAGACCAGGTATAATCATAAAGGGTACAGCCTTACTCACCTTCTTCCAGCTGGCATCAAACCTCCTAAAATTCTTCATCTCCCCAAACTGCACCTACCGGTTGAAGTGTCCTATGGAAGACATTTCATGCTGAAGCCATAGTGAGTCTCTACTACAATATTCTTAGGAACATTGGCCATGATTTGTTCAAGTGTCTTGTGTCATCATCCCCTTTCTCTTTCAAGTTAATTTGTGGTTAGGCACAGACATATGACCCTGTTGTAGCTAGTAATACAAAACAAAAAAAAAGTTACTATTTTTCTGAATGTTTATCCCTGATAAACTATGAAGAACATTCAACACTCCATATTCTAGAACAATTCCAAGTTGAATGTTGATGTACCTTATCTTATTATAGACTGACTTCTTCAAGATGACTCTGAGGACAGCCCTTAAGTTAAAAAGTTGATTTGGTCATTGATTTTGGGAAAGAGCAGTAGGAGAACAGAGAAGTCTGAGGAAGAAAGAGCATGCATGGAATAGAGATGCTGAACAAATCTAGTCTTAGTCTGAACAACTGAGTCAAGCCCTGCTAGGGCAGAGTTACCCCATCCTGAGTATTTATTTATCTGCTAGCTCCCATGAGACACTGAGCATTGCCCCCAGAATGTCTTTGTCTTGTCCCTACCATCCTGACATGCACATGGGACAAGGACCTTACTGTGTTTAGAGAAAGCCTGTAGGCAGAGATCAGCAAGTCCAGTCCACCAAGAGGTCTTTGTATGAGGTGCATTGAGAGGTGAGCTCTGAAGGGCATGGGTGATGGGCGGGCCCTGGTTGTCCTGTTAAGTTGTACGATTAAATGTATCTGGACACACCTTCCTTTTGGATTTCTTTTCCCTAAAGCTGGTTCAGGAAAATGAACTGTGGCTGGGAACCCGAGCTGCTACTTGGCTCCAATACATTGAAATAGCAGTGCCTACTTGTTATAAGCCAACATCGTCTAGCGACTCAGTCACTTGATTTAATTGCTTCGTGCCAATGCTGTGGCACTGAAAAAGTATTTCCAATAGACTTGTTTACAGAGGGTACATCTAACAAACAGACATTTTGTTGCTGGCCCCTCCATTCCCGATTTATCTGTTGATTAATAACTGACTCAGAAACCTTCCTGGAACAGCCTTTTCGACACACCACACACTCTCATGAGTCCAAGGTTTCAAGATAAAATGAATCAACCTGACATTCAAGGTTTCCCCACTCTGGCCCCAGCCTACTTACTCTTCTTGCCTTATTCCCCACTCTTCTCTCATGGAAATCCTTAAAAATGATGAGGCCATCTTCCATTCACTGTTTGCTGTGTCAGACTCAGTGCTTTGTTGTATGAACTACTAACCAATCCCGAAGGGTAGGCAGACTCATGGCAACCATTTTATAGGTGAGACATCTCAGAAAACTGAAGTCTCAAGACACCACACATGAGCAGGAAAAAGATTCCAGGCCTTCCTGAAGACTCCGTACACACTACCTATTCTTCCCATTGTTTGGCAGGATTCCTGACACATGCAGCTTAATGGTGGGTTTCTTTTGACTCCCATTTGATGTAGGTACAATCTGCCCATCATGATGGAAAGCATGGTGGCGAGTGTGAGGCAGTTGGTCATGTCGCATCAGCAGCCGGGAAGTGCTCAGCTCGCTTTTTCATCTTTATTCAGTCCAAGATGCCAGGCCATAGGATGGTGCCAGTCACATTTAGGGAAACTAACCCACTCCCTCACAGACATACTTGGAGTTTGTCTTCTAGGTGGTTTCAGAGCTGTCAAGTTGACACTAAACACTAACCATCACATACAATATTCTCATTTATTCTCGGTTGGAGCTCATGCTTCTAAAGGGCAGACTTGTGCATTTTAAAATTTGACTAGGACTTGAACAGTATTTGCACAGTGACAGATTTGTGCAAAAGCATTTGCTGAATCTCCATGAGATTCACATGCAAGGCCACCTGCCACCACAAGTTGGCCTTCTGAGTCTTTCCCCGCCATGAAAAAAGGAGGAAATGGCCCAAGATTGATAAGGAAAATAATATAATGAGCTATAAACTGATTCCAGTACTTGTTGAAGGCATGTGGAGAAGAAAGAGTTTTCATGCATTGCTGTTGGATGTCTGTGGTGTTTCTGCTTTCTTAGAAAGCAGTGTGGCAGCTTCTATTAAGATGAAAACATTCCCTTGGCCCTGTCAACTATAAACTGTAGGAATTGACCCTATAGAAACAACAGCAACAATCCATAAAATGTATGTTAAAATGTTATTTTTATTATATCACAATGACAAAATAGTGGGGAATATATGGATATCTCTCTACAGTGAGACTGGTGAGTACATTATGACATTTAAAGACACTATGACATCTTAGGCAGATTAGTAAAAAGCCACACACCTGCCCAAGCTGCCTTTAAGGAGTTAGCACAAAGGAAGGTTGAGTGGGACCCACTAGATGTAGAAGAGAATGTTAGTATATTTTTATTTTATAAACTAAATAGTGAAAAAGGACTAGCTCCAGACAATGATGAATCACAGATAAGTAGGACCTTGCATTGACCAGGGATGCTTAGCTGTGCATACTTCTTGCCCTTTATCAAAGCCTTACGCCAGTATCCAAAAGACAGATCCCAGGCATTACTGGATCTCTGTGTTTGTTTCTCTCTCCAGTGTAGCCACATT
Organism: Onychomys torridus; assembly: GCF_903995425.1. Taxonomy (NCBI): domain Eukaryota; kingdom Metazoa; phylum Chordata; class Mammalia; order Rodentia; family Cricetidae; genus Onychomys; species Onychomys torridus. The sequence continues at coordinate 107,937,933 of NC_050449.1, forward strand.
GAATAATCTCCTTTTTATGTATTTTACCATTATTTGTTTCTTTAATTAGTCTCTTGAGGATAGTTGCCTGCTGAAACTAGCTTAGTAGGTTGTACCCTGAGAATTCTGGTAACATTTGCTGTTAGGCATTCAGGTATTTAGGCTCTATTAACTGGAAAGTGTTCCCTCTCTCAGTCTGGTTTTCATGCCTTTGCTCTGGTCAGCCGCAGTCATTTTTAGTTAGTTTATGATTTGACAAGTTCACATCTGAATGTCACTGCTCACACTGGGGGCTCCTGTGTGAACATGGAAATGCCTTGAGACTCCCGAGAAGGAAAAAATGGAGTGGGAAATACTGACAAAATTTCACTATGAGCAAAACCAGAAGGCAGCAAAAAAATTTAAACTATGAAAGCCCAGGAGGGGCTTTCCCTTCTCCAAGAGCTGGAGATGAGGCTGAAGGAAGACTTACAGGGGGCAGCCATCTTTGCAAGGTGCAGGCAGCTTCTGCGGCAGATCAAGAGGCAAGAGCCTCCACACTGCAGAAGCTAAGCTACCCATCTCCACTAGCTGCAGAGGATAAACAGATGCTCACACACAAAACTCGACAGCCATCGAGTGAGCCTGGAAGAGAAGTGTACACAACATACACTTTCTAACTGTGTTGGTACAGGAACACTCACTCGCTTCCCTGCTAAATAAGGAAACATATTTACCAAGGGATCCACACAGGGATAAAGAGGAAAAGCACTAGAAAACAACCAGAAACCGTCGGCAGAAAACACACCTGTTCAAAAAGAGAATACGTTTAAAAATCATCATAAATAAGTATGTTATTATTCTCTTTGTGGTCTACCACAAAGCAAAATAATGTAAGATCTCAGGGGAAAAAAATGTGTCATAGTCAGTTTGGGATGCTGTAACAGAATGCCACAGGCTGGTTGGCTAGCTAAACGCAAATTATTTCTCATAGTTCCAGAGAGAGAGGCTAGGATGTTCGCAGGTAGAGGTATCGGTAGGCTTGGTTTAATAAGGACCTACTTTTTCATGAGAGAGAGAGAGATTCCTATTTCTTCACTGTAGTGGTTAATCTTCATTGACAATTTGTGGGCTTAAGATCACCATGGAAACATACCTCCTGGTGTGTCTGTGAGGGTGTTTCTATGGAGAAGACTCACCCTGATTATGAGCAACACTGTCCTACTGTATGGGCCTTCACAATCTAGGCAGCGCCGCCCCACAGTCCAGGGTCTCAAACTGAGTAAATGAAAAGGAGAAAAGGAGCCAAAAGGAGCCGAGCCAGCATGCCTCTCTCTCCCCTCCCACTGCAGGGCAACCAGCTGCCCACTCCCACCTGCAGTCCCTCCCACACTGACAGACTGTGCCCTCAAACTGAGAGCCGAAAAATAAGCCCTCCCTCCCTTAAGTTGCTTTCCTGGGATTTGGTCACAGCAACAGAAGAGTAACTGATCCAGACACTAATTCCTTTTGTAAAAGGCTCCACTCCACGGTTTAATACCTCCCACCCACAGGGGGAGCCCACTCTTGAAAACATTAGATCCACCATGTGTGCTTCCATATATTTGGAGGGGGGTTCATAGATACTCAGTCACCAGTAGATAATAAGAATGCAGGAATTAAATATAAGTAAATAAATAAATGAAAGCAAAATAGAAGTAAAATAAATAAAAAGTAAGTATAAACATCAATAAAAAGCTTACAAGAAAGTACGAAACTACGGTATACATAAATGCTATGTAAATATATATTACAAACAATTTACCAGGGCCTGTAGAGATGGCTCATCAGCTAACAACACATAGTCCTCTTACAGAGGACTCCAGTTCAGTTCCCAGCACCCCCTATAGCTCTAGCATCTGATGTCCTCTTCTGGTATCCACAGACGCTGAAGTCACATGTGTATAGGCTCACACACAGAAACACATTTATACACACATAATCAAAACAAAACAAATCCTTTAAAATTCTCAAGATAAAGACAATTGACTAAAATTCCATTCTGGCAGTGGAAAAAGAATGGAGAGAGAGAACATGTTAAAGTCATTTTGGTCTATAGTGAGGAATTGACTAGTGTAGCTACTAGAACAACAGAATGAGAGAAAACATGGAATGTAAATCAAGCGATGACATGGCTCAGGAGACGTAAAAGCTAGAATAATGAAATAAAACAGCATAACCAACATTATCTCCATACTTAGATATAAGCTACAATCAGCACATGAAAGAAAAACATGTTCTTACAGGAACCACTAAAACATACTCCAGTAAGTTTTTTGGATTTCAAAAATAATCCACTGAAAAGTTATTGATAAGGGCAAAGCAGCTGGCTACAGATTTTTCTGAGTGTCAGCCAACATTAAAAGATCACGGGGTAACAGCTAGGCAAATCTCAAGTAACTAAATGAGATTCAAAGATTTAATACCCAGATAAAAGCTGCCCAAGGATTGAGATCATGGATCTGAATGCTAAGCCACACAGAAATGGTTTTGCTTAGAAACTTTCTACCATCTGTCTCCTAGAGCAAGAGTTTCCAAGCTACAACCCTGGGGCCAAGCCAGCTCACTGCCTGGTTTTTGTTCCTGTTTTCTAATAAAGTTTTATTGTAACACAATCTTGTTCATTCATTTACATACTGTCTGGCTGCTTTGTGCTATGGCAGCAGTGCTAACTGGGGCAAGTTCACTGTGTCTGTCTAAGCCTAACATATTTACCATCTGGACCTTTATGGAAAACAACTTTGCTGATACTGACATCATCCCCTTAAGGAGCAAGGTGTTTTTGTTATTGAGGATCCTTAGCATTTGCTCATAACACACAGAAACACCTCATAAATATTTACCAATTGAGGAAGTACTTAGCTTTCAGGTGGAGCAAGCTCATCCCTCCTGCTTCTCCAGCCATCAATCTTTTCTTCATTGTCTTCGAGTAACATCCTGGTAATGGCAGCCGAGGAGGTTCAATTGCTTTGTGGGAAAAGGTTGCAAGTGACTGTTGGCATTAACACACTGGTTGAACACTTTGCAGACAAATAGTGAGTTTGTCTGTGAAGAATTGCACACACTGAGTTTCTCATGCCTTTAAATCCTGCTAAGAATCAGATTTACCTGTGAGAATTTACTTGCTCTTTTTCTTCATTAGACTCCCATTAAAATCTGTGCTTTCTTCTTACAGTTTTAAATCACCTCTCTCTCTCTCTCTCTCTCTCTCTCTCTCTCTCTCTCTCTCTCTCTCTCTCTCTCTCTCTCTCTGTGTGTGTGTGTGTGCCACAGCAGGTGTGTACAGGTCAGAGGACAAGTTTTGGGAGTTTGCTCCTACCATTGTAGGTCCTGGGAATTGAACTCAGGTCATCAGGTTTTGTGGTAAGCACCTTTACCTGTTGAGCCATCTTGCCAGCCTATGTTTTGTTTTTCTATGTTAAAAAGTTAAGGGAAGAAGGTCCATAACAAGTCCAGGAGTTAAACTAAATAATTGTCAAGTCAATTCCACTTCTCTCCTCAGAGCCCTCCGTCCCGTTTGCTGTCTGTTCCTTTTTGATTCAAGCCAGGTTAGTTGAGGAACCTAAGATCGTGTTCAGGTCCAGGAAAGAGTGGACCGTCAAGATGGGGCAGTTTTCAAGACATGGGAGAGGGGGCCGGACTGAGGCTGAGGGCCCGTGAGATGCCAGTGGGCAAAGGTCCGGGCCTCTAAGCCTTATGAGCAGAGTTCGGTCTGGGGCCCACATGGTAGCAGGAGTGAACTGACCCCGGTAGACTGCCTTTGACTAGCACACATGTAACCCCAAGTAAGTAAGTGAGCAACTAAGTAAACAAATGCAATTTTTAAAATTAGAGAAAATGGGGTTTATAGCCCAAAGTTCAGCTTCTTTAGTTGTCTTCAGTCTTGTTTTGTCTCCTACCAGCTGTGCCAGGGTGTGTTCTCTCCGTCTCCTGTACTTCCACTACTGCCTATGTGAGATGAATGCCGTACAGTGCCTGGGTCACAGCCCTGGAGGGAAAATAAATGTCGGAGTGGAGGATAAAGCACTTGTAACAGTGGCTGGCACAGAATTAGCATTCACAAACGTCCATGCTGTTGTTGGTTCTTTGTAGCCAGGGGAACAATTCCGCAGAAGCTGGCTTACCAGGTGATATCTGCAGCTGCCGGGAGAGTTCTGCTCAGAGTGCTTCAAGGGAAGGAGGTGTCTCTCAGGCTCCTGGGCTGAAATGTTTTCTTCGCCCTGATTGCGGTGGGATAGAGGCTGCCTTCTCTATGGGCTCCAGTTGCTCCCCATGAGGCTGATTTTAGTAGCCTTGGTGGGGCCAGTATTTCCACAGGATTCCACTTTAGAATGATTACTCAGGGAAGATGGTGAGGATGCTTCCCCAGGTCTCCAGGAAGAAACCACTGCTAAGGTTTGTTATTTTTGGACAACTGGTTGCTGTGTCTCCTTGCTGGTTAAATAGATAAGACTTCTGTCTGCTGGGAGATTTCCGAATGTGCCTTCCAGGAAATGATACCTAAGGCCCCAAGGCTCTTCCAGCATTGACTGTCTCTATGAGATGCCTTTGTCTGTCATCCAAAGGAGACAGCTTAGTTCAGGGCCCAGTGAAGCAGCCTGAACTCCAACACACAGGGTCTGGAAGCAGAATGTGGTTTTTGTAGACCTTCAGTCAGCCAAGGTCCAGCTGTGTGTCTGCTGCTCTCTATATTGATGCATTCCCTATCGTTGTGACCAACTTACTCTGGTAAGAAGTAACCTCCCGGGGGAAGGATTTATTTTTGAGGGGCATGTAAAAGGTGCTGTGTTAGGAGTTTGAGGCAGCTCACCACACCGAGTCTGTGGTCAGAAAGCACAGAGAGAGGAGAGCTGTTGCTGCTCAGCTGGACTGCTCCTTTTAACCTTTGTATTCAGCCCTGGTCTTCTCGTTAAACCTCTCTGAAAATCGTCATCAGACCCACCGAGAGCTGTGTTTTTATGGTTATTCTAAATCCTGTAGTAGACAACCAAAGTTAACCATCATACCCATCATTCTGCACTCAGATTTGGGTTTTTGATTTTGTTGTTGTTTTTTGAGACAGTTTTTTTTTTTTTTTCTGTGTAGCCCAGGCTGTCCAGGCTGGCCTTGAACTCACAGAGATCTGTCTCTTTCTGCCTCTTGAGTGCTGGGATTAAAGGCATGTACCATCACTGCCAGGCTCAGATTTGTTTTTAATTCTGAGGTGTTCTGACAACATCAAAGAAACTGGCTAAGGGATGGGGCTCTTGTTTAGATGCTTAAGACCCTGGGTTCTAGTTCTTACAATGCTATACCCCCAAAACAAAGCAAGAAAATCGTACCTGAGAATGCCCTATGCTACACTGATTACACACACACACACACACACACACACACACACACACACATCTATCTATATTTATTTGTGCACTAAAGTTATGCAGTAAATTCTGCTAGAAACTCAGTTTCAAGGAGGCTTTAGTGACATTTTAACATAGCCCAAGCAAGTAGCCTTTAGCTTGATTCAGTCTGGCTTCTTCCTGCATTGCCCACACTTTGTTGACCTTTAACCAGGGACCCAACCCTGCTCTGTGGGTTCACTGCATCCTTTTCATCCAGCCTCTTACTCTTTATCTTCTGTGATGTGCTGGCTTACATCCATCTAGAAGGTATTTATGTATAGAAGCAAATTCAGGCCCTGAAAAATACTGACCTTTACCAGCTATGTTTATGACTGCTTTTGCATTTTCTTCCTAGAAAATGAAGCATTTTATTTTTCTTTTTTTCTGTTTACTTTATTCTAAGTGTAAAACTCAATATTTCTCTTTAAAGATTTTATTTACTTATTTGTTTGTTTGTTTATTTATTTATTTATTTATTTTACATCATGACTGTAGTTTCTCTCCTCTCCTCTTCTCCTCCTTTCTCCTCCCTCCCCAATCCTCTCCTCTGTTTCTGTTCAGAAAGGTGTAGGCTTGCCATGAGTTTCAACAGAGCATGGTATATCAAGTTGCGGTAAGACTAAGCACCTCCCCTTGTATTAAGGCTGGGCAAGGCAATCCAGTACGAGGAATAGGATCTCAAGAGCCAGCCAAAGCCTTAGGGGACAGCCCCTGCTGCCACTGTTAGGAGTCCCACAAGTAGACTAAGCTGTACAACTGTCATATATATGTAGAGGGCCTAGCTCCGTCTCAGGTAGGTTCCCTGGTTGTTGGTTCAGACTCTGTGTGTTCCTGTAAGGCCAGGTTAGTCATTTTTATGGGTTTTCTTGTGATGTCCTTGACCCCACTGGCTCCTACAATCCTTCCTCCCTCTTTTCAGCAGAATTCCCTCAGCTTGGCCTAAAGTTTGGCTGTGAGTCTGCATCTGTTTCCATCAGTTACTGGATGATGGCCAGTTCAGTATTCGCTATTGCTGGGAGTGTTAACTGGGGTCATTCTTGTAGATTCTTGGGAGTTTCCCTTGCATCTTTCTTTTCTCAATGATCCGTTACCATGGTGATAGTAAACACAGAAAGGAATTAATGAGGCTGATGTTAACAGTGACCACACTTCCAGCCCCGTAAATCTCATACTACACCTAGAAGGAGGCTTTAATATCATTTAATATGTAATTATAATTTATGTAAATAAATTATATATGATGTAATGTAGTGGTGATCATATTGTTTAATATTTAATGTAACTATCTGTCTTTTGCAGACAAGGAAATTGAATCTAAGACAATTTAAGTCACATTGCTAACACAATTTGGAGTTGGAAGTGAAACCCAAGTCCAACTGCCTACGCAGCCCCAGATTTAACTGCCGAGTTAATAAAAAATAAACACTCATGAATGCAATTTGAAATAAGGAGATGAGATGTGCAAAGGTTGGCTGTGGTCTAATGAGGCTTCTTGTAATTGCTTAGAAGTAACTATAGATTGGAAAGAGCTCATTTAGCTGGTACCCTGAATCCACTGTCTCCACACAACTGAGCTAAGACTCCTTTGATGAGAACTTAGGGTTCTTAAGTACTTGTAAAAAGATTTTATGGCCTTCATTTTATGCTTTCCATTGTGTTTTATAAATTTAATATGAACTTTGGCTTTTTGAAAGTATCATGCATGTATATAATGCATTTTAATCTTATCCACCCCCAATACCTCCATTTACCCCCTTACTAGGACCCACAAACTTGTCTCCCTCTCAACTTCATCCCCTCCTCTGAAATTGTTGTTTTTGCTAATCACTCCCTGGGTCCAACTAGTGCTGATCATATGCACATGGGGCCATCCACTGGGCGATGGGTAACCTACCGGTGGGCTACATTTTCAAAGAAAAGTGATTCTCCCTCTTTCAGCAGACACCCACTGCTAGGAGCTCTACAGCTCACGGCGGGGCCTCAGGAGCTCCTCCCGCATCCATTCTGGAAGTTTGAATGGCTTGAGAATGTGCAGGTAACCCCAGCTGAGGCAAGTTCATGACATAACAGCCATGTCCTGTCTGGAACTCAGCGTTCAACCGCTCTCCTCCTCATCCTCCAGCTCTGACATTCTTTCTGCTCCTTCTTCTGTGATATTCCCTGAGCCTTGGATGAGGGAGGTTGAAGCTGATGATCCATTTATAACTACTCAGTCACTATTGTCAGCAATTTGATGCAGATGATTTGCTAAATGGTCTTATTAATAAAAAAACTCAGAGCCAGAAATTGGGGTTAAAGCCTGAGAGGTCAGAGGAATAGGAAAAGCCACAGCTAACTTCACCCCACCAACTCCACAGCTTCCAAAGTGAGCTACTGCTTGAAGCGAGCTACTTCCTGTCTACCCACACCTATATGCCTTGATGTTCTGTTTTCTCATTTGCTCTCTCAGCCTAGCTACATCACTTCCTCTTCCTGTCCAGTTCTGTCACTTCCTGTCTGTCTGTGCAGACCTCCAGACCTCTATGGGTAGTGCTGGGATTAAAGGCATGAATCACCATGCCTGGCTCTGTTCCCAGTGTGACCTTGAACTCACAGAGATCCAGACAGATCCCTGACTCCCAAGTGATAAGATTAAAGGCATGTGCTACCATTGCCTGACTTCTATGTTAATATGTGGCTAGCTTTTTCTCTGATCCTCAGGTAAGTTTTATTGGGAGACACAGTATATTGGGGGACACAATACAAAACCACAATTTGAACTTAACCACCCAGTGCAAAAACAGGCTTCTCTGACCCAGGTTGAGAGTAGCACAAAGCAATGGGTATACATGTAACTATTGAGAAGGTAGTTTGACAACATGACTATTTAGTTAAACAGTACCTATAGGTTACCCACCTTGTACTGAAGATTTCCCTAGTCATAGGCTTTTGATCAGGTTTACAGTAGCAGATAGCAGGCCTCAAATCCAATCAGTAAGTGGTTGGTTAATCCCATAACAGAAATGCCACTATTTCACTAGTGATCAAAATTTGCCTGGCAGATCAGTATTGCAACATGCAGGGTGAGACCAGGGTGAGAACATTGAGTCTCATCTCCCCCAGCAGCCTGCATAGCACCCTCTAGCGCCATGAAAACTAGCCAGCATGGAAGAAGTTTTTTGGTGGGTTTAAGATAGATTTCTGTTTTTAACCAGGAAAAAAAAAAGAAAAGAAAACTCAAACAAAAACATAAGCCCTAGTTTTTACTGAATAAATATGTTCTATTTGAGCTTCCCCAGACAACAGTAGTGCATGATATGTAGCAACTAACTGTCTTACAAGAGTTTCTCCTTCTCTGAATTTTGCATTAGTAGTATCACTTTTATCTTCTTGGTTGGCTTCTAGGATGGTGGCCATCTATGTGAAACTAACTAAAATACATGAACAGGAAATTGAGGATATTCTAAAAGCACATTTTTCTGCTTCTATGTGGTTAATTTAGAATAGTGGTTAATTACCCACAATGTGCCAGATGTGGTGGTAGATGACAGTAATCCTTCATTAGAGAGGTGTGGTGGTTTGAAAGACAATGGTCTACACAGGCTCATGGGAAGTGGCACTATTGGGGTGTGGTATTTTGGTGTAGGTGTGGTGTTGTTAGAGGAAATGTGTCATTTGGGGCAGGCTCTGAGGTCTCAGATGCTAAAGCCAGGCCTGATGTGGCCTTCTTCTCTTCTGCTGCTTGCCAATCTGGCTGTAGACCTCTCAGCTCCTTCTCCAGAGCCATGTCTGCCATACTGCGTGCCACCATGCATCCCACCATGATGATAATGGACTAACAGTTGAAACTGTATGCTAGCCACAATTAAATGTTTTCCTTGATAAGAGTTGCCTTGGTCATGGTGTCTCCTCATAGCAATGGAAACCCTAACTTAGGCAAAAGGCAGGAGGATTGCCACAAGTCCAAGGCCAGCCTGATCCAGACAGTGAAGTCCAGACTAGCCAACACTACATAGTGAGATCCTATCTTAAACCAAAAGACAAATGAACAAACAAAGAATTTCCCACAATGCAACTTTACAGTTTGGCAGCTTGATTTGATTGACGTGGCTGACTTCTTCTCTGGCATCCTGATGCTTCTACTTGATGTATAAAAGACCAATTGTTTGATTATAAGACCATGTTTCCTCTTCTATTTTCCTGTAGCTCACCTATGTCCTGAAATAGCCACAGTACTTAGGTTGCAGGTTCATATATGCTAAGTTTATGTTCAGGATGATAAGAATGTCTTTATACTCATTACCTACTGTAAAGTGGTGGAATTTGTTTTGGTTCATGGCTTGAGGTTACAGTCCATCATGGTGGGGAATTTCTGCTGACAGATCCATCAAGCAGCCAGTGATAGACAAGTGCACCTGCACCAGGGAGCCCACAGTCTCCATTCTTTCTTTCTAGGCAGCCAAGATCCCAGCTCATTAAACCTCTCTGGAAACACTTTTACAGACTCTCCTACAGATGTGCCTCCTAGATGATTCTAAATCTAGTCAAGTGGACAAGGGAGATTAATACCACTCCTTCCTTTTAGAATCCCTCTACAATGCAGATTCCGGTAAAAGCAAGGCAACAGCTGCTCAAGGAATGGGGGTCAGGGCCCAACAACTGTGAGCATTCTTGTGCAGTCTGGATGTGTGTCCTTATGTTGACACATGCTTCTGTGCTCAGTTTCAGAGAAGTTGCCAAACAGTTTTCCAAAGTGATTTTTCCTCCTTGACATCCCCACCCCAAAAGGTCAGAGTTCCATTTGTTCCACATTGTCCTTAGTACTGACTGACTTTTTAAACTCTAGCCCTACAGGTGATTGTTTGTGCTTAGTCTCTGCATGCACTCTTACTCAAAATACTCACTGAGCAGCTGGAGCTTATCCAGCACCGTGCAGGGAAAAAGGAGTTATTCCTGCTGCAATGGACTCTGTGCTTAAGTTAGGGAACACACTATAATCACATGATTCATCTATAGTTCTAACTGCTTTTGGATACTATCTGTTGAGGAGGAAACTTATAATTCAACTCTAATTCTGGAATACAGTGTGAAGAGAACACTATGTTTTATTGCTATAACAAAGTACTCAAGCCAGGGTAACTTTATTAACAACAACAACAACAACAACAAACAACAACAACAACAACAACAAAAGGGATTACTTAGCTCATAGCTAAGATTCAAGAGCCTAAGGGCAGCATCAGGTAAGGACCTCATAGCAGATGGCAGGGGTGTGAGGGAGAGGACGGATCTCATTGCTAAACAGGAAACCAGGAGGCAGTTCAGGATTGAGATCTTATAGAAGTTTATCTCACAGGACCCCAGGAGTCCCATGAAACTACCTTAATCTCTTCAGAGGGCAGTTCTACCCCTAATCACCACCTCGCCCCATCTCTTAGACACGTGTTCATGGAGATTCGCGTGCACATGTAGTCCAGGAATCAATGTCTGCTGTCCTCCTCAATAAATAACTCTCTACTTTGTTTTGAGACAAGGTCTCTCACTGATCCTGGAGCTTGCCAAGTATGTTAGGCTGCAGGCCAATGAGCTCCATGGGTTCCCCCTGTTTCTGCCTCCTTAGCACTGGGACCATAGGCAGACAATGCTGCACCCAGCTTTTTACATTAGTAGTGGGTGTCAGAACTGGGTTCCTCATTCCTGTGCAGCAAGTACTTAACCCACTAAGCCATCTTCCCAGGGACCTTTTACTTGTTGAGGTAGGGTCTTGTTACACAGCCCAAGCTGCCCAGGCTGGCCTCAAATTTGTGATCATCCTGTCTGTGGCTCCTAAGTGATCAGATTCCAGATGTCCACCTCTAAGCCTGGCTGAAGCCTCACCTCATGAAGGCCCATTACCCTCAACACCACTATTCTAGGGACCAAACTCCCACACAGAACTCTTGAGGGCACCCCTGAAACCATATCAGAACCTTAGCAAGCACCTGCTTTTTCATCCATTCCCTTTCTTGTGTCCTTTGTAAAGATGAGGTTGGGGCCCGAGTGGTCTGGGCCGAAAGCACCAACTCAGTGGCTTCTTTGAGCATTTCCTGGGTTTAGCTGCTGAACAGCCCCTTCAGCACCCTCTTTTCCAACAGCTACCTCTCACACATGGTGTGGTGCCATAGTAACTGAGAGAATGCAGAGGCTTCGGGGTGAGGTCCCAGAATCTAGCTGATTCCTGAGAAGAGGCTGAAAAGGTTGCTGGCTAGATAAAGCAGAAAAGACAAAGACAATTTGAAATGGACATCTGAGAGCATGGTGGTCTGGCTGGTGTGAAAAGTAGGACTTGAGACAGACGTAGTAAAATATGATGCTCAGAAGTTGCAAATGGCTAACTCTCCAATGGTTTTGACCTCCAAAGAATTTCCCTGCTGGAGAGGAGGGTGTGGTGAGGGTTAACTAATAGGTTGATATCATGGAGATAGGTTTACCTTTAAAAGTCCTATTAGTAAAATAGGTCCTATATTCTGAAAAATAAAGTGAAAATAATAGCAATATTGTGCTAATTCTAACAAAAACTGGTGGGTTTGATGAAATTTATGTATTAAATGTGTACTGTTTGAAAATATTGATCAATCTAGTCTCTAAGATCCTCTTCAGTTCTGGGCTTGTCAAAAACTCACAGTCTCTAAGGTTTTTGTTTTGTTTTGTTTTTTTAAATATAACACTTTATTTACTTATTTGGATATGTGTACATGTTCACACAGCATGTGTATATATGCACATGTCTGTATACATACATACATGACAGTGTGTATGTGGAGGTCAGAGGACAAATTGCAGGACTTATTTCTCTCCTTCTATCATGTGGGTCCCAGAGATCAAACTCAGAATCAAAGTCAGATAGCCAGGGTTTTTGCCAAGCTGTACCCACTAAGGTATCTTGGCCAAGCTATACCCACTAAGGAGGCTTGCCAGCCTCTAGTCTTTTCTACCTTATGATTTGAAAAAAATCTCACAATACTGTCCAATTCATTGTTCTATTTTTAAGGAGAGACTAATATTTGTAATTTATTGCATCTCTAACATCTCTAGACCAGACTGCCCATCTCCCCATGCAGTGTGGGAAATGAGACTAGTGTTTATCAGGTATACAGGAAGCTGAGTCTGTCTGAATGGCGTGGAGAGAAAGCAGCTGAAAAACTGCATGAAAAACTGCGTGAACCATTCCAGTAAAGGACAAGTCTCAAATGGTTGGGAAAGGAGGCAAGGACTGGGCTGTAGGCAAGACAGAACTGGAGACATCGAGGAAAGACAATGGATCTAAGGGAGGGGCAGAGACCATTGGGAGGTGTTCAATACTGAAACCAGAGTCTTACGGGAAGTTTTCCCCCAAAACACACACACACACACACACACACACACACACACACACACACACACACACACACATGAGAGAGAAAGAGAGAGAGAGAGAGAGAGAGAGAAAGAGAGAGAGAGAGAGAGTTAAATCCTAACCACTGTTTCAAAAGGAAATATTGGACTAAATTAGGTTAGTTGATCTACTCTGTAAGCTTACTCTGTAAGCTGTAAGTAATCAGGGCATCATGTTGCTATATATATGTAGATACAGATATGCTCACAAATACAACCTGTTGAGTTTGTGGGATGTTACTTGTCTGTGTATGTTCTCAGGGCTGACTGTTTGGTACTGTATAACTTGTTGCTGTGTTCTTCACTAGGGGAGGCTGTTTCTCTCTCTCTCTCTGCATTCCTTAGTAGCTGTAGCTCCATGTGTAGGGTGGAGGCCCCGTGGTCTTTCCTCTATCCATGTTAACAAGTCTATTGGTGTTTCCTTGTGTTTTGCAGTCACATTGGTGAACTCTATAGGTGTCACTTCTGACCCTCCTAGAAGACATGATCTTGCCATATGCCCATGATCCTATGGTTCTTAAAGTCTTTCCAGCACCCCCTTCCACAATGATCCCTGAGCCTTTGGTGCTCCAACTGCACCCTTAGAGTTATCCATAACCCATTGTAAAGAACATGCTTACTAAAACCAGCCAGGAATTGCTAATAGAATAAGGGAGGGTTGAATTTATTCTGGTTTCATATCTATAAACCATGGAGGGGTGGCTATGCTAATGAAAATGTGCGGAGTAGGTAATCAACTGTGTCTGTGCTAGCATGCTACCAATGGTCCAGACTCTAGATCCCAGCAGCCCAGCTAACTGATGGAGTAAGTCTACATTCATAGCACATCTTCCCTGCTGATTCTGGTAATGAACCATCAACATGAACTAAAACGACTATTAGAAAACTCAAAACAAGAGGATCTGTGTAAATTTTTCTCTTCATGACACTTGTATGTGTTTCTGACGTAAAAATTAGAAAAAAAGGAAAAAAAAAACCCAGAGAAGATGGGACAATCTGGAAGGCTTTTTCTTGCCTGCATTGGGGATGTCTATTTTTCCTACAGAGGGGATAGAATAGTGTGTGCTAAGTGCAGGGACTTATCACAGGTTCTGAAAAATCTATTGTTTTCCTTTATGATGAATGCTTTGCAGTGTGTTAGAATTCCTGTACATCTTCAGAGCAGCACTGGGACACTTGCCAACAGTTAATGGTCCCTCTGCACTGTTAACATGTGGGGACAGAGGAGCTTTGCCATGTCATCATCAGGATGGCTCTTTGGAGAAAGTCATTAATCAAGGCAAGCAGGTCACTCTGTACAAAGCTGGCCCGGAGAAGAAGATGACCACTTCAATCAAAGGACTGTGCACCAGGGAGGGTGAGAATGGGGCCCAGCGCTCCCTGAAAACCATCAGCTGGAGCTGAGAGATTTCATGGCGGGCAGGGGTATCTTTGAGGCTCAGGTAGGGATTCCTGCATTCGCATGCTCTATAAAATACAGTTTAAACTTTGTTGGCCACAGCCAGCCACATGCCCAATAGCATACCCTAACCTCCTGAGGGCTGGATGGACTCTTGCTTACCTTTACAAGGCCATGTTCCCCCTGTTAGAGGGAAGTTGAACTAATACAGAGATCTCATAGATGTGGTGAGAGCTCAGAGTAAATCGCGGTGTCATAAAATGCTTCAGTGTTCTAGAACTTTCAGAGGCTTCAGAAAGAGGTTTCTGGTTGTCATTCGGCGGACCTTCAAACTGATATCCACGTGGCAGGCTTTACCTTCCTTTCATCTGTTTGGCTTATGGCATAGAAGACCTATTGTAATAGTCAATCGTCAACATGCCAGGATTTACCATCACTTAGGAGACAATTCTGGGTGTGTCTGTGAAGGAGGATAGCTGAAGACAGAAGAGCCCCCATGAGTGTGGGGGTGCCATCCCATAGCCCATGGTCCCCAGAAGGAGCATAAAGAGAAGTCAGAAGGGCAGCAGCACTCATCTCTCCTTGCTTCCTGCCTGCAGAAACAATGTGGTCAGTTGCCCCATGCCCCCATATTACCCCATGCCCCCTGCTACCCCATGCCCCCTGATGCCCCATGCCCTGTGATGCTCCATGCCCCCTGATGCCCCATGCCCTGTGATGCTCCATGCCCCCTGATGCCCCATGCCCCCTGATGCCCCATGCCCCCCTGCTACCCTATGCCCCCTGATGTCCCATGCCCCCTGATGTCCCATGCCCCCTGCTGCCCCATGCCCCCTGCTGCCCCATGCCCCCTGCTGCTCCATGCCCCCTGATGTCCCATGCCCCCTGCTGCCCCATGCCCCCTGCTGCCCTATGCCCCCACTGTACCTTCTCACTGAGATGGACTCTGCTCTCTTGAACTGTCAGTCAAATCTTCTGTTCCCCCAAAAGCCTCTCTTCTCATGTATTTTGTTACAGCCCTGAAAAAGTAATTAACGCATTTCTGAATCTTCTCTCTAGACACAGATATGATGTCAACACAGCTTTGACCTGTCTCTAGGCAGTATTAATGGAGCCTAGAGTGACAATAACCACTGGATCCTGCATGGCTGAAGGAGATAACTGACTCCAATAAGTCCCCTGACATCCATGTGTGCATGTACACATGTGCACACACACTAAACACACACATGTAATTTTATAATCTGTTTACTTTTTGTTATTGTTTTATCAACTAACTCCAGGGAAAAGGCTTTCTGATGCAAGCCTTCACTTTGCTCCTGAGAACTCACTGAGGATGACCTGTGCCCATTGTCTCTCCAGTTTCTGAGATGGGAAGAGAAGCTGCGTGCAGCAGCCATTTGGGATATCATTCTCCTCTAACTGTGCTGTCATTACATCTGTGCTCTGGCTACAGTGACAGAGTGAATGGCACACCTCCTCAGTCAGGCTCCTTAGAGCCAGAGAGATTGACTCCTTACTTTTCTCAGCTGTCACAAAACACCTGATGAAGGACACTTAGGGAAGGAAGGGTTGGTTTGGGCTTGTGACTTAAGGGACACAGTCCACCATGGCAGGGAAGGCGTGATGGCAGAAATGTGGGGAGGCTGGTCACTCTGCATTCACCGTCAGGAAGCAGAGAGAAGACAGGAGGTGGGTCCAGGCTCCTAAACAGCAATGCCTTCCCCCAGTGACCTACTTCCTCCAGTGAGGCTCCACCTCCTCAAATAGGGCCATCAGTTGGGGCCCTAAGTGTTCAAACACACAGGTGTCTGGGGGGGGGGGCATTTGTTCAAACCACAATGGAGACTTTCAAGGGTTTTGTTCAAACTCTCAGGAGCTTGATCCTAATTTCTTCCAGATTTGTATGAGAAACATAGGCCCCAAATGCCACTGATAATTCTGTGACCTGTTGAGCTGGCACTGAGGATGGGAAGAACATGGACCCATTTGAGCTGTGTGAGCCAGGCACCTGGCCTTCCTCCTGACTGTTTGCACATTACACTAATAAATTCCCTTTACTGCCTAGGCCAGTTGTAACTGAGGGGCTTCTTATATGTGACCAGAAACATTTTAGCATATATTGCCTTCCATTTCCTTGGACTCAATTTTAGAAATAAAAATTAAAATATCCATTTATTCTTTTATTCTGCAGTTCACAGAGGCATTTCACATCCATTATCTCATTTGATCCTGACAAATAGCTTGCCATTTTACGGATGAAGGTCATTAGTGGACAATTTGGAAATAGAGTTTACATCTCTGATTCTTATTCACTCCATCACCATTAAATCCCTTTTATATATAATCAGCTGAGTGCTGGACCAGGGATTTCATGTTCTGCCAGGTCCATCTCTGCAATTTATTTATATTTTCAGTGCATTGTTCTAAGTCACAGAAGTCTGTGACAAAGACTATGATGCATTGAACAACCCATAGCTTAGTGTCAAAACACATAAAGTATCAGGGAACTCATAAAGACACAGTTTATAAAAGCATGTATGCAGCCAAGCCCAGATGGGTCTCCTGCAACTTTTACCTTATGTTTAACTTTCTAAAATATTGTAATATATTTATTTTATGTGTTTGTTTGTGGGGCTGGGTGTATGCATGTGCACTATATGTGTACAGTGTCCATGGAGGCCAGAAGAGAGCATAGAGAGGGTATCCCCTGAAGCTGGAGCTACAGATTGGTTACAAGCCTATTATGGGTGCTGGGAGTCAAACCAGGGTCTTCTGCAAGAGCAGCCAGCACCCTCAACCACTGAGCCATCTCTCCAGCCTATATGTATTGTTTTTAAGGTTTTTATTATTATCTCTTTTCTTTTGAAATATTTATACATTTTCATTTATTTATCTTTTCATTTATCAAATGTGTGTACGTGTGTGTGCAAGTGTGCTATGGTAATCACATGAAGGTCAGAGGACAACGCTCAGTTGTTCAAACAGGTTCTCTCCTGCCGTCCTGTGGGATGTGGGGATAGGACTCAGGCTACCAGGCCTGGATATAAGGACCCTACCTGTTGAGACATCCAGCAGGCACTATTGGCATTATTTTACAAAATTTTTGGAAGAGTCACAGGAAGATAATAACTTATTTTCAAAAAGTAAAAAGTAGAAATTATAAACCTAAACCTTAAAATAAACTCTCATTAATGTGCACATATGCATGATGTGTTTGTGAGTGCAGGTGTGCACACACCACATTGCTCATGTGAAGTTCAGAAACCAACTTTGTGGTGTTGGCTCTCTTCCCACTTTTACACTAAGGTTGGCACTGAGTCATTTTGATGCACCCTAAATCTTGCTATAACAACAACAAAATCTTTTTTAAAAATTTAGAAGAGAAAGATGTGCTTCATCAGTGGGAATGTGGGGAGAAGAATCAGACAGGTCTGGTTGAAGTCCTTCCCACCAAGCTGATGAATAATGAATCCTGATCAATGACATTTTAAATGTAGTTATTATTTTAATAGCTCACACTTATCCCACTGGATGCCTGAATAACAAAACAAAATAAATAAAAATAAAATAGTTTATCCTTTCTTCAGAAAGGTTCATAGATAAGGTGGAAACTGGAAGATCAGTGTATTTCTATGTAGTTTAAAATGTACCCAAGGACTGGCTCTCGCTCGCTCCATCTATCTATCTATCTATCTATCTATCTATCTATCTATCTATCTATCTATCTATGTATCTATCTATGTATCTATGTATCTATGTATCTATGTATCTATGTATCTATCTATCTATCTATCTATCTATCTATGTATCTATCTATCTATCTATCTATCTATCTATCTATCTATCTATCTATCTATGTATGTATCTATCTATCTATCTATCTATCCATCCATCCATCTACCTACTTATCTATCTATCCATACATGTACCTACTTATCTATCTATCTATCTGTCTGTCCGTCCGTCCGTCCGTCCGTCCATCCGTCCGTCCGTCCATCCATCCATCCATCTATCTACTTATCTATCTATCTATCCATCTATCATCTCCCTACCTATCTACTTATCTATTTTTCTATCTATCATCTACCTACCTACCTACCTACCTACCTACTTATCTATCTATCATCTACCTACATACCTATCTATCTATTTATCTATCATCTACCTACATACCTATCTATCTATCATCTATCTATCTATCTATCTATCTATCTATCTATCTATCTATCTATCTAATCTATGTGCTCAGGAGCGGGTCCAGTGTTCAGTCTCATGCTTCCATTGGTGGCATGCTGTCCACTTGATTCTATGCCCAGCTCTCCCTTTGTTTGGTTTTATTTTGCTATTTCCCCTTTCATCTACATTTGTGCTATCTTCCTACCTCTTAGACACTCTGCTGTTTTAAAGAGTACACTTCCCAGTGCTCTTGAATGTATTCATTTGTCATTGCTGTAGTTTTGAGAATGGATGGCGTTGTGTGTGTGTTTTAACATCTACCCAGTGGAACTGAGGAATAAATTCTCTTCCTTTTTCACCCTCCACTCTGGGTTATACTTTAAAGCTCTATTTGTGTGTAGTTGGTAAATCCAGTGTATTGCTCTTGATTCTTACACGGCTTTCACAGCTTTCCATCACAGGCCAAATTCAGCGTGTCTGTTTTGCCCACAATACTACAAATGTGTTCTCCTTCTGGACCCATGTCAGGTTCTCTGGAGGATGCTCCAGGGTTTCCAATCACTCCTCACATTGAACTAACATATGCTTCCACTCCTGCCTATGGGGATCATTTCTTGGAGATCTTCTAAGCATTAGACACTTCCCAGAGTTCTGGTATTGCCAATATCCTTTGGGTAGTCTTACTTTTTGGAGAATTTACCCAATCAAGAGTGAGATGTCTTTTCACATGTCTCTAAGCCATTTGTCTTTGTTACCTTTTGAAGTTCCCACTCACATCATCAGCTTCCAGCTTATTTTCACATATTTTTGAAATTCTGTGTATGTTGGTAAGATGGGGCTCACCATTTTTCTCCAGCTGGTGAGCTAATTCTCTTACTTGTGTTTACTAAATAATCAGATAAGCTCTTCCTGTTATTTGTAATGCCACCTTTACCATGTACACGCACACACACACACACACACACACACACACACACACAAATGCATGCTCATATCTTTGGCTTCTCTGTGTGGTCCTGGCTGTCCTGGTACTTGCTTTGTAGACCAGGCTAGCGTCAAACTCAGAGATCTGCCTACCTCTGCCTCCCAGTGCTGGAATTAAAGGCATACACCACCAACACTCCAACTTTCCTGTGATTCGGTCTCCTACTAGTTTGGGATGACACAAATATCTAAACACCTGTCTCAGGTGGTCCCCTTTCTGACGGTTTAGGGTCATTGATCAAAGAGCGTTGTCTGGTGTCTGTGTGGTCATGTCAATCAATGTCTCTCTTTATGCTTCACACCTGAGGAATCCTTTCTTGGTGCTAGCGATTGAATTCAGAGCCTGTACACACTAAGTAGGTGTCACTCAGCCATAGGCCAGCCCTGCCATTTACACCTCATATTCAAACATCTCAGGAACATTTTCTATCTTGCTTTTGTCTTTGCCGTTTAGAATGCTAGTGTATTTGAAGTTTGGTATATATTGTGATATAATAGGGATTCACTTCTTTTTCTTCAGCTAGTTGACCAATTTTCTTAATGGTGTTTACTAAATAACTTAACCAGCTCTTTCTTTACTTGTAATGCTAGCTTTACTGTACAGCTTGCACACAGGTATGAAAATCCATTTATTTTTGGTTGCCAATTGAGGCTCTCAGATTTCATTGGTTTGTTTTTCTCTTTTGTTACCCATAACTAGTAACATTCCTTAATTAATAATATTATAGTTTTGAAATATATCTTAGTTGTTGATCATGTAATTCATCTACATTTTTTACTTCTTTGAAAAAATAACTTTTTTATGGGATTTACTTTTGTAAAATTAGAAATTTAGTTTGTCTGCTGCCTTCACAATTAATTCCAAAATAGACCATAAAACTCTATTCCAAGGCTGAAATAAACTTTAAAATGCTGGAACTGGAGAGATAGCTCAGTGGGTGAAGGTTGCTGTGCAAGCTTGGGGACCTGAATTTCAGTTCCTGTTTCCAGGTCAGAAGCCAGGCATTGCAGTGCACGCTTGTAATCCAGTGCTGGGGAGGCGGAACAAGGAAGCTCCATGGAGCTCAGTGATCAGTCTAGCCAATGAGTGAGCTCCGTGGAGCTCAGTGATCAGTCTAGCCAATGAGTGAGCTCCGTGGAGCTCAGTGATCAGTCTAGCCAATGAGTGAGCTCCAGGCTCAGTGAGAGACTGTCTCAAAAGAGAAGGTAGAGGAGTGATTGGAGAAGGCACTTAATATTGACTTCTGACCTCCATATGCATATGCACACATATAAACACACACACACACACACACACACACACACACACACACACACACACACACACCATTTAAGACTTGCTCATCAAAGACTTCACAGACTTCAGAATAAAAAAATAGGTATTTGAAAGGGAATGGTATTTAAGATATACAAAGAATGCCTAGTTTTAATATAAAGAGCAAACAACCTCTGAAATGGGACAAATTTTGAACAGATCTTGCAGCAAAGATTTAGTTACCAAGATGCACCTGGAAAACACTCCGTATAATTATTCATCAGGGAAATGCAAATTCAAAGTACAGCCATCATCCAGAATGGCTGAAATTATAATAACTGACCATAAAAACGTTGGTTACATGTTGACCAGCTGCAGACTGTTGGTGGTAAAATCAACCATTCTAGGAACTCTGATAGTTTCTTATAAAGCAAGCTTCCACCAAACATTTAACCCCATAATACAGCAGTTCAACTCCTAAGTATTTACACAAAACCCATGAAATGTACCCTTATAAAAAGACTTACAAAAATGTCCAAACTGGAAAGGGCATAGATGACCCCGTGGGTATGAGAGCCAGTAATGAGACTGAGCTACCTTTGTATAATACTATTCAACAATAAAGAGGAATATACATATGTATGTATATATATGTATGTATGTATGTATGTATATATATATATATATATATATATATATATATATATATATATGTATATATATATACACAAACACACACACACACAATAAGGGTAGTCATAAGAACTTATTAAAAGAATCTTTGTACTGTAACATGTATATGAAAGAATTCTGATTATATAGTTCTAGAATATGCAAACATTTTCTATAGTGGGAAAATATCAGAACAGTGATTGGTAGTGGTAAAGGGCATGCATTGGCTAAAATGTGTCATGTTCTTATCTTAATAATGGTTTGAAATACAAATACATATACATTGGCCAAGCTTGATTGTTTTGCTTTTAAAATTTGTGCATTTCTTTGCATGCATAAAATATACAGATATTCATTTTCGCCCCCATGGAAAAGCCCTGAAAATCAATGTTG
Source organism: Onychomys torridus (assembly GCF_903995425.1). Taxonomy (NCBI): domain Eukaryota; kingdom Metazoa; phylum Chordata; class Mammalia; order Rodentia; family Cricetidae; genus Onychomys; species Onychomys torridus. Next base: position 107,959,585 of record NC_050449.1, read on the forward strand.
AAGTCTAGTTAATGACATGCATGCTGCTGTATTATTTGGAGGGATTGCAGGGATGTTTGCAGCTTACTTTGAAATGCAGTGCAGAACTAAGACAAGCTGATGGATGGAGCGCTTCGGATAGATCACTTGATAGAATGAGTTTAGCCCAATGTCTGTGGCAGGATCTAGGTGAAGAGTCTATGGGTACTTACTGTAAAATCTTTCCATTGTGGTTGTTGTAAGCATTTATTTATTCTCTTGAATTTTCTATGAAATTGATTATATAATTTCCAAATAATGAATACCTATTTTCTCCTCTCCCTGCCTTAGAGCACCTGCAGCACGGTGTTAAACAATGCCAATGACAGCAGGTGTGGTGGAGGCTCTGCATCAGCTTGTAAAGCAGCTTCCCCAGCCAGCTTCCTTCTTGCGTGTTTACCTGGAGACAGAGTGCAGAGTGAACACTTTGCTGGTGTAGACTGCAGAGGAGACAGCCTGGTCAGAAAGTCTGTTTTGGTGCAGGGGCTCCTGCTCAGCAGGTGGTTTGTCAGTCATTGTTACCCCTCTTCTCATTTAAAAGAAAACGCTGTTACCTAACAGTCGGTTTGAACAAAATAATAAATTATTTTGAAAAGACTTATTTTTTACTTATGTGTATGTGTGTATGTGGGTGTGTCTGCACATATATTTGCAGCTACTCATGGAGGCCAAATGTCGGCATCAGATTCCCTGGAGCTGAGTTCCAGGAGGTCATGAGCAGCCTGATGTGGGTATTGGGAACCAACTTGGGTCCTCTACAAGAGCAGCAAGTGCACTTAACTGCTGAGTCACCTCTCCATCTCCAACAAAATAATAAATGTGTAAAATATTATAGAAGTCATAATGTATAAGAAATTAAGCACTAGCCAGTTGTTCTATACCCACAGCCCAATGTAAGAAATATATATATCTTCAATTTTTCTTATAAAATTTCTTGCAGCCAGGCAGCGGTGGTACACACCTTTAATCCCAGCACTTGGGTGGCAGAGGCAGGCGGATCTCTGTAAATTCAAGGCCAACCTGGTTTACAGAGTGAGATCCAAGACAGGACCAAAACTACACAGAGAAACCCTGTCTCAGAAACCAAAAAGAAAAGAAAAAAAAAAGAAAAGAAATTTCTTGCTGAGTTTTATTATCAATATTTTTACAGTGCTGATGAAACTCAGGATCTTTCACGTGCTAGGCAAGTTCTCTACCATCAGCTCTATCCCCAGTCCTCTTAATCATTTTATAGGTGCCATTCTAGTCCTTGTGGATCTGTGATTATTCCTGGAATTAAATAACTGATATGTGTGTGTGCTCTGTTGCTTGCTTTCAGTGCATATGAATATATCTTTCTTTGTTCAGTCTCCTGGTTATTTCTTTTATTTTCAACACTGTTTCAAAGATTCATTACTGCCTATACCTATAGTTTACTAACCATTTTTGAGACAGTATATCACTCTGTAGACCAGGGTGGTCTTGAACTCTTGACTCTCCTGATACTGAGACTATAAGTGTGTGACCCTGTGCCCAGATCTTGTTCAGTTTTTACATACTTTAAAATATTCACTACTGTTTGGCTGGGGAGATATCGCAGTTGGGGAGAGAACTGCCATGCAAGTATGGAGATCTGACCTCCGTCCTAAGAACCCATGTGAAAGACCAGACATGGGGGCACACTGCAATCCCAGCACTGAGGAAGCAGAGGCAGGTGGACCCGGGGCCTTCTAGCCAGCAAGCCTTGCTTAATCAGTGAACTCCAGATCCCAGAGAGAAAGTCTTTCTCAAAAGCAATAATAATAATAATAATAAAAAACCCAAAATAACAACAACAAACAACACCAACAAACCCAAGGTAGAGCCTGCAAATGGCTCAGTGGGAAGGGCGTCTACTGCCAAGCCTGCAGACCTGAGCTCAGTCCCCACGACCCACATGTGGAAGGCTAGAACCGCATCATGCCCGTGTCCTCTGACCCCCACGTGGGTGCTGTGCCGTGCTTGTGCTTCACCACAAGTGTACATGTGTACAAAATAAATAAATGCAAACAATTTAAGTGCGATTCTGAGGAACAGCACCAGCACATGCCTATCATGCACACACATGTGCACATGCACACAAACACGTGCATACAAGCATGCATACAAATCCGGTATAGTAAATATTCCATGATTTACCAGGTTTCCTATGTCTATTTTCAGCTATTTCCGTATCTGCTGTAACTGTAACCAGGTGCACTGTGCAAGGATTCCTCCAGGGGGCGCAGAGCCAGGACCAGGAGTGTCTGAGACCCACAAATCCTGTAATTTACAAATGGACAGTCAAATCGCTTACTGTGTTTGTTTTAACAATTTGCCATCTGTTAGTAGTGTGGAGGTTTTCACTAAACCATGTCCTTTGAGACACCGTGTTATCTGATTTCTTCATTTTTGCTAATCTCATCTATTTTAAAAGACATCTTATCATGATCGTTATTCATGTTTCCTTTGTCCAGAGCACATAGAACATCTTTTCTGGAGTTTGTTACCTGTGATTTTTTTTTTCCTATGGGAAATCTCAACTTAAGTCTTTGGTTTTACAAATAGAATTTCTGGTCCTCCTGCCTGTACCTCCCCAGTCCTGGGATGATATGGGTGAGCCACCAGAATCAATTGTGTGGGGCTCTGGGGTTGTAGCCAGAACTTCACACATGCTAGGCAAGCCTCTCCTACTGAGCCATCACCCCTCCCCGCAACCTGCTGTGTTCCAGGTAGCACTTCTCTGCTACTTATGTGTTAAAATATTTTCTCCTATTTTGTATTTGTCACATTTAATGGAATTTTTTGATGAATAGATGTCATCAAATGTGCGATTTTAAGTCTTTTCTTCCAACTAAATTAAATGCACTTAGGAAATTGTTTTTATATATACATAGGTATACGAATATATATGTAACAATAATGATTAAAAAGAGGTCGTGAATTTGAGGGAGAGTGGGTAGAACAAAGAGGAATCGGAGGAGGGAGAAGAATCGGGTGGAAATTATGTAAATATAGTATCGTGTGAAATTCACACAATTTTTTAAATTGAAATTTAAAAATAGGGACTGGAGATACAGCCCAGCAGTTAAAAAAGCACTGACTACTTTTACAGAGGATCTGGGTTTGATTTCCAGCATCCATGTGATGGCTCACAACCATCTGCAACTCTAGATTCAAGGGAGCTGATGGCCCTTCTGGCTTCCTTGGGCACCAAGTATGCATGTGACTGACATGCATACAGGCAAAACACCGCTACACAAAGGCTGAATACATCTTTTCAACAATGAAAAAATAAAAGATTGATGGAAATGTAAATAATCTTTTGACTTATATTTAGTTCTTTGTTTTAGAGATTCTTTTCTAGCATTGGAGTCTAAAAACATTCTGTGAGTACAAACAGACATCATTTTCACATTTTCTCCCGGTTCGGGTGGTGAAGTTATTTTGTCTTCACAGAATGCCCGAGAATCACACTTCATCTTTTAGCCTCTGGGAGAGGCTGTGTGGTTTAGAACAATATGTTCTTTGAAAATCTGAGAGAAGCCCACTGAAAAAGACCTTGCCTCCGGGAACATTTCTAATCCCTGTCTCTGCTCCCTTAACACAGGTACTGTTTCCTCCTGAGTCAAAACAGCTGTATTTTTCAGGGAAATTATCCATTTTATCTGCTGTCAAATTCATTAGCATACAAATTGTTCATAATGTTATTTTTTTTTATCCCATTTGGAATTTATCTGTGCATCCTTATTTCTATTTCTAATATTGTTTATTTGGGCCCCTGCCTCCCTGCTTGCAGTTTGTCCGTCGGCATTCGGTCATTCGGTCTTGATCACCTTTCCAGGTCGATTTCGTCTTCTTTTCTTACTTTCCACTTGTGTTGTTGCTCTCTTGGAAATGCCTGAGTTGGACGTGCAGCAAAACGATCTCCTAGCACCCCCTGTCCATGTAGCAATGTTTAAAGTGTGACTTCTGGCCCAGTGGGATGGCTCACCACTCAAGATCACTTGCCATAAAGGCCCCCTGGACTCCAGGGCGGGAGGAGAGAACGGAAGTCCTCCACATGCCTGCCTTCGCTACAAGTTCTTTCCCTGATGATGAGCTCAGTAAGTTTCAGTCTTTTTCTATTACAAGTGTGTTTCTCTGTAATGCCCACTTTTGCAGTTTTCTGCAAATGTAGTAGTTTTTCACATTCCAAATTCTCACTGTGTGAGTTCCTCCTGTGTGGCTGCAAAGAGCAAATAAAGTCGTAGGTGGCTTGGGAAGGGCTCTGAAAACACCCATACTTCCTCACCTCCACAGTGGAGTTGGCATCAGTTATGGCTCTCAGTTCTAGCAGACCTCAGCTCTCGAATACTTTTAAAGGTCAGGGACACTCGCATCCCAGGAGACCTTTTGAACTGCCTTCCAGACTGGGCAAAGCTTACAGGTGCTGTGTCCTGTGTCCCCCTTGGCTGTGAGTTCCCAGCACTGTCTGCAGCCTCTTGGAGTGGGTCACAACGGCAAGCATGAGGTTGAAAACCACAGTAGGACATAAACAGAAAGAAGCACAGGGTCCTGGCTGTGTCCCAAGGAAGCGGGCTTTCCTGCTTTCGGATTTTCTTCTCTTTAAGAGGGCTGTGTACATGCTTTTTTGTTTTTTGTTGCCAAGTACAGTTCCAGCTGTGAGCATTTGTGGAGCACATCACACTGAGGCCAGTCTTTGTGGGGCACTACCCCAGTGGACCATAGCAGTGGCTGCACCAGGGTCCCAGGATGTCGTGTGAACTAGACTATGCTCAGAAAAACACACTATGTGAATACATAGATGGTTTACTTCAGGTCTTCTAGAAGACCAACTCCCCTTTACTGGGTTGGAGTCTCAGCTGAGAGAAGCTGATCCTACAAGAACAGAAGCCACCTTGAAAAGATAACCAGGGCTGGGCATTGAGACTCAGGCCTGCGATGCCAGCACTGGAGAGCCGGAGGCCAGAGGATCAGGAGTTCAAGGCCATCTTGGCTACACTGTGAATTTGAGGCCAGCCTGGGCTGTAGTGGATAGCCATCCCAGCATTGGCCTGGAAGTTCCAACCCCCACTGAGGCTTCGGTAATGATCACGCCCACAAGGCAGGGTAGAGGAGGAAGCAGAAGACCCAGGATCGGGAAGAGGGCTTGCGCTTGGTTCCCGGACCCTGGACGCTGGAGGTAGACCAAGCAGAGTTCTCCAGAGAACACCGCTGGACTATGCTATACCTTTGCCAGACCCTGCAACCTACCCCTTCATTTGTAAGTTACCCCACAAAATAAACCTCCCTTTTAACTACGTGGAGTGGCCTTAATAATTTCACCAATACTGGGCTGCATGAGAGTCTGTTTCAGTAAGGAAACAGGAGCAGAAGAACTGAATGACACACGACACTGAACTCTGCCCCCCTCCACACACACACACATAAGTGAAGTTGCTTTACTATGGAGCGTGTCTGAGCACCTATGAATGGGTCAGGAGAAAGCCAATGGGCAACTCTAATTGCCTGGCTCTCAGTATATTTTAATTTTGGTCCCCAAGGCCCAGAGAATAGAGCCTGAATTAAAACTCAGGGTGGCTGTGCCTTCCTGTTTCCTCATGTCTAAGCAACAGTGGTGCAGGCCCGTGAATGGGAGAATTTACATACACAGCCATAACTGAGGATTCCGCTGTCTTTTCTGTGTGAGGAATGGCTGCGTTCATCCTGCTGAGTGGAATAGGATGATTATGTGTGCTCTTGTTTGCTAATATTCATCCTGTCAATAAAACAACCCTTCCCGTCTTTTGAGGGGAGTGAGAGTGCCAGCATTTATTTCTAAATAAAAGAGAGGAATGTATGAAAGCTTTCTATGTAAAAATCCTCTAGACATCTAAATATGAAGAGTGATGTTTCCAAATTTATCTCTTTATGAACAGTAGCCAACAGGAGGCAAGGGCACATCTTTATGTTAGTTCAATGGAGCAGAAGAAATACTGACTGAGGACGCCTCTCCCTTGGGCCTGCTCACACTGCAGTAGATTGGTTTTGAGGACGGCAGAAACCCTCTGTCACTCACAGGACCACTAATGTTCACAGGTGACATTATCACACCGCCCCTCAAAGATGGAGTCTCGAGGCTGCAGTTTAATCCCTTGACACTCTTTCTGCAGAGACATGTTCCTGCCCCTTGACTTGGGCATAATTGTCTAACACAGGACTGTAATTGTCTTCTCATCACTGGCTTGTTCACCTTTCTTGACTTCAGTCATTGGTGGCTAACAGTGGTCTAAAAATATCACTGTTTGTCTTGACTCTTGCAGGAGAGGGATAAGAAAGAGACCACATTAACATAACTTATAACAGAATGCTGTTATAAATGTTCTATTTTGTTATTTATTGCTAATGTCAATCTGTGCCTAGTTTATAAATTAAATGCTCTCATAGGTACATACATGTAGAAAAAAGCAATATACATAGAGTTGGGTACTTTAGACAATGGTATATCCTAGGATTGGGCTCCTTCCCTCCTGTAGACAAGGTTGACTGTAAATGGAAATTTCTATCCCACCAACAACCCCCAAATACCCAGCAAATAATTGACTCCAGGCTTAATATTACTTATAAATGTTCAGTTGGTAGCTTAGGCTTATTACTCTTTAGCTTTCACACTTAAATTGACCCATAATTCTTATCTATGTTTAGCCATGTGGCTTGGTACCTTTTCTCAGTATGACATTCTCATTTTGCTTCCTGTGCACCTGGCTGGAGATTTCTGACTCTGCCCTTCCTCTTTGCAGCATTGTTAGTCTGGTTGTCCCACCTAAACTTCCTGCCTGGTTACTGGCCAATTAGCATTTTATTAAACCGATTTGAGTGACAAATCTTTACAGTGTACAAGAGCAGTGAACTATTGTATCCAGTCAAATGATACAGTAAAACGAATGAGCCAAGCCTCAAGAAACTAGCCTGCAGCTTTTTCCTGCCTTTTGGGATATTTGCTGTTATAATCCAAGTCTTGGGAGGTAAGGAATCTGCCCCTGCTTGGGTTGTTGAGACGACATCTAGTGGAGCACAGGAGAACTGTTCCTACCCAGCTCTGACCAAATTCCAGGTTTGTGAGCAGAATGTGATTGGGTTTTTTGTTGTTGTTGCTGTTGTTTGTTAGTTTGTTTTTTAAACAATTAAGCATTATTTGAAACAATTATCATGAGTTGGTTTGTTGCTTAGAAACAATCTGCTGTAATATTGCCCTTCGAAGAATGTGGAGGAAGGGAAGGTGTGCTAGTGTAGGTTCTATTGAAAGGCACTGGGAGTGCTTAGGGACACATCAGTCAATAAAGTGTTTGCCTTTCGAGGAGGACAATGAAAGCTCAATCTCCAGAACCTATGTAAAAAATGTCAGGTATGGTGGCATGTGCTTGTGACCCCAGGACTGAGGAGGGAGAGACAGGCAGATCTCTGGGGCTTACTGGCTGACTACCCTGGTCTCTTTGGCAAAATCTAGGCAAGTGAGAGATCCTGTCTCAAAGAAAAAAGGATGGAATGGTGCCTGAGGCACAAGAGCTGAACCTAACTTCTGGTTTGTACATGTGTACAAACACACACATGAAAACACATAATACACACACATAAAAACACACAATACACACACAGGTCTTGGGGATTTCTCTTTGCTCTTGCTTTGACATTATTGGAGGGTGGGAGATGTGTGGCCCAATTGCTCATTGATCCAGCCAACAGTTAGCCTACACCTAGATATGTGTCGCCATTCTAGGCCAAACTGCCACCCCTCTCCTGATCACTAATACATGAGCAACTGGTTAGAAACATCAAGCTGACCCAGACTAGAGCATCATGGGTGTTTCTCCAACTGCAGCAGTATTAGCCACTATCATTTCTGGGTTGTGGAGAGACAAAAAGAAACACTGACAAGTCCATTTTTTCTTGTTTTATAACAAGTTAGAACCAAATGTCAACCCTCACTCATGACTGTTAGGGACTGAGCATTAATAACTTGGAAGTATATTTAAAGAGAGATGACATGTTAAGGAAAAATGTATTTGGGAGGGTATACTGAAATGATAACTGAAAATAACTGCTGATACAAGAACAACATTTTAAATAGAATATACCAGGCCAGAAAGATGCCTTGGTCAGTAAAGTGTTTGCTGTGTAAGCATGAGGACCTTTGTTTGATCCCTAGAACCCATGTAAAAATAAGATGCTCAGTGATGCATGAAGTTCTGAGAAGATGGAGACGGGGGATCCCTGGGATTCACTGACCAGATTAGAATCCGAATTAGTGAGCTCCAAGCCAGTGGGAGACCCTATCTCAAAAAAAAAGGGTGGATTGTGTGGGGCCCAGGGCAGCTTGGCTACACTGCTGCCGTGACAGGCTCAACAGAAAGCAGCTAAAAAGTAGGCCTGAGTTTTGGTTTACTGGCAGGTGGCACTCAGTAGTCCCAGGAAAAAGCCATAAACTGACACCACCCAGGGATGGGCCAGCATCTAAGGGAAAGTACCTGACATTCCAAACGTTCCAACTGTTAGGTAACATTAGATAAGATCGACAGATGTCCCAGAACCCAGCACATACCTGTTCCCCTTTCGCAAGATACCCCTAGACAAAGGTCAGCCAATCAGGGTCCTGAACCCTGGAAATCCCCTCAACCCCAACCTCTACTATGATAAAAAAAAAAAAAAAACCCTACCCCGACAAAACTCGGTGCCCTCTGCTCTCATTGCTGCATGGGAAAGACAGAGTGTCCAAGCTCAAGCTTGAAATAAAAGCTTTTTGCATACAGATTCAGTTTCCATGGTGGTCTTTTGGAGGCCCCCTTGATCTGGGCATAACAGATGGCACCCTCAGAAAATGTTGGAAGGCACCTAAGGAGAAACCCAAGGTTGTATTCTCCTTTCTCTCTCTCTCTCTCTCTCTCTCTCTCTCTCTCTCTCTCTCTCTCACACACACACACACACACACACACACACACACACACACTCAGGAGTATACAGACAATGGAATACACTGAAAATTAGTGAGTTAAGGCTAATGTATTAGTCAAAAAACCTCATGTGGAAAAGAAAACAGTGGATTGAGTGACACATGAAATACTTTCTTTTTAGGCACTGGAAGTTTCTTAGCACATGGCCATGCAACTGGACATTGATATTTGCTAAGATGCTCAGAAAAAAGTGGTCACAGACACTATTTGATCATAGACTCTATCAATTATACATGATGTATTGCAAGACAAAACCCACAAAAACTGGCCTTCATTTGCAATTTTAGAACTAATGAGTGCTCTGATGGGCATGACAGAACAGGTGGATTTTGTAAAGTGCCTGAGGAAAGGTAACAGTAATTTTATTTTTTATTTTTCTCCTTTTTTATTTATTATATTTGAGTTTTAATTTTACACATCAGCCATAGGTTCTCCTGTCCTCCCCCCTCCTGCCCCCGCCCCACCTTTCCCCCAGCCTCTTCCCTCCATTCCCATCTCCTCCAGGGCCATATTGATTTCCAAAGTGGCTGTACAAGTTTGCATTCCCACCAGCAGTGGAGGAGAGTTCCCCTTGCTCCACATCCTCTCCAGCATAAGCTGTCTTCTGTGTTTTTGATCTTAGCCACTCTGACAGGTGTAAGGTATTATCTCAGAGTCATTTTGATTTGCATTTCCCTGATAATTAGGGATGTTGAGCAATTCCTTAAATGTCTTTCAGCCATTTGAGCTTCCTCTGTTGAGAATTCTCTGTTTCGTTCTATAGCCCATTTTCTAATTGGACTGTTGGGCATTTAGATGTCTAATTTCTTGAGTTCTTTATATATTCTGGATATCAGCCCTCTGTCAGATGTGGGGTTGGTGAAGACCTTTTCCCATTCTGTAGGCTGTTGCTTTGTCTTGTTGACCATGTCCTTTGCTCTACAAAAGCTTCTCAGTTTCAACAGGTCCCATTGATTGATTGTTTCTCTCAGTGTCTGTGCTACTGGTGTTATATTTAGAAAGTGATCTCCGGTGCCAATGCGTTCAAGACTACTTCCTACTTTCTCTTCTATCAGGTTCAGAGTAACTGGATTTATGTTGAGGTCTTTGATCCATTTGGACTTAAGTTTTATGCACGGTGACAGCTATGGATCTATTTGCAACCTTCTACACGTTGACACCCAGTTATGCCAGCACCATTTGTTGAAGATGCTTTCTTCTTTCCATTGTACATCTTTGGCTTCTTTGTCAAATATTATATGTTCATAGGTGTTCAGGTTAATGTCAGGGTCTACAATTCATTCCATTGGTCCACATGTCGGTTTTTATGCCAGTACCAAGCTGTTTTTATTACAGTAGCTCTATAGTAGAGCTTGAGTCGGGGATCATGATGCCTCCAGAGGTTGTTTTATTGTACAGGATTCTTTTGGCTATCCTGGGTTTTTTGTTTTTCCATATGAAGTTGAGTATTATTCTTTCCAGGTCTGTGAAGAATTGTGTTGGTAATTTGATGGGGATTGCGTTGAATCTGTAGATTGCTTTTGGTAAGATCACCATTTTTACTATGTTAATCCTGCCTATCCATGAGCATGGGAGATTTTTCCATTTTCTGACATCTTCAATTTCTTTTTTCAGGGACTTAAAGTTCTCGTCATATAGGTCCTTCACATGCTTAGTTAGAGTAACCCCAAGGTATTTTATATCATTTGTGGCTATTGTAACAGGTGCTGTATCTCTGATTTCCTTCTCAGCCTGTTTGTCTATTGTATATAGGAGGGCCACTGATTTTTTTGAGTTGATCTTGTATTCTGCTATGTTGCTGAAGGTTTTTATAAGCTGTATCAGTTCCTTGGTTGAATTTTTGGGGTCACTCATGTATACTATCATGTCATCTGCAAATAGGGAAAGCTTGACTTCTTCCTTTCCAATTTGTATCCCCTTAATCTCCTTATGTTGTCTTATTGCTCTGGCTAGAACTTTAAGTGCTATATTGAATAAGTATGGGGAGAGGGGACAGCCTTGCCTTGTCCCTGATTTTAGTGGTATTGCTTTGAGTTTCTCTCCATTTAATTTGATGTTGGCTGTTGGCTTGCTGTAGATTGCCTTTATTATGTTTAGGTATGTTCCCTGTATTCCTGATTGCTCCAAAACCTTTATCATGAAGTGGTGTTGGATTTTGTCAAATGCCTTTTCTGTGTCTAGTGAGATGATTGTGTTTTTTTTTTTTCATTGAGTTTGTTTATTTGGTATATTACATTGACAGACTTTCATATGTTGAACCACCCTCGCATTCCTGGGATGAAGCCTACTTGATCATGGTGGATAATTGTTTTGATGTGTTCTTGGAATCTGCTTGCCAGTATTTTATTGAGTATTTTTGCATCAATGTTCATGAGGGAGATTGGTCTGTAGTTCTCTTTCTTTGTTGCATCTTTATTTGGTTTAGGAATCAGGGTAATTGTAGCCTCATAGAAGGAGTTTGGTAATATTCCTTCTGCTTCTATTGTGTGGAACAATTTAAAGAGTATTGGTATTAAGTCTTCTTTGAAGATCTGGTAGAATTCTGCACTGAAACCATCTGGTCCTGGGCTTTTTTTGTTTGGGAGATTTTTGATGACTGATTCTATTTCCTTAGGGGTTATTGGACTATTTAAATGGTTTATCTGGTCTTGATTTAACTTAGGTATGTGGTACCTATCCAGAAAATTATCCATTTCTTTTAGATTTTCCAGTTTTGTGGAGTAGAGGTTTTTGAAGTATGACCTGATGATTCTCTGGATTTCCTCATTGTCTGTTGTTATGTCCCCCTTTTCATTTCTGATTTTGTTAATTTGGATGCTCTCTCTCTGTCTTTTGGTCAGTTTGGATAAGCGCTTGTCTATTTTGTTGATTTTCTCAAAGAACCAACTCTTTGTTTCATTAATTTTTTGTATTGTTCTTTTTATTTCTATTTTTTTATTTCAGCTCTCAATTTGATAATTTCCTGGTGTCTGTTCTTCCTGGGAGACTTTGCTTCTTCTTGTTCTAGAGCTTTCAGGTATGCTGTCAAGTCACTAGTGTGAGATTTCTCCAGCTTCTTTATGTGGGCATTTAGTGCTATGAATTTCCCTCTTAGCACTGCTTTCATAGTGTTCCATAAGTTTGGGTATGTGGTGGATTCATTTTCATTGATCTCTAGGAAGTCTTTAATTTCTTTCTTTATTTCTTCCTTAACCCATTGGTGATTCAGTTGAGCATTATTCAGTTTCCATGAGATTGTAGGGTTTCTGTAGTTTTTGTTGTTGTTGAAATCTAACTTTAAACCATGGTGGTCTGATAGAACACAGGAGGTTATTCCAATTGTTTTGTATCTGTTGAGATTTGCTTTGTGGCCAAGTATGTGGTCGATTTTAGAGAAGGTTCCATGGGGTGCTGAGAAGAAGGTATATTCTTTTTTGTTTGGGTGGAATGTTCTGTAGATATCGATTAAGTCAATTTGAACCATAACATCAGTTTAGTCCTTTATTTCTCTGTTAAATTTCAACTTGGCAGATATGTCCAGAGGTGAAAGTGGGGTGTTGAAGACTCCCAGTATTAATGTGTGGGGTTTTATATGTGATTTAAGCTTTAGTAATGTTTCTTTTACATATGTGGGTGCCCTTGTGTTTGGGGCATAAGTGTTCAGAATTGAAACTCATCTTGGTGGATCTTTCCTATGATGAGTATGTAATGTCCTTCATCATCTCTTTTGATTGATTTTAGTTTGAAGTCTATTTTGCTGGACATCAGGATGGCTATACCAGCTTGCTTCTTAAGACCATTTGATTGGAAAGTCTTTTCCCAGCCTTTTTTTCTTAGGAGGTGTCTATCTTTGAATTTGAGGTGTGTTTCTTGTATGCAGAAGAAAGATGGGTCCTATTTTCGTATCCATTCTGTTAGTCTATGTCTTTTTATAGGTGAATTAAGTCCATTGATATTAAGGGATATTAATGACCAGTGATTGTTCATTCCTGTAGATGTAACTGGCTTGTTAAATAAGAAACACAGAACCAATTGCAGAGTTAAAAACCACGAGGTCAGAGCAAGAGCGGAAAACCTTACCCTTTACTGCTTCTGCTGTTTTTCCTCTCTGCAAGAGAGCTACCTCTGTGTGTCCTATCTTATTTTTATTGATTTTCTGTTCTGTTTTCTCATTGGTTGTAAAACGAGCCACATGACCTCCTCATCACTGCCTGTTTGTACAGACCTCCAGGTTTCTATGGTTGGTATCGAGATTAAAGGCGTGTGTCTGTGATGCTGGCTGTGTCCTTGAACACACAGAGATCTACCTAGCTCTGCCTCCCAAGTGCTGGGATTAAAGGCATGCACCACTACCACCCATCTTCTGCTCTGGCTTGCTCTGATCTCAAGGCAACTTTATTAACATACAAATAAAATCACATTTCAATACAAATAAAATATCACTATACATTCCTGTTATTATTTTTATTTTTTGGTGGTTGTGTGTGTGTACTTCTCTTTTTTGGGGTTTACTGCTGTGGTGTTATCTATTGCCTGTGTTTTTGAGGGTGTATCTGACTTCCTTAGGTTGGAATTTTCCTTCTAGTGCTTTCTGTAGGGCTGGGTTTGTGGGTAAGTATTGTTTAAATCTGGTTTTGTCTTGGAAAGTCTTGTTCACTCCATCTATGATGATTGAAAGTTTTGCTGGGTCTAATTAGTCTAGTCTGGCATCCATGGTCTCTTAGTGTCTGCATTATATCTGTCCAGGTCCTTCTGGCTTTCAAAGTCTCCATTGAGAAGTTGGGTGTTATTCTGATGGGTTTGCCTTTATAAGTCACTTGGCCTTTTTCCTTTGCTGCCCTTAATATTCTTTCTTTATTCTGTACATTTAGTTGTTTAATTATTATGTGGCAAGGGCACTTTTTTGGGGGGGTTCTAGTCTATTTGGTGTTCTATAGGCTTCTTGTATCTTCATAGGCATTTCCTTCTTTAAGTTGGGAAAGTTTTCTTTTATGATCTTGTTAAATATATTTTCTGTGCTTTTGAGTTGGTATTCTTCGCCTTCCTCTATCCCTATTATTCGTAGGTTTGGTCTTTTCATGGTGTCCCTAATTTCTTGGACATTTTGGATCATGACTTTGTTGGCTTTAGTGTTTTCTTTGACTGATGAGTCTATTTCTTCTACCATATCTTCAACACCAGAGATCCTCTCTTCCATCTTTTGCATTCTGTTGGTTGTACTTGCATCTGAAGTTCTTGTTTGTTTACTCAGATTTTCTATTTCCAGCATTCCTTCTGCTAGTGTCTTCTTCATTTTTTCTATTTCCCTCTTCAGGTCTTGGACTGTTTCCCTCATCTGTTTCATTGCTTTTTTGATATAGATATAATAAGATAAAAGGATAGATTAAGGAACGTAAGTTCTAAAGAGCAACAACTTGTTTAAAATGTTTTACATTGGTATAGACTTTAGTCTATTGATACAAACTTAAAGTTAATTTTGTTATACTATGTACATATTTCTACTCATGTTTAAGGTATTATGTTTGTGTAGCTCATTTTAAATTGTAATGGATAATTAAAAATAGATTAATAATTAGTCATCTATGATAATCATACTCATAGCCATGTTACTTAAGTCTTCTACATATACATAGAGATATTTCAGATAGATAGGTAATCTTCAAATACTTCAAAGACCTACAAAATATGGCATTTAAAATATTTTTAAAATTTAGACTTTCTGGACAATGAGACATGTCTGCTCCTGGCAGCACCGTTTTACTTCAGAGAGGAGGATGGACATTTAAGACACTTCATATAGAGTTTATCTTTACCTTGACAAAAATAGCCATTTGGACAAGAAACTGTTCTTGCCTGGACTGCTTGATCAACTGGACATGCAGGACCCATAGAAAGGTGACCACTAAACTTTACTTGACAAAATGGTCCTTCAGGTTCCTGCTTCGCAGAGAAAACTGCCAGACATTCTACAGGACACTGAGAGAAGTGACCAAGAAACTCTAGCCCTGTGGGCTAAAGACAAATGCCCCAACTTTACAAAAAAACTTTAGGTGACTGTCCAGGCTGCCAGCTGTCTCTGTCTACTCTTACAAGATTCCTAAAAAATGCTTATATCCTTCTCCCAGTTCTCAGGTAATATTATATCCTTCTGAGTTCTTTGATATGGTTAAAGACTAGATAGTTATAATTCCTCAGTTATGATAAAAGATAAGTTAGATATAAAACTTTAGACTCACAAATATAAGATAGATAAGATATCTTCTTTAATATTATAACTGTAATACTTGCTTGATAATTGTTTTGTTATATGTAATTGTACTATGTAAAAGTTAAAACCTTCCTTAAAAAAAAAAAAAAGAAAAGGGGAAGTGCTGTGGATATCGCTCTATGTAAATAAAGTTCTGATTGGCCAGTGGCCAGGCAGGAAGTATAGGTGGGACAAGAGAGAAGAGAATTCTGGGAGGTGGAAGGCTGGGTGGGAAAAGACACCACCAGCCACTGCCATGACAAGATGTAAGGTACTGGTAAGCCACGAGCCATGTGGCAAAATATAGATTAATAAAAATGGTTAAGATAGAAGAAATAGATAACAAGAAACCTGCCCTGGCCATACAGTTTGTAAACAATGTAAGTTTCTGTGTGTTTACTTGGTTGGGTCTGAGCGTCTATGGGCCTGGCGGGTGAGAGAGATTTGTCCTGACTGTGGGCCAGGCAGGATAACTCCAACTACACTTTTTCACGATTTTCTTTCAGGAACTTACTGTTTTCTTCTGCTTTATTTGTCATTTCCTCTAGTTTTTATAGCATTCTTCCCATTTTTTGTTTGTCTGTTCCTCCACTTTATTTTTGATTTCTTCTATATAAGGCTCTAGCCTCTTCATGATGTTACTTATAAGGTTGTTTTCTTCTTCTTCTATTCTGTGATGTTCAGGTCTAGCTGTTGGAGAAGGGCTAGGTTCTGGTGATGCTGTATTGCTCTTTATTTTGTTGTATGTACTTCTGCCTTGACGTCTGCCCATCTCCTTGTGGGTTCGTTCTTGGTCTTATCAGTGTACTTGGTCCAGACAGAGCTGACAGATTTAGGGAGCTTCTCTCTGGTCCAGATGGAAGCTCTGGGCTGGATGGGAGCTCTGGTCCAGATGAGAGTGCTGGCCGGATAGGAGCTGGGGTCTGGACTCTGAGTCTCAGGAAGTCCCTGGGGTCTCCTTATCTTGTCCAGATGGGAGCCCTCTTGTCCATATGGGAGTTCCAGGGCAGGATGGAAGCTCTCTGGTCCAGATGGGAGTTCCGGGGCAGATGGTAGCTGGGGGCTCTGGTCCAGATGGGAGTTCTGGGGCAGGATGGAAGCTGGGGGCTGGTTTCTAAGTCTCCAGAAGTGGCTGGGGTCTCTGGCAGATAGGTGTGGGGGCAGGGTGTGGAGGTTGTAGGGTCCACCGGAGGGTCTTGGAGAGGGGGAACCTTCCTGGTGGGGATGAGGGGTCCTGCCCTATGGCCAGAACCTGGGGCCAAGTTTGGCAGGTCTTCCCTGGAGTGGGGTAACAGTAATTTTAAAAGCAGATTTGACAACTTCTGCTTGCTGGTGTTTACTATATGTTTAAGGGGTAGTTCAAAGACTGCTTCCTGTTATATGGAACAGATAGAGCAAGCCATTTCAAATTAGTTTTTCCTAAAAACTAATCTGCTATTTTTATTTATTATCTATCTACTTATTTATTTATTCATTCATTCATTTAATTAATTATTTATTTATTTAGTGCCGTTTAAAAGAAAATGTCCCCCAAAGGAGTGGCACTATTAGGAGGTATGGCCTTGTTAAAGTAGATGTGGCCTTGGTGGAGGAAGTGTGTCACTGTGAAGGTGGGCTTTGAAGTCTCCTTTCCTCAAGCTTCATTCAGTGTGACACTCAGACCACTTTCTATTATCTGAAAAATGTAGAACTCACAACTACTTCTCCAGTACCATGGCTGCCTGCATGCCACCATGTCCCGCCATGATGATAATGAACTAAACTTATCTAACTGTAACCTACCCAATTAAGTGTTTTCCTTTATAAGAGTTGCTGTGGTAATGGTGTTTCTTCACAGCAATAGAAACCCTAACTAAGACAATTAGTTAGTTTTTTGGGATAGGATTTCTCTGCATAGCCCTGGTTGTTCTGGAACTTGCTCTATAGATCAGGCTGGCTTTGAACTCACAGAAATCCACCTTTTTCTGCCTCCCAAGTGCTGGGATTAAAGGTGTGTGTCACCACATGTGGTGACTTAGCTGTTTTTAAATCTTCAGTTTGGTGATGGGTGATGTGACTCTGGTGTGATTTGAATGCTCTGCTGTGGCCCTGGGCAGGAGCTTAATTCACAGTGCTAGCTTCCCCTCATTTGGTCGATCACAACACTTTGAAAGATCAATCAAACCTTTGGGGGAGGCAAGACGGCTCCATGGGAGAAAGACAAGCTGAGCAATTCTAAGTTTGAATCCCCAAACCAACACGATGCTGAACATGGTAGCATGTGTCTACAATTTCAGTTTCTACAGCAAGATGGGAGGAAGAAGAGGTGAAAAGTCCTTGGAAGTTCAGGTACCAGCTAGCCTGGTAAACACAGCAATGAACAACAAAGGGAGCTTGCTCCTAGTGGAAGGCAAGACCAGCACACAGTGTTGTCTTCTGGCCTTCACAAACATACCATGGCATACACCTGACCATGCTCATGTGCATGAACATTTACACACACACACACACACACACACACACACACACACACACACACACACGTCTACAGGGAACCATGATGATGCCTAACAGTGACTTTGAAATCTTCAAAATGGTGACAGGATCCCACAATGATGATTCCTCATGGACTATGGTAAAGTCATTAAGCTGATTAACACCACAAAAAGATTGACTTTGGACTACAAACTGCTCGGGACAATTTCAAGATGGCTAGCTGAGGGGATCCAGCCTGACAGACTACTTGAACAAGGACTTGAGATAAGCCCTGCACTTTCTCATTATGCAGCGGCTGGACAAATGATACAAGACTTGACAATTAACCCAAAATTTTTCTTTTCAGGATCCCCTAAAGATGGAAATAATTTTAAGAAACAATGCCCACATTCCCAAGAGGTGGGATGGGAGGGTTTTTGGTTGTTTAATGAGTTATGGATATTGTTATTGTTTATGATGGTTGATTACAAGTTGTTAATTGTTAATGGTCAGGAAAAAAAGCTGAACAAGGAGATTATATTCAGAGGTTTTGTTTAAAAAAAAGAAAAAGAAAAAAGAGAATATAGATATGAGGTAGATATGAATCTACTCTGAGAAAAAAAGATAAAGAATTATAGGATAAATGGGTATATCACTGAATCTACTGTAAAAAGAAAAAGGGGGAAGATATAAAAATCTACAAAAGGTAGATTACTGAATCTATTATGAAAAGAAAAAAATACTTTTAAAAAGGAACTACTTGTTTTAAATAGGATAAGTAATGAAAAATTTTCTCTTAATTTATCAAATGTTACTGGACTGGACATTGTTATATATTAATAGAGTTTTTATCTGAATCTGTCAAATGTTAATGGACTAGACATTGTTAATGTAACTCTTGACTGTATGTATTGATATACTTATTGAATAGTTTTTCCTGTATTAGTCATAAGCTTTTTTAAAATTTTAGACAAAAAAGGGGAAATGTGGTAGTATTGTGTTCCCCAAAATATTGTGCACCCAAATAAACTTATCTGGGGTCAGAGACAGAACAGACACAATATTAACATGAGGATATGCAGTGGTAGCACACGCCTTTAATCCTAGCATTCCAGAGGCAGAAATCTGGTCTGGATCTCAGTGAGTTCAAGGCCACATTGGAAATAGCCAGTCGTGGTGACACTCGACTTTAATCCCAAAACTGAGCCTTTAATCCCAGGGAGTGATGGCAGATAGCAGAAAGGTATATAAGGCGTGAAGACTAGAAACTAGCAGCATTTGGCTGGTTAAGCTTTCAGGCTTTTAGCAGCAATTCAGCTGAGACTCATTTGGATAAGGACTCAGAGGCTTCCAGTCTGAGAAAACAGGATCACCTGAGGAATTGGCAAGGTGAGGTAGCTGTGGCTTGTTCTGCTTCTCTAATCTTCCAGCATTCACCCCAATAACTGGCCTCAGGTTTGATTTTATTAATAAGACCTAAGGTTCCTGCTACACTGGTTTTTGAGACAGGGCCTATCTCTAGGACTTGAAGCTTGCCAATTCCAGGAAACTGACTGGCTGGCAAGATGAAGATCTGCTGGGTTCTGTCTCTCCTACACCGGGATTACAAGACTGTGCCCACTTCTTTGAGCTTCTAACTGGGTGCTGGGCATCAAACTCATCTTTGGAAACTTACGCAGTAAGCACTTTACCAAGTCGTCTGTCTTCTTAGTCTTGAGATTTGAACTTCACTGGAGCAGACAGTTGTTAGTCTTCTGGACTGTGATCACTTCCCATGGGGTGTTTCACACTGGGAAACAAGTCTACCTCTTCTTGCACCTCTGCACTCTGATAGGGGTAGCAGCTTTGGTCAATGTGGACACCAGAACTCTGCTGTAGAGCTAGCTGTGGCTGTAGGTCAACAGTAATGTCCCCTCTCTGTAGGCATGCACTCCTCCATCTGACCTGACCTGCAGTTCTTCCTGCCCAGAAGTTCATGCTTCTCTCTTCTCTTACTTGGGGCTTAGATCAGTGATGGGTTTTGGTCAATAGGCAGTCAACAAGTGTGTCACAAGCTGGGAGTGGTTTGAATGGTTGGACTGAGTCTTTTGTTCTTTTGTTATTGAGGAACTTGTTCTAGGCAGCCTCTGGTTCAGAACTGCAATTGATCCAAACCCTACTAATGTCTACAGCCCAGCTACCTCAGACAATGAGAAACACAAACATTTAAATATCACCTGAAGGCTAATACCCAGTCCAGCCTGACTAATATAAAATTCAAGTTGAAAACTCAGAGCCGAGCAGTTTCATGCAGTACATAATGTGAGAAAGTTGGTAAATCCCTTCAACAAATAAGTATGACATATCTTTTTTCAATTTTGAAGTATGTTGACAATGTCTGGTAGATGTTACAGGTTTCCAATTTCCACTCATAATATAGCTTTTAATGAAATAAAAATGTGGATCTCTCCTTGGATGGTGTCTGGCATTCTGTTTCTCTCTCATTTTCAACATGTAATTTCCAAAAGGGCAAAAGGATAACTCCTAGACAGATTTAGAGTGTGTGCCAACCATCCAGCCAGCTTACTAATGTGCAAACAAGTAAGAGAGTCCCGTGATTCTAGGACCACAGGAAGGGCAGTTCTTTCTAGTCATTAGTAAGAGACAAGTTAAAGTTGGACTGTTAGGATATGTACAAAATTGGGCAATGTTCTGCGGGGCCATAAACAGAAGTCTGAGGATCTCTTCTGTGCTGGACTGTGGAAGGAACTGGAAAGTAACCCAGCAAAGACAGCAAGGCTGCTCACACCCTGCATAGGCAAAGGAGTAGCCACTGTCACCTACAGACTGGAGCCCACTCAGGACAGGAGGATAAGGGGAAGAGAGACCCTTAGGGTATGGCACGCACGGAGAAACTGTTTATGGCCTGTCAGAAAGTGAGGTGTTTTCTATGATTGATTAGGGGTATGCATTTGACTTTCTCTGACTGGCTGAACTTAGACCTGCCAGTGACTGAACTCCAGGGTCAGCAGTCATGGAGCTGTTGTGTGGCTTCCTAGATTGTTACTCCAGACAGTGGTCTTGGTTCCTAGAAATCAGCTTGGCTGTTAGTCTGAAGCAGGCTGGCCTTCAAGGCTGGCCACTCTAGATAATGGGTTGGTTTCCTGAATTGATCTCTGCAGATCCTGGGTCAGAGATCCATTTTTATATGGCCTGGCAAATGTTTATGTATCCCATCTGTCAGTGGAGAACTCTACCAATTAACAGGAAACTCCAGTGTTTGGGTTCCATTCAAATAAGTAGCGAGCCAAGTACATACTTAAGGGAAAAGAAATAACCCTCTGTATAGATGTAGTCAACAATGTAAGATATTGAAAAGATGCCTGGCTTCCTCTCTACCTTATTTCCATGTTCTCTATAATTTTTAAAAACCTCTGTATTAGGAAAGAATAAAAACAGGAAACTGGGAACACTATGTACAATTTTGGATAAAGTAGGAATTGCATAAGACACAAGCCCTTCAGTCATGTCAACATAACTGAATCCAGAGGGCAAGAGCAGGATTCACAGGGTCTATGTTGGACACAGGCTGAAGAACACTTTCTAATCTGCTTTACCAAGCATGAAATTTGTGTTTTTAAGCCTTTGTCTCATTGACTCCTGTCATCTATTTCTCAATTGGTTCTCAATTCAAAAGTCAGAGAAACAGATCTTGTCTGTTAGTTCCTGTTCTTGTCTTAACACTAATTACTTCTTACAAGATATCATTCAATAAACCGACAGATAGGATCTATATCACAGGCTCTTGTGATCAGTTAAACAAGAGAGACCAGAAGCACAGACCTATTTGATTCTAAATGCCTGATTCTCCCCTCATCACGGCAGGATCCAGAACAACCATTTCCTGCTCTTCAAAATTTATTTTGAGCAAATTTCTCAAAATCCTCAAATTTGTTATAGTAGGTGTTCAAACTTCTCTTTCCCCATGGAAAGTAGGAAGAATCACATAGTTCATTTTGAGTGTCTTGGATATTGTATTACAGTTTTATCTCCACACAATGTTGTTAATTTTTGTGGACATCTAATTGTGAATCAATGCTTTATAAGACAGCAGGATAGTATTTCATATTTTTTTAATTTATTTTTTCATTTTTATTTTATGTGTATGAGTGTTTTTCCTCTGTATCAGATGCATGTAATGCCATCAGAGGAGAAGAGGGCACCATAGCCCCCTGGAACTGTATTTACAAATGGTTGTTCGTGCCTGGAACAGAACCTGGGTCCTCTGTAAGAGCAGTCAGAGTTCTTATGCACTGAGCATCTCCAGCCTCTGAGATGCTATTTTAATGTGAAAAAGTCTCTACCATAGACTGTTGTCTTGACCATAAGTTGAATGAACTGGTTTTGATCATGAGACAATAGCAAGTTCATATCTACATTTAAAATTCTATTTCTCCTGTGCCTTTTCAAGAGTAATTATGACATAGTTTACTGAATTCTGCAGTATCATTTGAGGCCAAATGTCAACCATCAGGTGGGCCACTAGGTGTCACTGCAGCCACACACTGAAAGGACATGCTTGGCATCCATCTGCTGACAAAAAAGAAAAATCTAAGTATTCAGGTCATATACTTCCTTTCCTCCCAGGAAGATGTCCCCAAGGATGGTCCCATCTAGGATTCCCTGGACTTTATTTCATGCAAGACAGGCTCAAATTGCTTTGGTTATTGACTGATGGATGCCCAGAGACTTGTTGTTTCCATAATCTCCTTCTCATTAAACATGGCAGGCTCCTACAGAATGGGTGCAGATAATCAATGCTGTGTTGTACTGTGTTAAGTTAATGACAGAGAATGGAACTCAATGCCAAGGCCATCTGACACACCAACAAATGGGGCTCTTAATCATGTGTTTCACGTTCAATGACTCCACTGTGAACTGTTGAACATCCAATGACAATTGCCAGATTGACCCCAGTGTTCTAGACTGTAAGCCACTGGAACTCAATGTTAGTCTCAAAACCATGTTTAATGTGTACAAAAAGTGATGCAGAGGGCCTGCCTGGGGAAAGAGAGACACAGGGAGCAAAGGTCAAGGTAAATGTGCGTGTGCTCAGAGAAAAAGCAGGCTTCACAGAAGGAGCAGGCCCTGCCCTAGGGAAAGCCAATACTTTGTGCCAGAAGGAGAATTCTCAGCTACTGCTTTTCCCAGGTGAGCAGCAGTGGGGATGCTTCACAAAATGCTCCCTGCGTCATAAGGGGGACAAACCTCAGGCCCTTCGATACAGATGAGATAAGGCTAAAAGCTGGGCCTCTGGTCCCCCAGAAGAGGTGGCTATGTGGCAGAGCTATAGATTTGCTCCTGGGTTGTCTCCTAAGGATTGCCACCCATGCTTGCTCACCTCTTGTAACAGATTTCTAGTGTCTTCTCATAAGCCTAGAGGAAAGGCTGGAGGGAGGAGAGAAACCGAGGCAGGAAGGCACAATGTATCCCTGAGAGAACATTTAGAAGATGGGAAGTTAGCAGGTAAGACAGTGTCAGGAAGAAAATGGAAAGCGTGTCCTGAGTCTTCAGCTAGAGGGCTTAGAACCCAATTGACCCCTGTTACCACTCATGAGGTGGAGGCCTTTCACCAGTCTGAGACACAAAGTAACTTCATTTCAAAATTGTTCCTTGATACTATAATATATGGACAGAAAACTGAACATAGAAACGTACAACTTGATGAACTATCCCATGTGGGCTGTGCTCTCCCCCCCCCCCCATTTAATTGTTTAACAAGACCCTAGCTGTTGCTGGGTCCCCAGAAATCCTTCTTGGTGTCTGTATTAGATAAAGTTCTTTAGAGGAACATAACCAGTGGAAGATATGCCAATACCTATCTAGATTTGTGCTATACTAATGGGGTTTTCTAGAATGGCTTATAACTGATGGAGCTACGGCATCTGACAACAGAGTCTGCATCTGTGGGGGTGGAGATCTCAGTCTAGCAAGCTGCAGCCTCAGCAATTCCAATATGGTGCTGAAGGCCTGGAAGGTTCCTGGACAGCCACTGGTCTTCAGTCTATGTTGGAAGGTAGAAGAATCTGGAGTCTGATGAGAAGGAATGTTGGCACCAGCCGCAGAGCTTACAGTAAGACACAAAGGCAGGAAAACAGCGTTGATGTTTTCCTCAGGCTTCCTCCATCAGGGTCCCCATTGGAAGTTTTGCCCACTCTGGAGAGGGGGGGGGGGTCTCTTTCCCATTTCATTAATGTTTCTTGGACTTGCCCAGAGGCCTGTCTCTTAGTTGATTTCAGATCCCACCCAGGGTGACAACTAAGATCAGCATCACAGTCGACATCAGCTCATGACTCTAAACTGGGAGTGAGTGTTGCCCACCTTCAAACAGCATGGCTTGCTTTAGCGTGGGGAAATGGGCTAGTGCCATTGCTCCTTTGTATGTGATTTCTTCTATTCAATATTGTTTGTGAAGACTACTCATGCTGGAGTTGTGGGTGTTCTTTCCCATTGGTTGGGAGGAGTGTCACCATCCAACCTTTCTCCACAGCTGAAGGTCAAGGTAGGAGTCCTCAGTTGGGGTGACTAGAATAATGCTGCTGTGGCCATTCTTGTGTGTGAGTTTTGATGAATGTATAGAAGGTGGTCACATCCCTTTATATGTCTAAATATCTTGGTACAGAAATGACAGGATCCAATTGAGAGAAGTCCATCCAGGTCCCCTTCAACCCAATGCCAAAGTAAACTCAAGTTTACCAAAAGCTTGGCTCTGTCATCCTGCATAGGGAAAATAGGGAAAGTGGGGGGAGGGGGGTGTTCTTCTATTACCTCCAACTCTGTTGGTGGCTGCTGCTTGAGGAGTCATCTGCTGCCGTATGTCATACACACCTTCTGGCTACAGGAGTCAAGGCTACTATATTCTACAGTTTTCCATCAGAGGACACTGGTCTTTTTTATTTGTGTATGATGTTGTATATGGTATTTATGTGTGTGCGCACATGTGCTCAGAGGTGAATGTGGAAAGATTTGTGCTCTGTGGCGCATATGTGGAGGCTAGAGGACAGCCTTAGCTGTCTGCCCTCATCTTCTACTTTGCAATAGGTCTCTTGTTCTTCACTGCGCATGCCAGGCTAGTTGGCCCACAGACTTCCAGGGATTCTTCAATCTCCACATCCTATCTCACTATAGGAGCACTGGCACTATAGGTCTGTGTAGTGGGTAGCCATCCCAGCACTGGCCTGGAAGTTCCAACCCCCATTGAGGCTTCGGTAATGGTCACGCCCACAAGGCAGGGTGGAGGAGGAAGCAGAAGACCCAGGATCTAGAGGAGGTCGCTCTCTTGGTTCCGGGACCCTGGACGCTGGAGGTAGACCGAGCAGAGTTCTCCAGAGAACACCGCCGGACTGCGCTACACCTTTGCCAGACCCTGCAACCTACCCCTTCATTTGTAAGTTACCCCACAAAATAAACCACCCTTTTAACTACGTGGAGTGGCCTTAATAATTTCACCAATATCTGGCGCTCATGTGGGACAAATTCCAAAGGCCTGGGCGGTTCCCTCCCTCAGCCTCCTCCCCAGCTGGCGGGCACCTAAACCCACCTGCAAAGTTCAATTTAACCAGGGGACGCCTATATGGTTCCATTCCCGAAAAAGGAAGCAGCTAGTCCTGTCTCAGTTCCCTAGCTTAGCCCATAGACCAGCGAAAACCACTGTGAGTGAGGCGTTCCCACTCCTCCCTGAGTGCCGGCTCCCCACCATCTTGGCTCCTGCCTTCAGCTGCCGCCAGCCAAGGTCGCCAGCAGGCCTTGCTTTGGAGCTATACCAACGCCTCCTGCTGGCTGAAAACAGGACTTGAAAATTAACCCAAAAATTTTCTTTTCAGGATCCCCTAAAGATGGAAGTAATTTTAAGAAGACAACGCCAACATCCCCAAAAGGTGGGATGGGAGGTTTTCAGTCGTTTAATGAGTTTTGGATATTGTCATTGTTTATGATGATTGGTTACAAGTTGTTAATTGTTAATGGTCAGGAAAAAAGCTGAACATGAAGATTAGATTCAGAGGTTTTGTTTAAAAGAGAAAAGGAAAAGGAAAAAAGGAGACTATAGATATGAGGTAGATCTCTGAATCTACCCTGAGAAAAAAGATAAAGAAATAATAGGATAAATGGGTAGATCATTGAATCTACTCTAAAAAGAGAAAGAGAAAGATGACAAGAGGTAGATTATTGAGTCTATTATACAAAGAGAGAATATGGATATAAGATAAAAAGGGAGATTATGGAATCTACTTTTTAAAAAAAGGAACTATTTGTTTTAAATAGCATAAGTAATGAAATTTTTTTTTTGCCTGAGTTTATCAAATGTTACTGGACTGGATATTGTTAATATATATAAAATGGAGTTTTTAATCTGAATTTGTCAATTGTTAATGGACTAGACATTGTTAATGTAATTCTTGACTGTATATATTGTATATACTTATTGGATAGTTTTTCTTGTATTAGTTATAACCTTTTTTTAATTTTAGACAAAACCAGGGGAAATGTGATGGGTATTATGTTCCCTGAAATATTGTGTGTTCCCCGAAATAAACATATCTGGGGTCAGAGAACAGACAGCCACTAGAACAAAGCCAAAAATAGTGGCTAGAAAATGGGTCAGAGCAAACTATAGCAGAAGTTGGGTGGTGGTGGTACACACCTTTAATCCCAGCACTTAGGAGGCAGAGCTAGCCAGATCTCTGAGTTCAAGGCCACTTTAGAAACAGCTAAGCATGGTGACCCACACCTTTAATCCCAGGGAGTGGGGGCAGAAAGAGAAAGGTATATAAGGCGTGAGGACCAGGGTCTAAAAAGTAAAAGCATGTAGTTAGTTAAGCATTTGGTTGGTTAAGTGTTCAGGCTTTGGAGCAACACAGTTCAGCTGAGATTCATGTGGAGGAGGACTCAGAAGCTTCCAGCCTGAGGAAACAGGATCACTTGAGGAACTAGCAAGGTGAGATAGCTGTGGCTTGTTCTGCTTCTCTGATCTTCCAGCAATCACCCCAATAACTGGCCTCAGGTTTGACTTCATTAATAAGAACTCTTTAAGATTCATGCCACAGGTCTGTGCTGTCAGTTCTGGCTTCATGGGGATGTTGGGGATCTGAACTCAGGTCTTCACTCCTGCACAGCAAGTGCTTTCCCCACTGAGCCACCTCCCCAGCCTGGGAGGCTGTTCTTGCCATGGTTGTTTGTGTGCAGACCTCCTCACCATCAGGATGTGTGACAAGCCAGTCACTTAGGTCAGGTGACCTTCTGTCCTCAGATTATTGTAGGCAGTGTCGATGGCTGACTGACCTCTTATCTATACCCCAAACAGGCCTTTCTGACCTTATGTTAGATTCAGCCCTCCACTCTTACACTGGGTTCCTCAGGATTCTCTGCTGACTTCCCTTGGTTAGCCAGAGACAGTGTCTAAATATTGGGGTCTGGATGCACCACCCTAACTACAACAGCTTGCCACACTGAGAACTGTAAGTGAAGAAAATCAAAGAGGTTGCTGAAGTAGCCGAGGACACTCTGGTCTTTCCAACCATTCTCCTCAAATGTATTCATTCAGAGATGGAGCTAACCTAGATGGTCATTGACAGGCAAGTGGATAAAGAAATGCCACACACATGAGCACATGCACACATAATGGAGTTCATTCAGCAGCAAAGAAAAGTAAAGATGTGTCATTTGCAGGAAAATGAATGAAACTAGAAATCATATTTTATTCTGTTTTCTCCCAAAAGTGGTGTGTGTGTGTGTGTGTGTGTGTGTGTGTGTGTGTGTGTAACATGAAAGCATACAAGCAAAATGGGAAAGAAGAGTGCCAGGGAGAGGAAAGGGGGCCGTGGAGGTGAATGCAAAGCACATGATGCACTTGAATAAAAATGCCCTAGTGACACAAATCACTGTGTGCAAGGACTAAACACTGAAATAGACAGACAGGTGAGTGGATAGACAGGTGAGGACAGACAGATGGATAGACAGATGGATGATAGACATATGGACAAAACAGATGATAGATAGGAGAACAGAAAGATGGTAATAGGCAAATATGTATCTGATAGATAGGTAGATTAATAGATGGACAGACAATGATAAAGACAGCTATATGGGTAGATAGATGATAGATAGATGCATGGTAGATAGAGGGATGCTGATAGATAACTGACACACTTCCTTTTAATGAACTTGCATGCTTTTATCTAGTTAATTTGTTTGTTTTAGAATTGAGGAAATAGTAATCCCCTCTTTTACTTCCATGCATGCCTGAGAACCTGGGACCAGGATGCTGAACATATTCCTGTCAGCCTCAGAATGCTCCTGCATGTGCTGAGTTCAGATGAATATATGAGGATATGGTGTCCACCTCCACATGCTATCAGCTTTTACCTCTGAGCCTGGAGATACCAGGGCACTTGCAATCAGAACACTGTTGTCTTTTTGTGCAATTAAATGGAAAGAAGAACATTTCCCACACAGGCTTAATATTTACCAATAGCAGTCAAGTTGTAAAGTGATGTGTATAACATGGTACTACTTATGTAAAGTCGAACCCCAGCAGAACCATGACCTAGTTTACTGACAAAACTTAGAAACTGACCTTGGAAGGGAAACCTGGCAGTTTCAGGAGACCAGTGACCCTTGTGTAGTGTGGCTGTAATTTGGGGACCTGATGGCAGTGGTGGTGGTTGGTAATTGTGCTAGTTTGCTTTCTGCTGCTTTGACAAATACAGTGACCAAAAGCAACTTGGGAAGGAAAGGGTTTATTTGTCCTATAGCTCACAGTCCACCATGAAATGAGGTCAGAGCAGGAACTCAAGGCAGGAACCTGGAGGCAGGAACAGAAGCAGGGACAGTGATTCGACACTGCTTCCTGGCTTGTTCCCCATGACTTGCTGAGCCTGCTTTCTTATACAGTACAGGACCACCTAGTGGTGGAATCACCCACAATGGGCTGGGCCCTCTTACATCAATTATCAGTTCAGAAAATACCTCATTGGCATGCTTACAGGCCAGTCTGATTGAGGTAATTCTTCAGCTAAAGTTCCCTCTTTCTAGGTGATTCTGGGTTTGTGTCAAAATAAAAAGTGTAAATGGGGCTAAAGAAGATGTTTAGTGATAGAGTGGAAGCCCCAGGGTTTCCTCTCAAGTATCAAAAAAAATAAAAACAAACAAAAGAAAAGTAGCAACCGGAACTCAAACCGATAGTTTCCAGTAGAGACAATTGACACATTGTTTTTATTCTTAGTCATGTTTTAAATGTCCAGAATGTTCTGGAACATATCATTGTGGCATAAAACTATTTTGAAAGACATTTGAAATTCAAGACAGGCAGAATGAAGCCATGTCTGACACACCACCCAGACCTTGCCCTTGTCTGTCTAAAGAAGTAGATGTTACTGAGAGGAGTGAGTCTCTCCTGAAGAGATGTGTCCCCAGCTTGGAGTTGGGGGTAAGAGGCACAGGGGAGGGACTGCATGAGAGACTGTACTAAACACCAACATGAACTAGCCTCCCATCCTCTCCTACTTTCCTAAGGACCGATGTGTCTCCCCAAAGTCATTCATGTTTCCATAAGTGTCTTTTCTCTTCCTGAGGTGGTAGACCAGCCCCAAAGTCTAGCTGCTTCTTTAGCCTCATGTTCCCTGAGCTCCCACTGGCTCTGTGGCTAAACGTTGACATTCCCCTGCCAAGCTGCCTCTTTGTCGGGGTAGTGCACAGGCTCCCAGCTGCAGAGCCACAGGAAGTTGAGGGAAAGTGTTTCTTCTCTGACATTGTATGATTTTTCTGCCTATTTCGACTGAATAAATAAAGGGTGAGAGGAAAAGTAAATTTTAGTCAAACAAAGGTACAAAGCCTTTCATCCGGAACAAGCCGAGGGAAAAATGGGCATGGGTTCCCTGAAGATCTGCTGTTCTGTGAAAACTGATGGCTTATTCCCAGTTCCTCTGGCTTGCCTGCAGCTCCTGCCCTCCCAGGCTGTAGGTTGAGCATATCCATGTTCCCACACTGGGCTCTGTGGCTCCAGGCTATTTAAGTGCTTGTCACAAAAGCATGAGGACCTGAGGTCTCCCTCAGAAGCAACATGAGAAAGCCAGGTGTAACATCTGCTTGGTATCCCAGTGCTGGGGATGCAGAGGCAGATCCCTAGAGCTCAACTGCCTGACCAGCCTACCTCATATGGTTCCAGGCCAGCATCCAGAACAAGAAGATGGATGGTATCTGAGTAAAGACACTTGGGATTGATTTCTCTACACGAGTGTACACTCGTGTATATGCAGCCACACGTACACACATGCACACTTGCACACACACATGTATACACACACATACATGCCCATAAAAAAATAGCAACAAAGCCACACACAGACAATGGTCTCTAGGATTCCATGCTGATTTGCTTAAGGTGAGTGTAGAATGGAGTTGGCAGTTGGCCTGGGCATGAACAGATGTGAGGTCAGAACACACTGACCCACTAAGGACTCACGGAGAACAACTCAGTAAATCTGAAAAGTGAAATTCCAAAAAAGTTAGATACCTTGTTTTCCTCTCTGAGCTCCACTTTCCTCTTCCTCCATTTCATGTGTACATGTGGGTGGTAAACACGCCTATGTGGGCATGTTCACATGTACGCAGGCTCCTGAAGTGACATTAGGAATCTTCTTTAATTTCTTTTTGTCTTATTATTTGTTGCAGGATCTCTTCATCAAACCAGAGCTCACCAATAAGGCAAACTTTACCAGCCACCTTGCTTGGGGATTCTGTCTTGGTGCTCTGAGGTTAGAATTATTGGTGAAGTGCTACATGCACCTGGAATATATGTGGATTCCAGGGATCTGAACTCAAGTTCTCTTGCTTGACGATAATGACTTAGCCACTAGGCCATCTCTCCAGTCTCCTGATCACAACCAGTGTGGGAAAGTTCAGTTATCTTGCATTTATTTTTAGGTAGTAGGTCCTTTGAGATGTATACTCAATTTGAATATAGTAGTTTCCTGCCATGCTGCCTAGCACAAAGTATGTCACAAATAACTAGAATATTTGAGAAGCAGTTGAGTGTTAGCTTCTAATGACTCTGTGGGGTCTGAAACCCAAAAGCTGTCAGGAGGTGGAGCAGAAATCAATGATGACATCAGAGCCTCGCCTCATGTTCATCAGGTACACTGTCCTCCAAACACTGTGTAGGCAACATGATTGACAAGCTGGTCCATGACCCAGGCACAGTGGCAGAGGAGGAAAATGCAGGTCATGAGGTTCTCCTGTGCAGGCCCTGAGGTTCTCCTGTGCAGGTCATGAGGTTCTCCTGTGCAGGTCAGAGGTGCTCCTGTGCAGGTCACGAGGTGCTCATGTGCAGGTCACAAGGTTCTCCTGTGCAGGTCACAAGGTGCTCCTGTGCAGGTCAGAGGTGCTCCTGTATAGGTCACTAGGTGCTCCTGTGCAGGTCAGAGGTGCTCCTGTATAGGTCACTAGGTGCTCCTGTGCAGGTCAGAGGTGCTCCTGTATAGGTCACTAGGTGCTCCTGTGCAGGTCAGAGGTGCTCCTGTGCAGGTCAGAGGTGCTCCTGTGCAGGTCAGAGGTGCTCCTGTGCAGGTCACAAGGTGCTCCTGTGCAGGTTACGAGGTGCTCCTGTGCAGGTCACAAGGTGCTCATGTGCAGGCTCTTCCCTGAGTCACTCCAGCTGCTCCCTCCTCTACAGCTGTGTCCTTGCATGTTGTCACTTGGGGGGCTCCACTCCACACCCCCATAGTCTCTTCTGTGTCAATTTATCTTCGATCTCTAGCTCTTGGCACAGATTACTAAATTCAAGATTGACAATGTCCAAATGTTACCTCCCAAAGGTGTACTTTACCAACTATAGTGGCAGGTAAAATGAGGGGGGCTTCCAGTAAAAAGAATGGAGGGGAGTCTGGCAGTCTGTGCTCCAGTACCTTCCATGTGACAGTGATGTCACCATCTCCTTTCCGGGCTATGGCTTTTTCTTCAGGGCAGTTGTTTTTCCAAAAGTTGAGAGATTATCAGGATCAAAATCTCTCAAGTAACGTGGTATACCATCTCCACCTTCATATCAATAAATCAATACATTGATGAAACTTACATAATTAAGTATAAGAAACTAAAATAGAAAGCTAATCCTCCAAATTAAAAAAAAAAGGTAGGTGACTAAAGTCAATGTCCTTGATTCTGGCCACACTGGTGCACAGTCTGGTGGCCTGCCATGCTGGTCTGCTGCACGTGTGGTCTACTTCTAGCTCACACAAGGCCAGGCAGATCTATAGGTTTCCTTGTCACTTGTGGCGCTGGTGTGCATTGACCGCAGACTTCAAATTGATGGTGGGCAGTGTAGAGAGATTTGCCTTCCGGGGCCCAACGAGTTGGCTCAGTGGTAGTGCCTAGCATGAGGAACTGAGCTTGGACACCCAACTCCTGCATGGAATGCTGGAGAGGTGGATTTAATTAGATCCCTGAAGATCAATGAATCTGTGACCTCCTGGTTCAGTGAAAGACCCTGGCTCAAACAATATGGTGAAAGAGTGACATAGTAGGACATCTGACATCAGCTTCTGGCCTCAACAAGCTCATCCACACATATTCAAACATCAGAGGCACACACACACACACACACACACACACACACACACACACACACACCTACCTGTGCTTTTATAGAAAAAACATCACCAACAATTGATAAAACCATTAATGAGCATAAATATTTCATGTGCTGTTGGATTTTCCAGAATTCATCTTCAATGGGATGAATTTGGTGGGCATAAAGGATTGCAAATACATTTTCAACTTTATTTTGTTGAATTGCTGCTATTATGCATATTGGCACAGTTATCTTGAAAGCATTTTACATCTATAGGATGGGAAATTGGATAAGTCATTATGGTAATGTCATTAGGAACCTGGATCATCAGCAAAGACATAAAAATCAAAGGAGTTAAGGCCCAGTGTGGCGGCTCATGAGACTGAGCACAAGGCATGCCGTAATTCCAAAGCCATCCAGGGCTGGAGTGTGAGACTTTGTCTTAAGAAAACAAAATGAAGCAAGGATCCGGGGAGTGAAGCCCCTTGGCACAGTGCTGTCTGGGTTAAGCGTGAGAGCCTGGGTTAGACTCGCACTCCTCACACAGGCTATCCAGGGTGGGGCTGCAGGAAGACTAAGGTGGGAGTGGAGGAGTAAGCTCACCCTTTCCAAGCAAACAAGTAAGTAAACAGAACCACGGAAGTTAAAATATTACAAAGTTAACATTTTTCTTACTAACAATACATTTCCTGTGCATGTTTTCTGATTAGTCCAGAAACAGCCTATGCTGTGTGTGACTCTATCATCCCAGGACATAGGAGAGCAGTTTATAGGTGTCTCAGGCCATGAACTAGACCTTGGAGGATTGGTCCCTCCTCTGTTTGGTGTGAACAAAAGGAGTCTGCTGTGTTCTGATGCCTTGTCACTGGGAGAACAGAATCCAAGGCAAGGATGACCCTGTCAAAGGCCGCTGGAATTCAAAGTGAGAGGTTTTTATTTTTTCAGCCAAAGGTGAGAATATTTAAGCATCAAACTTTTAAGCATTAGAATGCAAATAAACTAAATTAAAAAAAAAAAACAAAAACATTTTGGTCTGTGTAGGAGGTAGTAAGGTCAACAACACCTTAACCTAAGAATTGATAAGCATGGGAAAATTGTCCATTGTGGATCATATTTTAGGAAGAA
Source organism: Onychomys torridus (assembly GCF_903995425.1). Lineage (NCBI taxonomy): Eukaryota > Metazoa > Chordata > Mammalia > Rodentia > Cricetidae > Onychomys > Onychomys torridus. The sequence goes on from NC_050449.1 coordinate 107,992,997, forward strand.
GTCCATTGTAGTTACCAAGAGAAAGTTTTTACTAGAAAAATTCTTGCTTGACTACAATGCTAGAATTTAAAAAGTACTATTACTAGCCCTTTATTAAGTAGCGTCTGGATTGATTAGCTTTAACTCTCAACTTGACACAGTTTAGTCACCTGAGAGGAGAGTCGCAGTTGGAAGATTGCCTGGGTCAGCATGGCCCATGGTCATGTCTGTAGAGGACTGACTTGATTGTTCATCGATGGGGGAGGGACCAGCCCACTGTGTGGCATATCATCCCCAGACAGATGCCCTGAATCACATAAGAAAGCTAGCTGAGGAGAAGCCAGCTATGAGACTCCAGCATACAGCATCCTCCATGGCTCCTGCTGTCTTTGGCTATGAAGTGAATTGTGTGATCTGAGGTAATGCTGTGTGGAATAGCAAGAAACCTGCCTTCAGGTTTGTGCCTTGAGTTCCTTCCTGCCTTGGGTTCCTTTGGGGAGGAGCTGCGATTTGGAACTGTACAATGAAATATATCTGTTCTTTCTCTGAATTGCTCTTGGTGAGATATTTTACCACAGCAACAGGAAAGACACTAGACAGTGCCCAAACCAGTGGAGGACGGAACAGCAGGATTGTTGTCATCAGAAACTCCACAGCGGCTTGTTGGCAGCACAAGTGCAATCACAGGTCCTCCTGTACCAGCTCATCCTATGAAGACTGGTTATGCTGAATGTACACCAGCCTCCATCCAACCTCGAGTTTGCCAGGAGCATTAGGAACAGTAGAAGAAGTTCGTGACACGAACATGAAACATCCCACAAGGAAGCTGGATTAGTTTCTTACAAGTCAACCACTTGGGCCTGGCCCACTCAGTCAGTAAAGTCGCTGCCCTGAGAGCATGAGGACCAGAGTTTGATTCCCAGAACCCATGTGAAACAATACACAAGTGTCATAAATGTTCTTGTAATCCAGCACTGAGGAGGTGGGACACAGGTGGATCCCTGGGATCCTTTGGCCAGGCAGCCTAGCCTACTTGCAGAATTCTGGGCCAGGTGGAGGCCATGTCTCAAAAAGAAAGCCAAGGTGGCTAGCACCTGAGGAATGAGAGTCCAGGCCAAAGGCATAAAGAAAGGCAGCAAGTGTGAAATGACAGACAAACAGACGGAACAGAGATGATGAGCCACATCATTATCATTTGGGACTTCATTTGGACAAACTGTCTCCAAAGTTACCTCTGGGATTATCAAAGAGGCTTAAATGGATTGGGTGTTTGGTGCCAGTGGGAAGAATTGCTAGTTTTGTTAGGATGATAATTGGTGATGCAGCTATCCAACAACCATCTTTATGTAACAGAGCTGCACATGGAAATAGCTCAGTGCCAGAGATCCCTCCCCCCAAATCAACAACAAAATAAAGAAAGGAGGGTGTAAGTTCAACAAAATATTGATAATTTTAAAATCTGACAGTTGGGCATGTAGGCGTTTATTATACCATTTTCTTTATTTTTATAAGCTGTCATTATAAGAATTTAAAAATTGCCTTATCCCAACAATCAAACTCCTGGGCATAAACACTGGAGAAATTGTCACTGAGACATAGGTCTCTTTGTTGATTGCAGCCTGGTTTGTAGTATTGGGAAGTAGAGATGGACACAATCTTCTTGTCCACTCTTGGGAGAATGGAAAAGTAAGAGGTGATATCAGTATGGTCAGAGAATTATACTAAGTAGTGATTGGAAGCAACAGATTCTGCAGGATGCGCCCACAAGCAATCTGGCTAGAGTTTGAGGAATAATTGTACAATGAGGAAAAAAAGGGAAAGAGCAGAGAAATCTTTGTGACAACTTTGACTGTTGGTTTTATATAATATGTATTATATGTTAAACATTTTGCATTGTTACTTTTTTAAAATATTTATTTTATTGTTTATATTTATGTGTGGGTGTGGTAGTTTGAATGAGAATGGATCTTGTAGGCTTATATATTTGAATACTTGGTCCCCAGTTGGTGGAACTGTTTGGGAAGGATTAGGAGGAGTGGCCTTGTTGGACAAAGTGTGTGACTGAGGGTAGGCTTAGGTTCCAAAAACCTATGCATTACCAGTTAGCTCCCTCTGCCTCATGCTTGTGTTTTAACGTGCATTCTCTCAGGTACAGCTCTAGTGCCATACCTGCTTGCCTGCTGCCATGCTCCCTGCCATGATGGTCACAGACTCTCATCCTCTGAAACTATAAGCCCTGGTAAACTCTTTCTTCTATGAATTTCCTTGTCATGATGTCTTACCACGGTAATAGAAAAGTAGCTAAGGTGGTACATGTCTGTGTGTGCATTTGCCTGTGTGTGTGAATACCTACAGTGACCAGAAGGGTGCATCCCATTCCCTGGAGCTGGACTTAGAAGAAATGGACATTGGTGTGCTGGGAACTGAACTTGGGTCCTCTGCAAGAGCAGCAAGTGCTCTTAACTGCTGAAACTCTCCAGCCTCTACATTGCTATTTATAACATATAACTTATATATAAATTTACACAAGACACTTTCCAAAGATAATTTAAAATTCTAGACTACACACTACATGTTGAAGTAGTTGCTTCTGGCAGCAGAAGAAGAGAAAACCAGAAACAGGAGTGAGACAGAACCACTGAAGGAAACAGGGAAATGTCTTTCCATGGAAAGAAAACATCTCTGTGCCTAACGAAGATGCAGTGTCATCAAAAGACAAAACAGAAGCCCATGGCTTCCTGAACAGTGGGATATTGGAATGCTGTCATATTGGGGGTTATGGTGGGCACCTCTGGAGGGGTTCCAGGGGATTGGACAGAGACACATAGATAGCAGTGAGCATACTAGGGAGTTTATTAACAAAGCATGTACTTGTAAGAGAGGAAAGGGGCTAGTACAGACTGAGTTCAGTAGCTCAAGTGGTCCCATTCCACAAAGAATTAGGCTTTATGGCATATAGTGTAGGGCTTTGGGACTTTGCACAGCATGGTCTTTCCTTGCCATATAGTTCTACACACAACTTTGTATGTCTCATTTCTCACTGGCCTCTTAAATCTCCACTGGGGCTGTGTGTTTTAGGAGAACAATGATCATAGATTGTCTTCAGACAGGTTGGGGCTGTGCCAGGAGACAGATTTTGTAATCTTGCTTAGATCACAGACCCTCTAGCTGCCTCTCTCTCTTTGTCCCCAGAAATCAGGCCATGCCCCTTATAGTCTGTCCCTTAGGGCAAAGAACTGACTGAAGCCTACTGTGACTACTAGAGCACTCAGCCCTTACAGGGGAGGGAAACAAGGCCAGCGCCTTCCCACTAGTAACCTGCCCCCTCCTCCCTGCTCCCCCATTGCCCCACTCCTCACCCACTTTGCTCCCCAGCTCTGGCTGCTTAGGACCAATACACCTCTGAACTATGTCCCAATGTTTTTTTACCATTGACTCTTGGCTCCTAGGCAAGGCCAGACTAGGTCATAAGAGGTAAATGTCTCCAACCCCTGAAAACCTACAAGAGTCAGAAACTCCTTTTGTCCTCTCTCTCACTCAGTGCCCCATATTCATGATGCTGTGTCTCTCCTCACTTTCCATCCTGTGGACATAGTGGTTGTCTTTTCTAATACAGCATGGCTGTCCATATTACAGGGCTTTCTCTCAATAAAGCTCACCTTAAAGGCTATTTATGTGGCAGTTACTTTCAATAACTGAGTAATTTTTTGGTTGTTTGTTTAGTTTTGAGACAAGGCCTCACTGTGTAACTCTGGCTGGTCTAGAACTCTCTAAATAGATCAGGTTAGCCTCAAACTTACTGAGATTCACAAGCCTCTGACTCCTGAGTGCTAGGATTGAAGGCATGCAATACTACATGAAGTTATTTTGGACAAACCTTAGCCTGGAATTTCCCAGTCTTTTTCTTTAACAGTCTTTTTCTTTAACAGCTTTTTTCTCTCTGTGTACTAATACTGAAGGCTGTGCACAAGGTTCTCCACACACCTTCCTGCCTCAGAAAGGGTATGAGTCCCCATTTTTAAAAATCCTCTGAAATGACTCAATGACCAACCAATTGATGAGTCTTAAAGACACCTGTTCCAGGCACCAGAACAGTAGAACATAAACTCTGTAAAAGAAAACAGAATAGGAGATAGTTTATTATGAGTCAAATATGAATGACCATGGTCCAGGAATGAATTCAGGTTGCCCCAAGTGACATACTGTGGAAGGGGTGACATGGACTTTTATAGTAACAGGGCAAAATAAAGTAAAAAAAAAAAAATCAACATGTTTAACAAATATATTAACAGAGACAGGCAGTTCATAGCTGAATAGGAAAAATAGATAATTTTTATAGTTTTCAGATGTGATCTGAATGCACACTTAGCTTGAGGGGTGGTGGGATCCAGGGGTCTGCCAAAGCTATAGCATTTGAAAGGCTTACTGTAGGAAGCTAGGTGGTTATTAGTAGCCTTGGAGGCCATTGAGGAGGGACCTATCCCTCAGAATCAGACTTGGATACCATAGTGGTTTCCCTAGCAACACTAGAAAGGGAAACATCAGCTTTGTTCCTCTGTAAAGTTTAAAATATCACCTGAGAAGGACAAGGTATCAGGCTTTGTTGGTTCATTAAGGAAAAGCTATTTCTTCCATGTTAAAAAAAAAAAAAAAAAAAAGAATAGAATCTGAGTCCCACCTCTGGCTCTGGATGAAGACATGACATTCTAATCTTCCCCAAGCATGTCATACTAGTGTCTCCTCCCTTAAGACTCAATCCAACTTGGCCTGTCAATCATCTGGTTAGAAGACTGCCCCTTAGGTAGGCTGAGGTAGCCTGATTCTCCCAGTAATGTGCTAAGGATATGGGAGGAATAAACATCCCCTTAATAAGAGGTTGTATTTATAGCCCCTATAGACCCTCACTGGCAAACCTACTTGCTGACTGAAGTCTAACTCAGAAGTATAACTGTTTTTCTTTCTTTCCATCTCTTTTCCAGATGCCAGGTACAAATGTAAGTGTGCTTTCCCTGACCCCCATCCATCTTCTGAATCCTCAAGCCTGAGACAGCTCCTAGCTTGCCTTCCATGGCTGACCCTGCTTGCTTTCTTAGACCCTAACTCCAAAGGTACAGACAGCATTCATATCCTTTATCTCCATCCTTCCAGGGATGGCTGGGATTTTTCACCTTGCCTTCCATTGTTACCTCTCAAGCTCTGATGAAATGGTCCTTAACTTCCATTCTGAGTCTGTTTTTAAATTCTTTCATCAATAAAACTGACAAGCCATACCAGGAGATCCCAAGACCCTGGGAATATTAGCTAGGAGGCACAAAGATGCCAGGCCAGCTACAGGTTGGTCACAAAGGCAGCATTTTGTGTGTCCAGGATTATAGAATTCTAGTCTGTCTGTCATTCCACAGAATCTTTAACACTTTTGCAGATAACTTCTATTCACAGTTCCCAGGAAGGGCCTGCACAATTTCAAATTTTTGTTTGTGAACAAATGAGAGTTAGTTAAAGCTGTATTACCTCTGAGAAGGAGAGCTATATAAATGCTAATTACCCCTGGGCAAAGTTAATCTCCTATTTACCACTTAGGGAATTTCCTTTTCATTCTATCTGTAAAGGAGAGAAAGGAGCCCATTGTTATTCTGACCCATGTTAATTATAGTGCGTTAGACAGAGCACAAAAATGAAAGAACAGAGATGATATGCAGTGTTGGTGAGGGCTGGGGAATAGCCAGCCCCTAGGTGATGAGAGTGTAAATGGGCATGGCCAGCATCCTGTCTCTAAATTCCCTCCTACAGAGATCTATCCTCCAGAAACACAATGCCAGGTCTTGTAAGGGAGAAGAGGGGATACAAAATGGCCAGGTAGGTCAGGAGAGTTGGAAATATCCTTGGTTCTGGCCTTGGCAGAGATCAGAAATTCTAGGAAAGCATTCTGGTTCCTTCCCTGGTTTCTTAATATCTTTCTTTCCCTTTTTTTATCCAAATTAAGTAGCCTCCCTGCCTGGAAGTTGCAAGTGAGGCTGTGACCAAGGCTGAGAGGCACACAGATGCCTGCCTGCTCGTGAGTGAGCTGATGGGATTGACAACCTTCCTCCTCATGCCCCACACAAGTTTCTCCATCAGTCCTGTGAAAAAGCCCTGGACTCACAGCTGAGTGGCATCCCATTTTTGAGAGCTGCTTCTGCTGTACAGGAGCCCTGCTTCTGCTGTACAGGAGCCCTGCTTCTTGTTCTCTTATGCTCATATCTATAATCATGTAATAGATGAGAAGAATAGAGAGAAGGCTCTGTGGTTAAGGGTTCATACTGCTCTTGCAGAGGAACTGAGTTTGGTTCCCAGCACCTGTAACAGACTTCTTGTGCAACCCCTGATCTGAGGGATCTGACACTTCTGGTTTCCACGAACACCTGTATGTAGGTGCCCATACCACACATAGACACATAATTAAAAATAAAACAAACATTTAAAACCTCCTCCCAAATTCACCTTCCTATCATCTGTGAAATTCACTTTTTGAGTTCACAAGACAAAAGACTCAGAAATCACTGGCTTGGGGTTATTCTAGGGACTGTTAGTTTATCTGGTACACTTGTATTGTGACAGGGCAAGACAGTGCAGAGGTTCCTCCATCTTGTTGATTCTTCTCAATGGAGATTCCCTTGGAAAATTACCAAGTTTTGTTATAGGAACCCAGGGTACCCCAGCTAACTTATCTTCTGTTAAACTGCCTTCTTGTGCAGGACCCCATTCAACTAACTGCTTATTTTAACTTCTGTAAAATTACTGGCTTGCTCAAAGCTCCCTCTGTAGCTGCAAGCAAGATGGAGATGGTATTTTCAGCACCCCACAATCCCATGCTCTGGACACTCAGTGCTACACTTAGGACCTAAATACCTAAGTGTAGTCTGAGATGACTGGAATAAAGACTTTCAATTAGCTATAAACTGTGTCTGAGTAGTCATCTCTGGTGGGCTTCTCATAACAGTACCTTCAGCTATCCTTACAAGAGAAAAAGTCTCCATCATTTCAAGGGACCCCTCATATCACCAGAATGTTGATTTTAACATGCATTACTATTGAGATAAGAAAGGAAGCAACCCAGGTATCCTTCATTGTGGAAATAATTGGACATATTATGGTAAATCAGGAACTGTTCAGGGGAATGAGAATCTATACATACTAGTGCAGAAACAGCTTTCCAAAATGAAGTGTTTCCAAGAAATCTTGCTAGGAGAGGGGAAAAAAAACATATGGGAGAACTGTGTGTATAATGTGATACCAATTTTGCTTTTTAAAGAAGAAAATGAAAATAAAATATGGTAGCATGTGTAGAAAAGCAAAGTTGAATATAGATGCTCTAAACTGTTAACAATGATTATCTCCAGGGCATGAGCTTGGGGACTTCCTATTTACATATGTTGTATATACTGAATGGCTGTATGTCAAATAATTGTATTATAGTTGTAGCTAGAGGGAAAGCAGTGAAGATTCACTGGCTCCCTACGATATTAAGGAGACAGAAGTCCAAGAAGATGGCTCCTCTACTGTGTTCTACAGGATTTAAGGAAATATGCTATGTGAACACATCTAGATCAAGTAGACATATTGAGGTTAAGGAAAGTTATGATAAAAAAAATGTTATTGGCAAGGCCAGCAAGATGACTCAGTGGGGAGACCCAGCCAAAGTAGCTTTTATAAAAGACATACTCTCAAGGTGACCCATTGTTAACCCATTGACCTGTTAATCGCACTGAGCAGAGCCCAAGTCAGCTTTTTAAAGGTTCTCCCAGTCACACCTCTTAGTACTGTTACTGTTGGTCTAGATTAGGATAGGGTGTTTACAGATTCTTGGCCTCTTATTCAAAGAACTAAAATAAAGCCCACATTGATTTGCAAGGAAACTATTTCAATATCAGACTACATTTCAAGGGAGCAGCAGGCCACAGGGATGAAGATATCTAAGGGTGTTGGCCTCTGTCTGTAACTTCCTTTTATGGGTTTTGTTTAATAAGAAGTTTAATGGCAATGGTCCTCTGTTTTTGATTAATAGGTTGGTCACATAATCATTTTTCTATCACACATGTCCCTTTCCATAACACATCTGCTCTGAATCATGTGCATGGGCATAAGATGGTAAATAAGAGATTCTTTCTAAAAGTTTACTTACTGTTTATGTACCTCCAAACTGGTTCAGACCTGAATGGCCCTCCATACTTAGCACTGGGGTGTATTGATGGTGATACATTTGAATAGAAACTGTCTTAATTTGATGATAGTTGTGGAGAGGAGAAAGATATCCCATTGTTCAGAGAGGGATGCGTCCACCGCCTGTCACAGGTGGGTGTCCTAGCTTTTTAAATGCTTTGTTCAGAGAGAGGCAAGTACATGCCATTACAGGAGCTGGGTTTCTGGGTGCATTGTTTGAAGAGTGAGAGATGCATAATTGAAACCAAGTAGAGTCTCAGGTTATTAAACCGCTCCCCACATTTGCCTGCCTCAGTCTTTCATAATGTAATCACATTTCAACATGAGCTTTAAGAGAACAAACCAAATTCAAGCCATAGTGTCTTGTGCATGGTTCTCACAGTTCTTCATTTATTATACCAGTCAGCTCTATTTGGTGGGAGAGTGGTATGCAGAGAGGTGAAGACCAGAAGACGAAAGCCGTGAAAGACATTTGAAAGCCTCCCCACCATAGAGCTCAAGCCTTCCTTGGACCGAGTGCAAGCACTGGTCACGATTGCATTTGACTTGGTCCTGGGCCTGTTGCTAGATGGCGAGATGCTGCCAGGAGGAGCAAATACAAGCAACACATCATTGTGCTTATATTTGAGATACTTTTAATCCAGTAGAGAAGATAGATGAGAATGTACAAACCAGGACAGGGAAAGAAACTCGAAAGTCACTATGATGATTAGTATAGATTGTTACCTTGATTTGATTGACAAGGACCTAGGACATTAGTAAAGTATCTCTCTGGGTGTGTCTGGGAGATAATTTCCAGAAAGGAGTACCCCAGTGAGGGAAGATGTGCCCTGTTATGTGGGCAGCACCATTCTATGGGCCAGGAGACCAGATGAACTAAAGGATAAAAGGAGAATGCTTTTGAGCACGGGTGTGTCCTCTCTCTGCTCCCTGGCTGCTGAGTGGCTGCTTGGCCACACCACACCCACTCTCCCATGCTGGGCTCACAACTCTGAGACTGTGAGACCAAAGAAACCTGTGCCCCTTTTAGTTCTTTGGCTCAGGTGTTTTACCACAGTGACCAACATCTCACTAATACAGTGTTTTACTTCTATTATTTATAGACAACAAATAATCATAACATTATCCAACATGTATCATCTTTGTGTGAAATGCTGACCTCAAGGTCTCAATGCAGGAGCATCCTTGATCCATGCAACCATTCAGCATGGTGGTACCTTTAGCATCCCATTCAAGACACAGAAGTTAAGTACCAGCTCAAGGGTCACAGAAGGTAAAACCAGAATGAACTTCTCTTTGAATAGTTAGTTATAGGCTCCAGTTCATATTTTTGATTGCTATAAGCATGTGCCTGAGTTTTATTAGGATGACAGACTCCCCAAAAGTGTTGTGGAATTAGAAACTGATTGCAAGAATTAGACCTAGCTGTGGGGAAAAGTGGAGAAGTGGGGTCCTTAAAAGTTGAAGGGTGAGTGAAAGAACATGGATTAGTTATAACAAAGTCCTAAACATGAGAGATTTTGGCCATTCCTCAAGCCCACACTCAGGTCAAGGTGCTGGCTGGGATGGCTCCTTCTAAGACTTCTTCCCTTGGTTTCTAGATAGCTTTCAGATGTTCACACTATGAGTTGCAGGGACCATTCACAAAATCTCAAAAATACACTCTCATTCTGAGATTCCAGGGGTTAAGACTACAGCATAGAACGTTGAAGGCAAGCATACAGTCTTTAGGAGGTTACTCTCCAGTGGTGAGTGAGTCAAGCTGTCAGGGAACTCTGAAGCTGCTGGTCACTTCAGCCATTGGCGGGGAAGCACAGAGAGGTTGGCAGAGCTGTCCCTGAGGGTCATAGGCTGCATGTGACAGGCACCTGATGAGTGTACAGTAGTGGTAGGCCTGGAAGCCAAGTGCTGCTAATCAAGAAAGGCAAGCTGCAAAGAAAGCTGCATGGAGGAGGGTAAGGGGAAGATCCCCTGGAGCCCACCTACATCTCAGTATCACCTCCCAATACCCCTTGTCAGCCATGAGCCTCAAACAGAATGGCAACCGCCTCCCTTCCAGGTCCCAGATCTTACCCAACTTCACTGTTGGCATCTCTGACTCATATCATATAAGAACAAGGAATTCTGGGAAATGTAGTCTAAGCATACCTAAGAAGCTACTGCAATAGGTGACCTCTGGAAATACAGAATCACTTCTGAGTCCATGGGTCTGCATCTCAAAAAAACCTTACAACACATTTGATTCAAAGAGCCCCTTGCCACCAGGACTGAAAAAAAAAAAAAGATAAATCTATGATTGTAGAGTGTACGGGGAAATAACTTGTATGAAATGTTTATTGTATGTGGGGCATGATGCTGTGATCTTTAGTGTATTGTGCCATTTATTCTAATAGCTGGCCTAACAGCATTACTGACATACCTGATTTGGAAATGAGAAAACACAGAGCCAGAGGGACAAGGTGTTTGTCTCACAATTGGCAGTTAATAATAAGAAGAGCCATGGCTGACTTTTACTGAATGCTTGCTAAGTGTCTGACACTGTGATTTAAAAGCCCATCATCAGTTCTTATTACCACAATACTGGATTCTGAGGCTGTTATTGTTCTTGCAACACCATGATGGGAATTGCAACACAGAATATTTCAATAGCTGTCCAAGGTCATATGGCTACTCAGGGCACAAGTGTGGTGGAAACAGAGCTGCTATTAATCTCCTTTGCAGTTAGCTAACGTCGTGTGCCTCTCTCTAGACAGGGAGAACAGGAGTGATGCGTCACTATTGGTCACATTCTCTCCTTTCTCACTATGGTGTCTTAAGCTGATCTACATGCTGGTGCCTTCTTCAGCCCGGGTCTCTGGATCCCTGAGTGATCAGAGCCAGCTGCTCTGCTGATGGTGTTGAATGTAAATGTATGAAAAAAGTAATCTTGGCTATATAGAAATAGAGGAGTTCTGCCATAGCACCCCTGCTTAGTTTGATCAACACAACATTTGCTAGTGTGTTCTGGGGCCCCAAGATCTTGTTCAACCACTGAGCTACACCACATTTTCCAAATGATAGCATGGAATGATGAACTGTGGGTGAAGACATATGTGTGGTTGCCTTTAAAAAAAAATCAGTAAGCAGGGCAGTGGAGGCACATGCCTTTAATCCCGGCAGGCAGATCTCTATGAGTTTGAGGCCAGCTTGGTCTACAGAGTGAGTTACGTGACAGGCTCCAAAGCTACACAGAGAAACCCTGTCTTGAAAAACAAAAACAAAACAAAAAATCAGTAAGACACAAGATATCATGGAAGGGACTGTGAGGGATCATCTCAGTAGTCAACTTGATGGGATTTAGAACCATCATGGAAACAAACCTCTGGGTATGCCTGTCTCTGAAGGAGTGGTGGCAAGACTCACATTAATTGTGGGTCCCAGACTGCATTAAAAGGAGAAAGTGAGCTGTGTACCAATATTTATTTCCTTCTCTTTCCTGACCACAGATGTGACGTGACCGGATGTCTCAAGCTCCAGGAAGCCATGGCTTCCCTGCCACTATGGGCTGTTCCCTCCAGCTGTGCGTGGAAACACACCCTTCCTAATGCTGCTTCTGCCTGGTATTTGTGTGTGTGTGTGTTTTTAATAGTTTTATTTTGTGTGTGCTTTCTGCTTATGTGTATGTCTGTGCTCCGTGTGCATGTCTGATGCCTGTGAAGGTCGGTAGATGGCACGGGAGCATCCTGGAACTGGAGTTACAGTTGTTTATGAGCTGTCATGTGGGTGCTAGGAATTGAATCCAGGTCTCCTGGAAGAGCAGCCAGTGCTCCTAAACACTGCCCCATCTCCAGACAAGGTCAGTTATTTGTGACAGCCATAAAGACAGTCACTAATGCAGAGCCCAGTGGCCGTGAGTACTGGACTCCCTGGGGTTGGTTACATCAATTATTGACGATTCTTTGTGGGGATTTGAAGGAATAATTTTAAAATTTCTCAAGAAGTAGTGACAGGAAAGGCAGAAGAGTAAGACTGTCTGGAGCTAGGGTCAGTAAGCTACAGGGCTGCCAGCTGTTTTTGTGACCGTGTCTCAGTGGAGCACAGCCAGACTCTACTTTTATTCTCTCAGCCAATTATGGTTTGTTTATGGCTAATTTTGAGCTGCAACAGAGAGCATATGACCCACAAGATCTAACATACTGCTCTCTGCCTCTGTGCAGAGAAAGTTTGCTAACCCTCGACCTAAAGGTACTGGAGTGTAACACATTGGTAAAATGCTGTTCCTTGGAGATACAACCCCACCGAGAGACGCTCAGATCCACCTAAGGGCGCAGTCATACCCTGACAATTCTTTTCTTAATCACCCTTTCAGGTTGAATTAAGGCCTTAGAGGAGCATATAAAACCACAATTGGATTATCTGCTAACTCATTACCCCAATTAGCACCCTGAGGCAAATTCCTGCAGTAGTCCTGTCTATCTGTAGGAATCTGAGGAGGTGGATGAGCAGTGGCTGGGTGGAGAGAGGAGAGGAAGATGAGCTAAGAGGCATGCTGGGAGGTTTTTACAGAGCCACTGGTCAGCATGGCACACAGTGCCATCATCTTCTCCATAGTCTAGGCTCTGTCCGGTACTTAGAACCCCAGAGTTCTGCTCCATAGATGTATTCACTAAATTGCTATTTGGTTTTCCTGGATTTTAGGGTGAAGGTTGAGGGGCCTCTCTGATATGGAGAAACAAAAGGACACATGAGATCATGACAGCTTAACAGCCATTCTTAAGAGTGAGGCTCTTCTGTGTGGTATTCTATGTCCTCTATTCTCGATCCTGATTGGCTAAGCGTTATGTACATGTTAATTCAGTCCCAATTGGCTAGACTTGACCTGTCTTAGCTCCTTTTAGGCTTGTCTGTTCCAGGAAGGCTCCCATCACTGGCCAAGTGCAGGCTGGCTGTTCACTGTATCCTGTGCTTCATCCCTATTACCAATGCTTCCTAGGCAACTGGGGCCCTGACCCTGGTCCCATGTTTTTAAAGACCAGCCCTTTGTAGGAGTCAATCCTCCTAGGAGGTGAAGAGCCCCTCCCTGCTTCTGGATCATTGTCTGAGTAAGCAGAGCCTTGATATTTTGAGATCTGATGGCCTTGAAGCGGCACCTAAGTGCCTGCAAAGGCAGCTTGCTTGGTCCCTGGAGGTGTCAGAAGTGGGCCTGGTTATCACAGAACTCTGGTCAATCTACAATGTTATTTTAACCCCAGTGTTAGAGGTCTGAGGGAATTGGGGCCAGGGAGTCTTTCCCCATTCCTAACTTTTTGAACTACCAGGTGTCACAATACAGAGCAGCACCCCAAGAGGGTCTCTGCAGGTCTCAGAGCAGTACACTGAGAGGGTCTGTGTATCAGATCTCAGAGGAGTACCCCAAGAGGGGCTGTGCAGCAGGTCTCCGATCTCCCCACCTGGAGAAGCGATTCTTTTCACACGGTGAAAGTCCACTCAGACTCCCTCTGTGCACCATCCAAAAAAGGCAGTTGCCTGGAGGCATGTGAAGTGGCCCAGGATTCCTTCCTGCAGACTTTCTTTCTAATGACCTAATTCCTGGTTTTGAAGGGGAAAACTATAATACTATAAGAGCAGCAGCCTAGGGAGCCTTGAGAGCTGGTCAGTGAGCAGAGAGAGGGGGGTACAGGGCATTGACTTTCCCTCCCTCTTTTCATCCTCTCTTCTTCCCTGCCTTACTTTCTTTTCGGAGGTGCTAGGGATTAGCCCAGGGCCTCATGTACGCTCAGCAAGAGCTCTACCACTGAACTTTATTGCTAGCCTTCACAGCAGCGGTTTTTGACTCTGCTTTGTCATCTGGAGCTTTGGCAACTTCGTCTCCTTTAACACCAATTTATCTAGAAGCAGAAAGGAATCGAGCCCTGGACAAGCCTGCAAGCGATTGTCTAGATGAGGTTAGGTGAGGTGGGAAGATCCGCCAAACCACCTGGGTTAATAAAAAGGAGACAGTGAGCTGCGTGTTCATCTCCCTGTTTTCTGATTGTGGATACAGAGTGACTGAAGGCCTCAAGTGCTGGCCACCATGCCTTTCCTACCCCAGTGAACTGTAAACCCCCTCCTTTAAGCTGTTCTGTTATTATTTTTGCAATGATGATATAAATGAATGCAAATGCATATTGTGTTAATATTCAAGAATACTGTGATCATCTGAAATTAAACACAGTGGGAATTTATTTTACCAGGAAAAAAAAAAAAAACACACTACAATTTATGGTTAACACCTAATCCTCCCTAAACAAGCTAAAAAACCAGTAGACCCTGATTTCCATTGCAGGACAGTCTGCCCTTCCTAGATAGGCTGGTGTGTGTGTGTGTGTGTGTGTGTGTGTGTGTGTGTGTTTGCATTTGAGTATGCACAGGTACATGTGTGAAGGTGTGCTTGCTTGTGCCTGTGCATGAGGGCCAGAGGAAGACACAGGTGCCCTTCTCAATCACTCTCCGCCTCAGCCTTATTCCTTTAAGACAGGGTCTCTCACTGAACCTACAGCTTGCTGTCTTTTATTGTTCCAGCATCCCCATGTGACATGTGGGTTGACAGGCATATATGACCTCTCCTGACTTTGATGTAGGTCCTGGAAATCTGAATGTATGTCCTAATGCATGCTCGCACAGCAAACACTCTTGTTCATTGTTCTCGTTAGCATTCAATGTCAGTTTGACACACTTTAGAATCACGTAGGGAATCTCAACTGTGTAATAGTCTTTATCATGTTGGCCTGTGGGCATGGCTATGAGAGACTGTCTTGATGGTTAACTGGTGAGGGAGAGCCTGATCCACTGTGGGCAGTGCCATTCCCTAGGCAAGTGATTCTGAGTGATATAAGAAAACTCTGAGTTTGATCCTGAGCAACCCCAAGTGTGAACCAGCAAGCAGTATTCCTGGTTCACTTTCTGCTTCAAACTACTGTTTGAATTTCTGCCTCAACTTTCCTCAATGATTGCTTGTGACCTGCAAGTATAAGCCAAATAAACCCTTTCCTCGCCAAGTTACTTTTGGATACACAATGATCTATCTCTCCACCACAGAATCATTATTCTTGAAATCATAAAAGTATACATGTTTCCTGCAAAAAAACCCATAGAAAATGAAAGACTAGTGTTTCCCCATACAGCATCTTCATGCCTAAGAAAGAAACCTTGGGGGATAGATTTCTAGAATTTTCTACATATAAATAAAAACAAATTTTTATCTTTTAGACAAATAGAATGAAGTTAGATGTATTTTAATACCTCATATTATTCACTCTGAAAATATAACATGGACTTTTGTCCCAGTTACAGGCAGAATGTTCATTTGAATGATTACAGAATATTTGCTAATACTGTATTCTTAATTTAATGGCTACTTGGGTCATTTCCATTTGTTTTTCCCCTTTCATTTTTATTATATATGTAGCATCCAATAAACACACACACACACACACACACACACACACACACACACACACACACGTACACATACATGCCTGTTTCTGTGCACAAGCAAGCACATTACTTTGGGACAGATTCCCAGAATTCCAACTGCCAAAATTGCTGAATCCTTGAATACTGTCTTGGTACACGGGGCTAAATGATCTTGCACAAAGTTATATGAATGCCCTCCACTTTCAGCAAGCAAGGAGGCTTGTTTTTTAAACTCTCATCATCAAAAATAAATGTTCCTAATACTTTTAAGTTTTAAATGTTTGTTAAAGTTGCTTTTTATTGTTGTTTTTTTTCTTGAGTTCTCTTATTCTCTAGTGAATCCAGTTATCTTATCTTTCATTTATAGTTCTTCTATTGTTAATTATTTATTTGTCTTCTTTGCTCACTTTTATATTGAATTGTTCACGCTAAAGATCAGCTTATGGCAGCTATTTAAAACGTATTTTGGCCATTAGTCTATGATGTGCTTCCCACAGACTAAGCCTCAAATCAATTTTCTTAAAAAAATTGTATTATGCTTAGCTGCACAGAATGTCTAGAAGATAGAGCTACCCAGGGCATGGTTTTGTGCTGTGGTTATAAATACTGTCCATACCTTCAAACACAAAAGCATCGCCTTACATTTCTGTTAGTATTTTCTACTTTCTCTTTTACATTTAGGCACTTTACATGTGCGTTTTTACCTAACTAGAATTTGTTTTTGTGTGTATAATGTTCTGAGATGAGAATGGAACATTTTTATGTAGAATCTAGTTTTCTTCAACATTGCTTATGGCAGGAAAATTAGAAAACAAGCTATATGCTCATTTCTATAAGATTTATTTGGGAGGTAAATCTATACCATAAACATTGTACAGGCCACCCATGTTTGTATCATTTTTCAAAGCCATTCATGATATAGAACTGATGGGGCAAAGGGTAGATTATTATTATGAAAAAAAGAATACATTATTGAATCTACTTTAATCCAAAAAACAACTATTAATCTTACATATTTTACATTGGTATGGATTTTGGTTCATTGATACAAATTTAAAACTAATTTTGTTATACTATATGTATATTTCTACTCTTGTTTAGGGTATTATGTTTATGCAGCTTATTTAAAATGTAATACATAATTAAGAAATACAACGGGTTTAGCTCAGTGGTAGAGTGCTTGTCTAGCAAGCGCAAGGTCCTGGGTTCGATCCTCAGCACAAAAGAAAAAAAAAGAAATACAGATTTAATAGTCATCTATAATAGCAAACTTATAGTCATGTTAGGTATATTTTCAAGGTCATGAAGAGATATATTTCCAGATAGATTGGCAATCTTTAAAGACCTACAGAATATGGCATTTAAAATGTTTTAAGAACTTAGACTTTTCTTGATGTGAGACATGTCTGCTCCTGGCAGCACCACTCTACTCTGGAGAGGATGATGAGCTTTGAAGGCACTCGGTATGGAGTTTGTTTTTCTTTTGGCAAAAATGGCCTATTGGGAAAGAAGCAGCCCTTGCCTTGACTGCTGACAGGAAGTATGCTGTCCAATCTGAACAAACAGAACACTAAGAAAAGCAACTGTTGAGCTTTGCCAAGACAGGGTAGGACAGTCCTTTAAATTTTGCTGCTTCTGAAAAATGTCTGTCAGATATTCTAGGCCCATAAGCCAAAGTTGGATGCTCCAATGTTGCAGAGAAACCTTGTGTAACTTTCCAGCTGTTTCTGTCATTTCTTGCATTTTTTGGAAGTTGTTTGCTTGTATTTCCTGCTTACCTGGGTAATATTATCTCCTTCTGAGGTCTTTGATGGAGTTGAAGACAAAATAGTTATAATTACAGTTTTCTGTAGTTATAATAGAAAGTAAATTAGATACAAAACTTTAGATTCACCAAGATTAGATAATAAGTACTTTTTCTAATTTTTCCAAATGCAAATGGATTATATAGTGTTACTTTAATTCTTACTTAATAACTGTCTTTGTTGTATATAATCTTACTATGTTAAAGTTAAAACCTTTCTTTTTAATTAGACAAAAAGGGGGAAATTCTGTGGAATAATCCTCTTGTACACTGTGAAGATTTGTCACTCAATTTGGTTTAATAAAATATGGTTGGCTAGTAGCCAGGCAGGAAGTATAGGTGGGGAGACCAAACTAAGAATACTGGGAAGAGAAAAGGTGGAATCAGGAGTTGCCAGCCAGATGGAGAGGAAGCAAGATGAGAATGTTGTACTGAGAAAAGATACCAAGCCACAAGGCTAAACATAGATAAGAATTATGAGTTAATTTAAGTGTAAGAGCTAGTTAGTAATAAGCCTGAGCTACCAGCTGAGCATTTAAAAGTAATATTAAGCCTTTGAATCAATCATTTGGGAAGTGGCTGCTGGGTATTTGAGAGTTGCTGGCATGACAGAAACTTCCATTTGCACCTTCAAAACAATTTTGTGTCACAGAGGTATTCTTGAATGTGTGGTATTCTCCTTAACTTTGCAATAATGCTTTCCTGTGCTTAACTCAATACTTCATGGACCTTCATTTATTCCAGATTTTAGGATTGTGCCATCATAATACTGACACACACTTCTTTGCTAGGGTTTTCACAAGGACCACGTGAATATCTCTAATATTCCAATGCTTTGAAAATTGTAAATGCTTGTGGGACTGCAAGGAGCTTTTAATGAAAAGAAGAAACATGTGGGGGACAGCCATGTGGGTAACACTGACAACTCAGAACTACAAAAATTAGCATCAAAGACATAGCATCAGCTGTCACATGGAAAGCTGTGTTGGAGACATTTTCAAATAACCACAAATAAGGAACTGGCTACAGGAACAGCAGAGAGGCACATGTACATTATCCTCCAAGTTGAACCGTTTGCTGGCTCACATCCTATTGTTATTGTCACCATCTCCAACCTGTTATTAAGGACAGAGACTTAGTATGAAGATTGCTACTGTTGCAATTATGGAGCAGACTGACTCTTTTATAGCACTTTCAAAACATTAAATAATTCTCAGCTAAGAGTGTTATAGGAGCCCCTGGCCATAAAGCTTGACACTGGTCTGAACACTTGACTGAATTAAGAGGAAATACAATGATATACAGGGAAATGGAAACATGAATTTTTTTCTCATTTTGGATAAAACCAGAAAGAGAAAAAAATCTCAGTCCCCATGTACCCACAGTAATATCATAATGTATAAAAGTTGAAATGAAAGCCAGGACATATGTATAGGGATGCTAGTTCACTTCTAGAAGACGAGTCTTTCTTCCAACTTCAGGGGCTTCTGGGGTATCCCATCTTTATCCCCAGCATGGAATTTTCTGGAGGAATCGTAATCCCTAGGGTCCTCACTACAGCAGCAGCCAGGAAGGAGTGCTGTGGATATCACTCTGTATAAATAAAGTGCTGATTGGCTAGTAGCCAGGCAGGAAGGAAGGATAGGGTAGGCGGGACAAAGCGGGGAACAGGAAAGCTGGGAGGGGACACTGCCAGCCGCCGCCATGAGAAGCAACATGTAAAGACACTGGTAATCTACAAGCCATGTGTCAAAAGTATAGATTAACAGAAATGGGTTAATTTAAGATAAAAGAAGTAGATAACAAACAGCCTGCCACAGCCATACAGTTTGTAAGCAATATAAGTTTCTGTGTGTTTACTTGGTTGGGTCTGAGCGACTGTGGGACTGGCGGGTAAGAGAGATTTGTCCTGACTGGGCCAGGCAGAAAAACTCTAACTACAAAGGAGGGCTACAGATGGACAGCTATGAAGGCCTAACTCAGGGATGCAGGGGTATTCTTAGCTTGACTCATTTCCTGCCTGAGATCCACTATTTCTACCTCATTCCCAATCAGTGATTCTCCAGCCCATGTTCATTTGTTGCATTGTTACAGTTTGAATATGAAATCTCCTCACAGGCTCATATGCTGAACTCTTGGTGCTCAACTAGTGGGACCATTTTGGGAAGTTTGGTTAGATGGGGCTTAGAGGAAGTAGGGGGTTTCCTCACAAGCTGGGTCCTCAGTGCAACATCTTGCCTCACCACTTCCACTTCCTATAGTCGTCTTCCTCTACTTCCTGGCCACCATGATGTGAACTATTTGGCTCCTTCACATCCTTCCCATCATGATGGGCTGACTCTCTGTAGCAGTGAGTCAAACCCATCTTCCCTTCCCCTAGTGCCATTCCTGTCAGGTGTTCCTTCACAGTGAGCAACCTGAAAAACAAAAAAACAAAACCAAAAAGGAGACGGCACCGTTTGTTTCCTGCCCTTGCCATCTGGGTGGTTAGAGGCCTCCCGAGGTTCCAGCTGCGTTTCAGTTCTTGCATCTTGTTGCTGGAAGTGTTCTCTGAGGCCACAGAAGATCTCCTACCATCACAGCACCTTAGAGGATGGTCGGCCGGGGTTTGTGCATGAACACACATTCCCTCTTCACATAGCTGGGGTAACTCTGAAGCTCACCTTTTGCAGAACTTTCCAGAGTCACCCCTTCTGGCTGATTTGGTTACCCTGAGTGCAACGGTTTCATAGAGCCATTTTTACTTCTAGTCTCCTTTTCCCTCGTATGTCATCCTCCTGGAGCTATCTGGGACCTCTTTCTTAACATCCTACATCTATTTTCGTGTTAGAAAGCTTGTCTTTAGGGCATGTTTGGAGGCATGATACCTGCCTTCTCAGCTGTTTTGGAAGAAAAATATCAGACTGAATTGATGAGCAGTACGTGTGCATACTAATGACCTTTCTGTGGCCATGACAAAATACCTGTCAGAAGCAGCTGAAGGAAGACAAGGCTAGTCTTGGCTCACAATTTGAAGGTGCAGTCCATCATGGTGGGAAAGCCATGCCTGCAGGAGCTTTCGACAGCAGCTCACATGTCCACACTCAGGAAGCCGAGAGACAGATGCTGGTGCTCTGCCCACCTTCTCCTCGTTCACTCTAGGATGCCAGTTTGTGGGATGGTAAAATCCACATTCAGGTAGGTTTTGTCTTCTTGGATAAATTTTTCCAGAAATATCTTCACAGACACGCCCAGGGACATGTCTCTCAAGTGATTCTCATCTAGTCAAGTTAGCAATCGAGATTAGCCATCAGAGTATGAGAGTGGCAAGCTTGCACCACTACTGTGAACTTTATCTACCACTAATGCAGTGTACCCAGCACTCAGGAAACTCTGTCTAAAGTCCTTGGATTACTAGTTATTACTTCTGAGAAAAGTTAGATCTTGTTTCATAGGGGGCTTTGGAGTATGATGGATTAAATGAATGATAGTATGTTCACAAACCCATCCACTCATGCATTTACCACACACAAACCCATGCATTAACCTCCCAGGCCCCACTGACTTAACCACACATCCGTCCATCTCTACCCACTCACTAATCACCCATCCACCTTTCCTTCCCTGCTCATGTTTACTCCCACGCATCACTTCCAAACCTTATCTTTGCTCAGAACCTAAGACCAAATAAGGAAAGGGAAGCAAGCTACTTACAGTAGGCCAAGAGGAAGGCCTGGGGACACCTTATCCCAAGTTACTTGCTTGCCAAGAAGCCCTTGGCACCTCAGGCTGTTCCATATCAAAATGACTTTGCTTTGAGTGTTTCATCTTACCTTTCTCTACTTTGCAGATAATTTGTATTTATCCTTCAAAGCCCTTTGGAAGGCTCCCTGTAGAGGAGGCTGTGGTTTGTCACCGAGACAGAATGGACTGCCGAACTACACTACCTGCACTGTTGACAATGGCACTCATAGCACCTCTCCTTAAGACCTGGACTGGCTAGTGTGGAAGAATGTCCCCGTCTCTTCAGATAATCTAAAATCTCTCCCAGGGCCCATCCCAGTTCCAGAGTCTTTTCAGGATTGGTGAAGGTGCTAGTTGAAGCCACAGTCTGACTCAGTTTCCCTCCTTCAGTTTGGAACTCCTTACTCCTGTACACATCCTTCCCCTGTCAATATCCTGCCTTCAGGTCTGTGGTTCAGGATCTGTTTCTTTCTTTATCGTGTGTGTGTGTGTGTGTGTGTGTGTGTGTGTGTGTGTGTGTGTGTCCCCTCTTTTCAGCCACAGAGAAGCATGAAGGTGTCATGTTACCAAGGTGCCTGGTAAGCACCAGAGCATTTAGCAAGTTGCCCAAGTGTTGAATTCTTTTTCTACTTTTTCTGCTTCTAGACTAATAGACTCATTACTGTAAGTCTGGCCAAGTCTTGAGGTTTTTTTTTTGTTTGTTTGTTTGTTTGTTTGGTTTTTTGAGACAGGGTGTCTTTGTGTAGCCTTGGCTGTCCTAAAACTCACTTTGTAGACCAAGCTGGCCTCGAACTCAGAGACCCACCTTCTTTTCTTTCTTTCTTTTTTTTTTCCTTCCAAGTGCTGTGATTAAAGGCATGAACTATCACCTCCTAAAGAATTTCTGTCTTGTTGTTATTGTGTTGACTATTTTTACAAATAGAGCTTTATTACCACTCATCCACACTCGTTCATTTACATAGTATTTACG
Organism: Onychomys torridus; assembly: GCF_903995425.1. Lineage (NCBI taxonomy): Eukaryota > Metazoa > Chordata > Mammalia > Rodentia > Cricetidae > Onychomys > Onychomys torridus. The sequence continues at coordinate 108,015,106 of NC_050449.1, forward strand.
CCACTCTCTCCCTGCAGTGGTAGAGTTGACTAGTCCTGACAGAGAGTCTGGCCTCCAAACTTGAAATAGAGCAAAACTTTGTGGATGCCCCACCACTGGAGGGAGGGAGCTATGAAGGCAGGGACCCGACTTGCTTATTTTTGTAGCCCCAACATCAACACCTTACACTTGAAAGAGTCTAATAAATATTTGTAAAAGGATTCACTACACTTGGGAAGACAAAAACCCAATGCTCTTTTCAATATGGGAATCTGATATTGTCAGAAATATCTTTATTGTCAATGTGAGAAGTTAAGCTCTTTTTTTTTTTTTTTTTCATTTTGGAGCAGGATGTGTGAAGTATTACCAGGTGGTGGTGGAGATAGCAGGAAACTGTGGGTGGATGTGATAAAGGTAGGAAGTTCCTGTGTGAGAAAGGAAAGAGGACTGTGAACTGGAAGCCAGATCCCTGTGGATTTGTTTGTTTTTCACACATTCCAGGGTGTCCTCCAGGTGAAGGTGCTCCATGCTCCCTTAGCTTTCTCGCCTCAGTGGTGGGCAAGACTAAGAACACCAGCTTGGCCAAACTCAGAAGGGTTTTGTGGTACACAACTGGCATGATGGTGTGCCGCATCCTCAAGCTGCATAGGGCAGTGCAGATAAAGGGATGGCTTGTAGTCGGAAATCACTTTCAAAATTAATATCGAGCATCAGTCAGGCTGGTCAAACCTATGGTCTGTTTGTGCTCTCCTGAGGGGTCTTGAAACATGTTTACCTGGGACTAGAGATGACTCAACAGTTAAGAGTGAACTCTTCTCATACAGATGACCCAGGATTGGTTCTGCAAGCTCACACCTCCCAGCAAAAAACACCTGGAACTCCAGTTCTGGGGGATCTGACACCTCCTTTTGATCTCCACATATACCACACACACTTGGCACACATACTGACATGCCAGCACACTTATATACACATGGATAAAAAGCTAATATAAATTAAAACGTTAACTTTGTAGGATCAATCAGGAGATGGGCCAAGCTGTACATTGTGGTGTCTTGTGGGGGTGTTGGTGAAAAGTGGAGTCTTCTAGAAATCATCCAAGTTTTCCATTTTACCCTGGCAACACGGTTCAGTCTTTTACAGAGCCACATCTGATTTGTCAGCAGCCTTTAGGTAGCTTATTGATTTACCATTTCTTCAGAGATGCTAAGAAATGTGTGGTCTGCTGACAGAAACAAGGAGCCCTGTCTTAAGAGGGGGATCTGAGGTTGTACCCAGCTGTCCTGGCTCAGGGCCTTTGCAATCAACTGTTTTCCACAAGATGTTTTAAATAGTTTGTGCTGCATTCCTAGCCTCCTTTGTTCTCATTTGCCTTTCCTGGCAATCAATGGAGACTGTAGTGTCTTCCCATGGCATCTGACCATCTGTTGCTGAACGGAGTCATTTCATGGTGAAATAAACCTAAATGAAAGAGTAATCCACCTTGGTAAAATGCTGCTGTCCACTGTGTCAAAGCAATCAGGTTCCACAGGCGACTTGCAAAGTATTTATGTGTTGTTTCAGAGCCTGGAGACAAAAAATCCGTAGAAATGTTCACAATCCAGTTTAAAAGGCAGGACAGGACAGGAGAGATGGCTCAGTGCTTAAGAGCACTTGCTGCTCTTCTAGAGGACCCAAGTTGTATTCCAAATTCTCATTGCAACTCCTGCTTCAGGAGATCCAACAACTCTTCTGTCCTCTGTGGGTACCTACACGTGTGGCATACATTCACATACACAAACACACAGACACAGACACAGACACAGACACAGACACAGACACAGACACAGACACACACACAGACACACACACACACACACACACACACACACACACACACACACACACACACACACACACACACACCCCTTAAAAGTAAGTTCATGTTGGGTGGAAGGTGTGGCTCATAGCTCAGTTGGTAGAGTTCTTGTATGGCATGCGTGAAGTCCTGGGTTCGATGCCCCAGCACAGCATAAAATCTAGTGTGGTAATAGAGGCCTGCAGTTTTAACAGTGAGGAGTTAGAGACAGGAGGATCAGAATTCAAAGTCGTCCTCAGCTCCAGTGAGTTTGAAGTCAGCCTCTTGAGCTACAGGAGACCCTTCCTCAACAAGCAAACAAGCAGGAAGGCTGAGGCTCCTTTGGATTGAGTGACACTCCACAAAGGGTTCTTCCCTTCTGTCCACCCCCTTCAGAGTTCTCTGTTTCCAAGGGAGAGTGATTCCCCTCTCTAACCAGCCTGTGTTTTATTTATGCACGGGGCTGGTGTGTCTTCCAGCTCACTAGGGGCCAACATTTTTTCTTCCTTCTATTTTTTTCTTCCTTCTGTTCTTTAATTACTTCAAAAGCACATTCCAAATGTGCTTCTCTTTCTTGTCCCTGTTTCCTCCTTCTGCACTCCCTGGAAATCAGGGGTGAAGGGCAAACTTGTTTCCTGCCAGATGGTTCTGGAAATGATTCTTAACATCTGTGTTTCACAGACCCTGAGGTTAGGGACCTGGGGAGCAGAGAGAGAGGGCACAAGGATTGGTGGAGATAAAAGAAGAGAATTGAAAATAAATGCTCTAAAGAAAACAAGCCAGTTCTCTGAAGAAGTCTTAGTTCAATGGATATTTATCCAGAACAAACAGTGTTGTCATCCCATGTAGTGTGGGGCTCTATGCCAGGATCTGGAGACACCAAGGCAGATAACTGTATCAGCCACTTCTCTTCTGCTGTCATTGACAATAGTACCTGACAAAGCCACTTAAGGAAAAACTTATTTTGGTTCATAATTTGAAGAGAGATAATAGGCCCTTTTGGTAGGGAAGACATGGTGACTGCCGGCACACAGGAGCAGGGCGTGAAGCTGGGTCTCTGCACATCTTGGGAGGACAGGAAACAGAAAAGCCAGGGAACAGATCTGAGCTAAGAACCTTAGCACATGTCCTCCAGTAACCCATTTCCTCCAGATAGACCCACCTCCAAAGGTGCGCAACCTTCCCAAGCACCCCATCAGCTATGAGCAAGTGTTCTAACACAAGCACCAATGGGGGATATTTTACACCCATGCCAACACTGACAGAGTTCTGTCCCCAGGGTGTGCTCCTCCCCCCAGGGTGTGCTCCTCCCCTCAGGGTGTGCTCCTCCCCCCAGGGTGTGCTCCTCCCCCCAGGGTGTGCTCCTCCCCCCAGGGTGTGCTCCTCCACTAACTCACCCATGTGAGCTCCCCTTCTAGAAGTGCTGTGAAAGAAGTTAGGAGGGTCAGTCTCCAACTGAGACCAAGCATAGCCCAATCAGGATCCTTGGAAGGAAAGGGAGGTGCCCTGCTTTCTGATGCTGGGACGTGTGTTTGCCATCCAGCACACATGGGCAACAGTCTCTCAAACACCTAGTTTCAGTGTGATCTCACTCACTCCTGGCCAGTGGGGATGGAATTCAGTTACTTTATGAAAAGCTGAATGTTGTTTCTAGAGCTAATTCTGGAGGACCACCTCAACTTCATCTCTTCCGGGGTTGTCATCCGTACTGAATAAACTCTCTCTCTTCCTTTTTTCTTTCATTTCTCCTCCCTTTTCTCTTCCTTTGTCCCCTTCCCCTCAACTCTAAGCTGAGTTATCATTGTTTCATGACTGTATTTTACAAATACCTGAAATTTTTAGTCCTTTAAAGAAAGTGCTAATCCTGACCAGCTTTGGCCCCTCTCTTTGACTGGCACAGTCTTGTAGAGTTGAACAGGACTGTCTCCCTTGGAGAGGGCAAGTGGATGTGGTTGTAGGTCCCAGAAGCCACATCCCATAGCCCCTGACCACACTGGCAGGAGAGCTCATTTTCCAATTCTCTCCAGTCCCTTCTCATTACACCATCTTCAGGAGCTGTTGGGCTCTGGACTCGGAGGACTTGAGTTAGAGTCTGAAATCACTTCAGCCTGTCTGGTAACAATGATTACTGTCTTCCTTTTCTGCTTTGGCACACCATTCATCTCCCTCAGCTTGCTAAAACTGTATATAGAACTGTGTATCACCTGTATACAGCCATGACCAATACATGGCCAGATGATTTCATAGTGTCCATTTCAGCACTCTCCTCAGCCTTAGAGGGTGCTGGGAACTGAACTCTTGTCTGTAAAAGAGTAGCACATGCTCTTAACACCTGAGCCATCTTTCTGCCCCATACTGTGCTTCTTACCTTGGGAAACTGAGGCACAGAAAGAGCAAGGAATATGGCAAATGCTTACTATGATTGCCATTTACTCACGTATTTCTTTCTTTGCTTAGTCTATCATGCTATGGAACTCTTAGCCTTCTGTTGTGTGACAGTGAGAAGGCATCTGTGTATGTGTGTGCATGTATGTATATGTATATATATGTGTGTGTGAGTGTATATATATATGTGCATGCATGTGTATACATTTGTGCATATATGTGTCTATACAAGTATGTGTATATTTTGTGTGCATGTGTGTATGTATGTGCATATATGTAGTGGGTAGCCATCCCAGCATTGGCCTGGAAGTTCCAACCCCCACTGAGGCTTCGGTAATGGTCACGCCCACAAGGCGGGGCAGAGGAGGAAGCGGAAGACGAAGGATCGGGAAGGGCTCGGTCTCTTGGTTCCCGGACTCTGGACGCTGGAGGTAGACCGAGCAGAGTTCTCCAGAGAACACCGCCGGACTGAGCTATACCCTTGCCAGACCCTGTAACCTACCCCTTCATTTGTAAGTTACCCCACAATATAAACCTCCCTTTTAACTACGTGGAGTGGCCTTAATAATTTAACCAATACATATATGCGCATATGTTTGTATATTACCCATGTGTGTGCCCATGTGAATGTATGTGTATGTGTGTGCTGCATTTCTTTTCCATCATGCTCCAAATAGTGGCTTTGATACTTCTGCAGTTGATTTAATTAGTTCAGTTAATTTATTCATCATGTTATGGGTATACAGAACACATAATTTATGAATTAATATTTTAAGCTAAGGTCTTTTGCTCTTTTCAAAGGGAAACATGCTTTAGTGGTTGGAACTGAAGCACAGAAATTGCTTTCTTCTTTCACTTAAGCCAAGTAGTTCCCTTGCCTACCCCATTCCACCCCATCTAGATTGATCACTATTTCCTAAGCTTAACATTATATAATTGCTGTATCACAGGAGGCGGGATCAGTTGGTGTTTATAAATAGACCTCCAACATTGAGACTTGAGCTCTAACCCCTCCATCTACATCAACCCTGGAGACTCTGCTTGAGGGACAATGAGTTAGACCCCATAGGCAGACAGATGGAGAGAGAGGCCACAGCTACATCAAAAGATGGCAAACTTCCAAGATGACAAACTTCACGCTTCTTTCTTACCTTCCTGACCTGACACAGAAGTTGGCAGCTTAGAAACATGGTCAGGTAGTTGAGGCTCTCCCCTCCCCCAGTACCCACTCCCATCTGCACATATGGTGGACTGGTCAGACAAGTTCAGCCTGGATCAGGGTATGTCAACCCCAAAGCTGTGGGCCTATCAACCTTTGTGTCTTTCTTCAAACTGACCAACCCTTACTTTGTGGATGAAGATCGCTTCCCCGCAAAGGTCCGTGAAACACCCATACCTCAAGGAGAGAGCAGACTTTGGCCTCTCTAGTCCCCTCCTGCTGCCTCTCAGAGGGTCTTTCTTTGTTTCTTCATGTGTGTTTCCTCACTCTTAAGAGAAGTCTCTCTTCACTAGTTGATTCTGTCTGCTGTGTATGAGATTTTCTCTGTTGCTACATGATGCACTCAGGATTCTTCATACCTTATAATTCTTCAGCTAATAGAGAGAATGAACCCAGTCAAGATCTGTAAATTCTCACTGCTGGTGCTTTGGTTTCTCCATCTGTACAATGGGCATAATGTAATGATCCTTGCTTTATGGGTTACAGGACTATGAAACTTCTTGTTGAACACAGTGGGATAGATCTGAATACCGTGGAATAGATCTGAACACTGTGGGATAGATCTGAACACAGTGGGACAGATCTGAACACCGTGGAATAGATCTGAACACAGTGGGATAGCCTCCCCACATCTAGGGATAATGTTTGCTGATGTAGCCAGGAAGCCCGATATTTTATTTCAGTGACATCTTGCTAGCTGGGTCATCAGTGGTCTGGGACAGACTGTACCATTACTGTCTGAGGATGCCTTGGTTTTGTGCTCAGTGCCTACTTATCTGATTCTCAGAATGGGCCATGATTTAATAGCTCTTCCTTTCTTGGCCATGCTAATTTTTTGGTGAGAATTAACCACACATTATTTTGTAATCACCATCATTTAATTCATTTGTCTTTAAACAAGCAGCAGTTAACAAAGAACAAATAACTTTCAATTTTGTAAATGTTACTTAAACTCAGTAAAATATTTCATGTATGAATCGAACTTTTCATTATCCAAATAAAAATATTATGGCTTACAATATATGCTCCTTTTTATTTGAAAACTTTTGAGCACAAATGAAAACTCCATAGTAATAGAACTCAAATGACCAAAATTCTGTTTCTTTACATGTATGGTTACTGCACTATTATTGCTCACTGAGAATCTATAGTTCTAACATAGAAATGCATAGTACCCCTGGGACTGGAGATGTGAATGGCATCAGAGACAGGCAAGAATAATGTACAACTGTGAAGAACTCACTCTTCACAGGAGCTCACAATCAAATGTAGGTGTGTTGAGCACCAGAATATAATTGAGACTTCTCTAACTTCTGTATCTGTCTTCCTGTGTCATGGCAACAGAACATCTGATAGGGGATACTTGTAAAGCAAGGACAGGGTTAGTTTGACTCATGAATCTAGAGGGTTAAATGCAAAAGTGGTTGGCCCCATAATTAAGGCTCTGGAGAGGGAGGAAGATCATAGTAGAAGTGGGTAGCAGAGCAAACACTCATACCTCAGAGGCAGGGAGCAGAGGGACAGACAAGGATGACAACAGAGTTCCACAATCTCTTTCAGGGACTGACCCTCAATAACCTAAGGCCCTCATCCCATACTCCACCTCTTAAAGATCCATAGCACTTCTCAGTACCACCATTTGGGGGACCACATTTGTGATGACTGGCCTGTCAACTTGTCAGGTTCAGAATTATCTAAGAGACACATTTCTGAGCTTGTTTGTAAGGGTGTTTCCAGAGGAGACTCAGGGAAAGACCCTCCCTGAATGTGAGGTAGCATCAAGCTTCGACTTCTTTGGCTTTTCAAACTTTACTCAGTATCAGTGACTCTCCAGGGGGCTTCTAGGTTTTTAAATCTGGACAGAGACTGCAGGGACATCCAGTGTCCTGGAGTGAGTAGTATCAGGTTCAAACCTCTCCAGCATTCACATGGTCATAGTTGGACTACACAGCCCTACTCATGTCAGCCAATCTAATGACTCCCCCTTCAACACGCACACACACACACACACACGCACACGCACACGCACACGCACACGCACACGCACACGCACACGCACACGCACACGCACACGCACACGCATTCAGTTGGTTTTGTTCTCCTAGAGAATCCTGCCTATTATATAGCCTTCAATACACGGGCTTTGGGGTACATCCAAGGAGCATCTGCCACGAGAGATAAAATGTTTAGTAAAGGTTCGTCATGAAAGCATCCTAACTGGACCACATGTGTAGATTTAACCCTTGGCGGTGACAACAGCAATTACACAAAACAGAAAGTCTCTGGTAGACATATATTTTGTCACTTGTGTGTCCCACTGTACATGGTGAAAATAAAGGGTATGTATTGGTTTCTCGACTATTCTATTATTATTAATTTCTCTACACACACTGTCATTTTGGTATAGAGTATCTGGCGCAGCAGACAGAAAAACCCACAGCCCTCTCTTAGAATACCAGTGCTGGCCTTGAGCCCAAGAGAAAAGATTGTTTTCCTTAGAGTTCTTGTTGCTATGACAAAATGGAGGAAATGTTTGTCATGGCTCACAGTGTGAGTGTGCAGTCTATGAGTGTACAGTCTATGAGACTGAAGATCTGAGAAGTGGAGAAGTCACAGCAGCTGGGGCATGAGATTGCTCATCACATCACTTTTGAAGCCAGGAAGGTGAGACTGAGAAATGCTGGTGCTCAGTTTGCTTCCTAATTATTGTTTAATCCCTGACCCCAGCCCATGGAATGGTGCTGATCATGTTTAGGGTGTTTCTTCCTACCTCAATTAACCAATCTAGCAATCCCTTCAGACATGCTTAGAAGTTTGTCTCCTAGGTAACAGGTCTTATCAAGTTGACAATATTAACCATTACAAAATTCAAGAGTCAAGAATAAGAAAGAGGACACTGGGAGCTTCATCTATAAGAAAATGGTTTTTGAAAACACAAACACAGGCAAGATCTCAGGTAGGACAAGATGACAATCCTTAGGTGTGGTGATATTTTAATTGTGCTGAAATGTGATTTTATTTGTATGTTAATAAAGTTTGCCTGGAGATCAGAGGTCACATAGAGAGTCATAAGCAGAGTCAGCCAGTGGTAGCACATGCCCTTAATCTGATCACATGGCAGGCAGAGTCTGTGTGGTCAAGAAGACAGCTAAGCGTGGTGACATGAGCCTTTAATTCCAGTACCAACCATAGAGACCTGGAGGTCTGTATAGACAGGCAGTGACAAGAAAGTCATGTGGCTGGGCTTAGTGCCAATGAGAAAGCAGAACAGAAAGGCAATAAAAACACAAGAAGCTCTCTCTGGGGAAGCTGCTGCTGATGGTAAGCTAAAGCTAGTTGTGGCTATTGCTCTGATCTCTTTGGCTATTAACTCTGTGTTTGGCTCTGTGTTTCTTATTTAATAAAACTGTTTACACTTTTATTTGACTACACTTGGGGGAGGATCTTAGCACAGCATAAAAAGAGAGAGTTCTCTGGGAAGCAAACTGTCATCCTTTTATCCTTAGATAAAAGTTTGCACACAGCCCGCAAAGGATGTTATGACCTGAACACAGCCTGTTTACAACTCAGAGATTAAACAGCCAAGGGAAAAAGTCATGGAGAGTGAATGAGTCAGCACAGAGATTCACAAGACCTACTATGTAAACAATAGCAGCTCCCGAATTGGGCAATGAGAAAACATAGGCAAGCTTATTTATAAATAAATAAACAAAGAAGTATGTCTAAGTTGATGAGAAAACAGGAGCTAAAGAAACCTTTTAGTCTGCAGAGCTGTGAAAACTGTTTGGGTCCCAGGAAGCCTTATTGTAGAGAAAGCAATATAACTTAATATGTCCTGATAAAATCACTGCACTTAAAGGGTGAAGAGAAAAATCCTATAAGCTTCAAGATATAAAAAAAAATAATGATGTTGAAAACACAACAACAACAACAAAGGATCCCATTGTTATTTGGGCTTTATTCTGACAGCAGGATGAACTAGAAGATGCCAGATGTGACTATGAACCTCCAAGAATTATGTGCCTGGAAATTTTTATATGCAGCCATAGTAGTATTCTTATGCTGAGGTAAAAAAATGCCATTCATGGATTTGTAACAAATCAGAGCATATGTGTACCTGGCTCTCCATGTACTATGTAAATCAAATACTCGAGGAGAGATTCTAAATAAACAGATATTAGAGTGATGAGTGATGGCCAATATTGACATAAGCAGCAACATGCAGCCTAGAGCTCGTGAAGACTCTGATGTTTAAGGGGTTACTATCTATTGAACTGGGGAAAAGCCGGGGGTCCTTGAGTGCTATGGATACTTTCTGATGTTAGGTGAGAGTAATTCAAGATGTTAAGGTTGCTAGGCAATCATCAGCCACCAAAGCCACCCCTGGCCAGTGGCTTCCAGGTTGTTAGTCTCATGGACTTGATTTTATTTTAGAAAGTGATCTCATCACAGAGGTAAGCTTAAGGTAGATTCTTATGGCAGGACACAGACAAGCAGAGCATCCATGGGAGAGGTCCCTAGGAGGTTGTCACTGAGAATCTTTGTCTAAGGGGTCACAAGGCTTTACTGCACTGTGCTGTGGATTATGCTCATTGCTAATAAAAAACTCATTGGCCAATAGCAGGGCAAGACAGACTGACACAGAGAATGATGGGAGGAAGAAGGGTGGAATCAGGGGAGTTTGGGGAGACCCAAGTCAGCTGCTGGGCAAGTAGGATGTGTAGAAAATAAAGTGACAAGCCATGAGCCTCATGGCAAAGCACAAATAGAAATATGGGTTTATTTAAGTGTATGAGTCAGTTAGTAACAAGCCTGAGCTATTGGCAGAGCATTTATAAGTAATATTAAGCCTTCGAGTGAATTATTTGGGAAGCAGCTGCTAGGTGTTTGAGAATAGGTGGATGGGAGAGAGATATCAAATTACAGCACTGAAATGAAGGGAGGGGGGAGGGAAGGAAGGCCAATTTGTCTAATTGACCCAACCACAGGCCTTAATGACATGTTCATGTGCTTCTCTCTATCATGTTGTCTGAGCCTAGAGTTTTAGTGAACATCTTTGAGGGCCAATGAAGTATTTGATCACACAGAGCTTCTAGGCAATGGTGCTCATGAGGTTGCTATCCCCTGTTCCACCCCTGCACGTGTGTGTGTGTGTGTGTGTGTGTGTGTGTGTGTGTGTGTGTAGAACCTTAAAAAGATTTATTAACCGTGTGCATGTATGTGGGCATCAGTCTGTATGTGGGTTTATGTACATGAGTGCAGATGCCCAAGGAACCAAGGAATCCAGAAGAGGACATCTTGTCCCTGCAGCTGGAGCTACAGAGACTTGTGAGCTTCCAGATATGGTCCTCTAGGGCTACACAGTGAGGCCTTTTTCAAATAAAAGTAAACTATGGGACTGGAGAGATGGCTAGTTGCTTTTCCAGAGTATCCAGGTGAGATTCCTGGTACCCACATGGTGGCTCATAACCTGGTATGCCTGGTAATGGAAGAGGGCATTGGATCCCTGGAACTGGACTTAGAGATGCTTGTGAGCTACTATGTGAGTGCTGAAAATGGAATCAGAGTTTCTGGAAGAGAAGCCAGTGTTCTAATGGCTGAGCCATTTCTCCAGCCCTTGTTTGCTATAATCTTATGTCTTATAATATTTAACAGTTCCAGACACAACAAGATCTGGTGGTAGGTTCTTGAACAGCCATTATTTAAAAGCAACAGTGAGTGACAGTTTGATGTATCTATAACCACAGTGGACATGCAGATATCTCTGACAAATGGGAATGTGTTATTGAGACTCCTCTAAATTATAAAATATATTCAAAAGAGAAGGAAATGTCACATTCTAATTGAAATTAGTGTAAAAATATTGTTTTCCCACCAAAAGACACAGGCCCTGGGTTGACAGACCTTGCCTTAATTGGGCCTAATGAAACTGCCTAGCCAATTCTCCCACTAAATATCATTTATTATGTTACTTTTTCAACCTTCTCTGACTATTTACTGATCATTGAAAAAAAAATCATATCCTTGGGCTTGACTTCTTCCTACTGATATTGAAACACTGGAGTGTCTTTGAGCATGATGGAGATAGAATCTTGGGAACTCAATGGCCACTAAGGCTGCTCCAAGCCAGTGGCTTTTGGATTTTTGTTTCATGAATTCAAAGAATCAAATTCATAGACCTCAGAGGATGAGTTTTAGAGAGAAATTTATTATAGGTCCCTTGGTTTGAACTGGGGAGAGGAGAAGCTCCAGTACAGTGACAGTGTAGTGTATTTGGGGGTAGGGTAGGTAGGAAACAGGGCACCACTGAGCTGTTAGTCTTTTTAAAAGACCTGTGGTTGAAGATGAGGTTAAGATATGGGGAAAAGGGATGGCTGCTCAGTCCAGTTAACACAACCAAGGTAACTAGTTTCTGAGGTGCTCAGGTGTTTAGGTGCCCAGGTTCTGAGGTGTCCCATTGTTCAGGTTCCCAGGTTCTGAGGTACTTAAGTGTTCAGCTGCCCAGGTTCTGAGGTGCCCAGGTTCCTAGGGTCTGAGGTGCCCAAGTGTTCAGGTTCCCAGGTTCTGATGTGCCCAAGTGTTCAGGTCTCCAGGTATCTCCTCTTGGTTGCAGTCACATGGTCATGTAGAACCTAAGCAGAGGTGCTCATTTAGGAGAAGACTAAGAAGCAGGAATCAGAATTCTCTTTTGGCATCCCATCCTCCAGCAAAGATGTCCTGGCAGCTGCTGGTTCAGAATCCCTGTCCTATTTGAGAATTGTCTTTTGTTCTCATCTCTGCCCCTCTGAACCCGTAGGACCATGGCTCCCTTGGATTTGATTGTCTGTGCCGAGTTCCTTATTGTCAGATCACAGCAAGTACCACCTACCTGCAGGTCCTGTTTGGGGTACACACAGCCTTTGCTAGTGAAAGCAAATTGATTTGCTGAAGCAAAAATGGATTCAATGTGAATGATCCAGGAGAACAAACAACGTTTTTCAGTGTCTTTCTATATTTCTCATCCCCCCCCCCCCATTACCATTGACTTCAGACAGGGTCTTCCCTATTCTAGAATTTTCTAGAAAATTTTCCACTCCCTCTCCTTTCCCCAGAGAAATTTTGCCTAATCCTGGGTTTATAAGAATGTAAAGTACATGTAGAACATTTACTAGTGCTAAATCACACTGAGACTTATTTTAAAGTAGCTCTCAGTATACACATAATTTTACCATTTATTAAAAATGAAAGCAAGTTTACATACTAATGAGATGGATGTGCTTGTGTGTGTTTTCCATAAAAAATTAAACTTTGGCTGAAATTTGGTACTGCAGGACATAGATCATCTTCAATATTTTTCAGAGTTGATCAATATTTTGATTTTATAATCCTTGATGCTGCTGAGAGTACTACTTTGCCTAAATATTTAGTAAAAAATGGCAGGAATGTGTCTAAGGCCATTTCAGAAATTATTGGAATTCTATCCTAATCCCAAGCCAAAGTTTATTGAATGATTTTTTTTTTAATAAAAGGCAAGTCAGCAACTCAAATAACAACTTAAAAAGGTATATTTATTTTCACTAGTTTATGTGTGTTTTGTCTGCGTGCTTGTCTGTGCAGCACATGCATACCTAGTGCCCATGAAGGTCAGAAGAGGGTGCTGGATCCCTAGGAACTGGAGTTACAGACAGTTGTGAGCCACCATGTGGGTGCTGGGATCTGAACCCAGGTCCTCTGGAAGAGCAACCAGTACTCTTAACTGCTGAGCCATCACTCCAGCCCTAACAATTTTAAAAATCAAACATCCTAACACAATCTGATATAAAAATACACCAATTTGATTCTCACATGCTGAGGAACGACAGTAGGCAAATAGAAAAGTCTTTGTTTTCTGTAATTAAACCAGTATGTTTCGTGAGAGCTGAACAATTCTTGTATATACATAAAACACCATGTTCATATCACACGCAATCCAAGCTGGGGTGCCTCTGGCAGGGTTTGTTAGTGCTGCACAATACTATGGCATGGACGGTGCAAAGTGCATAGGCTGAGCATTTAGAACCAAGGCTGCAGGCGGCAGTGAGGACACACAAAGACACATAAGTGAGCTTTGCCAGGAATGTGGTGGATCCATCTCATTTTTAGTTTTGAATTAATATTTGAACATTCAGAAGCCTTTTTTTTTTTTTTTTTGAGACAGGGTTTCTCCGTGCAGTTTTGGTGCCCATCTTGGATCTCGCTCTGTAGGCCAGGCTGGCCTCAAACTCACAGAGATCCACCTGCCTCTGCCTCCTGAGGGCTGGGATTACAGGCACAGAAGCCTTTTACTGCTGCTGAGATCACTGCCACTCCCTCACATTGAGTTACAGGACTCCATATGGGTTGTGACCCACAGGTTAAAGAGTGAGCCTTATCCTGTCAGGGCAGTACCAACAGTCCAGGCTTTGTGGCTATTTCAACTTAGTGACTCCAGGAGAAAGAGACTCTCATTCTAAATAGTACAAACCACAAACCACAGCCCTGGGAATTCCTCGTTGGTCTAACATGTAGCTTCTGCTCTTTCCCTTTTGCAACTCCAACAAACACAGAAGCAAATGTTGGCAGTGACCAGACCTCAGAGTTGGGGCTGGGTCAGCATACTCCTGGGCAGTGCAGGAAGAGCCGCGGCCCAAAGAAAAGCCAGGTACCACTGCCAGTGAGGGCAACCACCAGATGCCTCCTCCCCTGAGACTTGGTTTTAGTTCCTTCCAGAAAGTATGTTCTTCTCCTTAACATTTCCTTTCACTCATGACAGGTAATACTGAGCACCTACTGTGTGCCAGGTGTTTTAAGTTCCAGGGTTAATTTAGAGTTACACCCAACAGTACAATTCAATTCATTTCTCTGTATCAAATTACATTTGCATTTTGTTGTTATTTATCAAGATAATCTACAATCTTCTGCCTAAAACTCCATTTCTTTTTGAATCAATAATCACTTCAGGCTTTAAACTGAATTAATTCACAGCCACAACTCTCTGTCAAGGCTGACCTCCCTTCCCAGGCTCCCCTGGCCTTTTTCTTTTCTGCTCTAGGAAAAGGCCTACATACTAAAGGAAGTATACAGGGTCTTATGGATGAGATGACAAGGTATGTCCCACTGGACAGCCTCGCCCACCACAGTGCTCACATGCAGTGTGCTCTAGGGAGCAAGCCACCAACTGCAATCTGTGTGCTTGATAGCTAGATGCCCCTCCTGAGCTTGGACACTGCCGGCTTCCTTCCAGGTCTCAGCACTGGGATGTGAGGAGCTATGGATGTCTGGGGGATGCACCAATGCTACTCAAATTCTCTCACGGTTGACATACCACTAGCCTCAATTTCTGCATTATCTTCCTGCACCCTGGGAAGGCTGTGCTCTGAAAGGTTTCCTTCTCCCACTAGTGAAGTGAGTTGGTGTGGTGGTCAACACTTCCAACTTGACAGACTCTGGAATTACCTAGGAGACAAACCTCTGGACGTGGCCATGAGGGGGATTTTAAAATGAGTTTATTTGGGATAGACATCATTGGTCCCCCAATTATGGATGGTGCCATTCCATGGGCTAAACAAAAAGAGAAAGTCAGCTGAGCACCAGAATTCATTTCTTTCTGCTTCTGGACTGGGGATGTGAATGTGACCTGCCGCCTCCCGCTCCCGCCGCCTCATGCTCCCGCCGCCTCATGCTCCTGCCGCCGTGCCTTCCCTTCCACAGTCGCCTCTGTCTTTGGACTGTGAGCCCAAGCAAGCCCTTCTTTCCTCAAGTTTCTCTTGTCAGGGATTTTCTTTTCCACAGTGAGAGAAATAACTGGCACTTCTAGGAAGTCCCCTGGCCCTCTGCATGTCCTCAATTCAGTCTATCTGGTTTTCTTGCCAGCCCACATACCTCTTTCTGTCTGTTTTTCCTGTGGTCTGGGAGGACCACGTCTATCCTTTCATCTTCTTGTCCATTCCTTTAGGCCATCCCTCAGGATTTTACCCTCTCTCCATCTGGTGCCTGAACTCTTAGGATGCATTTTTTTTCTCTTTCCTCTGATCTTTGGACATTACAAGCTTTTAGATCTTTGGAACTAGTGAGCCCCCTGCTTCTCTCTCAAAATATCCCAGCTCTTGCAAAATGAAAGTTACAGTCTTCACAGCCACTGTCCCCATGTGAACCCAGTTTGAATGCAAAGCAGAGCACCCAATGCTTAGCTCTTCTCTGAGTTTGCGTCTCCTGAAGCCGAAATACCTCTATGGCTGCTCAGGAGTCGTCAGCAAGGTGGCCGGCTTCTGGTCCCTTGCTCCTCTGGTGATGTATTGATGCACGGGGGCAGATGTCTTGGATTTATTCTCTGTTTTGTAGAGCTAAAACACCCAAATGACTTTACTCAGGTGATATCAAGGTGTTGAGAAGGTTGCACACTTCTGGAGACTCTAGGTAAATCTGTCCTTTGCCTGTGCCTGCATCTTGGAGCTGTCTGCATCCCCTGGCTCTCGGATCAGCGCTGTACCAATTTCTGTTCCTGTGGACAGGCAATGGGGATGGGGAAAGAAAAAGAGCTGCACCAATGGAAGGAAAGCTAAACCAGGAGGCTGCTCCAGAGTGACTCCAAAGGGGGAGGAAGGGTTTTGTTAGTGGGGCCTGGCTGCCCAGGACAGAGGTGAATTAACAGAGATTGCCTCCATTAAGCACATGCTACTTCCAACTGCTGCGCTGAGCAGCCCAGGTGACAGGCTGGTATCTATAAGAGATGCTCATTTCCTCAAGTGTTGTGGTGCACTGTACATCTTGCTCTCTTCTCCATCTGAAATGCAGTGCATTGCTGAATGACAGGTGCTGTCTAGACCATGTTTTTTTTTCACTCCCAAGGAGATATGGGTAAAAATGCAGGTGCTGGGGCTGATTAAGCCTGGTTCAGATCCTGTGGGCTTTGTGGTCCTGAGCAAGTTGAATAACATCCCCAGCCTCCTTTCCCTCATCTGTAGTACACATAAAGTTCACCATGTCTCCTGAATTTAAAGATGGGAGGCCTTCATGAGGTGATGCATGCCAATGTATTCACAGTATGTGACACCCCTGTAAGTGTTTGGAAATGATGCCCTGTGTTCCTAACAAGGCATAGTGAACTGACTCACCGAGAATGGGAGGAAGGTTAGGAGAAGAGGGTTAGTAAAGTGAAAAACCAAATACTAGCCATGTGTACAGAAAGATGTATCTTGCTAAACATCTTCTGTCTATCTTCATTTGCCTTCCCATCCCAATGCCCATCCCTGTATCTACCCCATCCCATACCCACCTCTATACCATCTCCATGTCTACCCCATCCCCATATTTACACCCATCTCTACCATATTTCCATACCCAGCTCCATCCTTACGTCACTCATCTCAATCTCTACCTCACCCCCATAGCACCCCATCCTATTCACGTCTCTGTCTTTATCTATCCTCATCTCATCCCACCCCACCTCACCCTAGCCCATCCTCATTCCTCTCTCCATCTCTGTCCTCATCCCATCCCACCCCACCTCACCCTAGCCCATCCTCATTCCTCTCTCCATCTCTGTCCTCATCCCATCCCACCCCACCTCACCCTAGCCCATCCTCATTCCTCTCTCCATCTCTGTCCTCATCTCATCCCACCCCACCTCACCCTAGCCCATCCTCATTCCTCTCTCCATCTCTGTCCTCATCCCATCCCACCCCATCTCTATCCCTATCCTGTCTCCACTTCCATCCCTTCTCCATTCCATCTCCACCCCCACCTTCAATCTTTTTGTTTTTCTGAGACTTAGAACACATTTGTTCTGGATTCTGTAGAAAGCAAGGATCAGGACTAAGGATGCAGAAGTGACTTCTTAGTTCCAGACTTTTTTTTTTCTTCACTAGACATTGCTTAAGTTTCTATTTTATTCTTTGCTATAGATATCCATACCTCATTCCATGGATGGTGTTAGGTCAACAAATAGGTCTATTTTCTGCTCTTCAAAGGACTCCCAAGTACAATGCATATCATACAAAAGTCACCTACCACCCACCATCTCTCTTTCACGCTCCTTCTCACAGATAATAGGTTCTGGGAATGCAGAGCTCTGTGTCCCAGCCAGGAGTCTTGGTGGGGAGGATGATGAGGTGGAATCCGCAGACAGACTTGGGCTCCACAGGCCCCTGTGCAGTAGCAGAGTGGGGATAAAGCGAAGACACACCTATCTCCCTTTCCATCCTTTTCTGAGGTCAGTGCTGCTTCTAAGCTTACAAACGGCCCGCACACAGAGCAGCATTTCAGAGCACTTATTTAGCTCAGAATTGGCTGGGCTGTCTCTAAGCGGACCATTCCTGAACAGCGTGAGTGTGCTTGTGAAGGATTGAAGTGCCCTACTGGCCTGCCCAGCCCTCCCAGACTTCTATCTGGCAGAGGTAGGCATGACCCCTGGTTCTTCAGGCTCCGCCCAGACGCCACTGGGCCTAAGATACATTTGACCTCTTAGGACTAAGACTGAGGTTTCTGATGCCTAACTGAAATTTGCAAAGGCTGCTGCTACCAGGGAATCTGGGGGTCCCTATTGAGTTCCAAGTCTCATTAATAAAAGAATTTAAAGACAGACTCAGAAAGAAGCTCAAGGATAGTTGTATTAACATTAGAGGAAAAGCAGGGCAGGCAAGCTGTCCTCTCAGCAGGTGCCAGGAGAAGAGAGATGAAGAAGAAGAGAGAATGCTGTGTCTTTTAAGTTGGGTGTGACTCAGCAAGCAGCTATAGAAAACAAGAAACATTATGTGGGGAAGTGGGGTGGGGGAGGAGCACCCCATGATGGGCTCTCGTGTGCCAGGACCAAGGGCCACCCCAGGAGCACAGGTTAGAGATAGGAGTGTATGCTATTGAGAAAGTGAAAGGCCTCCTCAGAGTGGCTACGGGCTCCTGAGCAGAGGGAAACATGCCATAAAGCACTGGGCTCGAGAGACATCTCAGCTGTTAAGAGTTCAAGCTTCTCTTGCAGAGGACCAGAATGTGGTCCCAGCCCCCACTTATGGTTGCTCACAAACTCCTGCACATCCAGCTCTAGGGGATCTGATGACCCCTCCCTTCTTCTGCCCTTGGAAGACACTGCTTTTTCTCTTTCTCCCTCTCTCCTTCTCCCCCTGCCCCCCTCTCCTGTTCTCACGTCACACACACACACACACACACACACACACACACACACACACACACAATCACTCCTGAGTTCTATTAAAGTTTTTATGAAGCTCTTCAGTGTGGCCTGGGAATCTTAGACATTTCCCACTAATTGGAAAGTGACTTTCTTCTCCAAATAACTTTCACAATTATCTGAATACTGAAGAAAATTATAATTTAGATTTTCATTCTATGTGTTTCAATTCTTTTTGCCAAAATCATGACTTTGAAATGCTTGAGTTTCCTCTTAGAACTAATTATCTGTAAGCATATTAAAATGCTCTTTTCCCTTCCGGAAAAAAAAAAAATTCTAACAAACATTCCGAAAAGAGAAAGATTTCTGTTTCTCAGGCTTTCATTCTGAGTGGATTAATTGAAACCCAGTGGGAGGGGAGGGAAGGCATGAATGGATGGTTGTAGGAGAAATGCGGCTTTCTCCACGTTTTTTGCCCCTCTGTTTTATCCTATTTCCTACTGCAAAGGGAATTTCTCCTACTATAACTGTCCTGGCAGCAGTGGAGATATTCTTAAGAGGTCCTTGTGTCCTTCCCCTTTAGCTATCAAACTATTGAAGCAATGGATCCCAAGAAATTGGAATTTGCCCAGGACTCTGTGGGAAGGGACGGGGAGCTTGTCTCTGAGGAATAGATTTTACACAGCTCTGACAACATGTCAGACCACTTTGAGTACCGTCTGGAGTCCCAACAATGACAGTTCAGTGCCGAGCGGGACCACACCCTGAACGAGCAGGATTGCTTAGCACGGATACCTCTTGCCTTCCATTTTGGTCCTAGTCTCATGTCAGGACTGAAGATGGACATTTGGGGCTCAGGTGACCTCTGTGTTCCTCCTCCTAATGTGGCTACGTCGAAAGACTCCTTTTCCTGATTTTACTACTATGTCTTTAGTTGGTCAGTTGAGGAGGGATGGCAGGGCATTGCTTGTTTGAGCTGTCAGGGCCCAGGCTGACCCTATCAACTCATGTAACATCACTGGGTTCTGCAGAAGTCCATCCTGAGGTAAGGTCACCTGAGCAGGGCCACCATGAGAAGTAAGTGAGGGAATGGGACAGAGGGAGGAAAGAAAAGAAGGGAGTAGCCACAGGAAGGAGGGCTGGTATGCATATGAGATCCCACAGACATCCCCTTTGGGAGGAAGAGACTAGCCACCACAAAGTTAGGAACAAGTGACCTTGTTTCCCACTGTCTGCCACAGCTGGGAGCTGGTCCCACAGCCATGCATCCTCCTCCATCATTTACCAGTCAGAAGTCAATGGTCTCACAACAAGGAGGGAGGAGCTGGCTCGTCTGCTGTTTTTGGAGTGAGTGAGGTAACTTCAATGGTCCAAAGATGATGTCATTTATCAGTGGTCACAGGCATAGCTTGTTCAAAGTCCAACTCGACAGAAGCTAGGAGATGGGTAAACAGGATAATGAAAAGGGACCCAAGGGATCTGGAGCTCTCACAGTCCTCTGCAAGAGACAATGGGAGAAAAATATGAAGAAGGCAGGTTGCTTGCTCCAAACCCATTTGAATGTGAGGCTTGCAGATCAAAGAATGTGACTCAGGCTGCACTATCATCTTGCTTCATGGTCCCCCAGCAGCTCCCCTAATTCTGTGGAGGCGATGCTGAGTCCTGCTTTCTATGGAGGCAGTGCTGGCCCCTTAAGGCTTCCAGTGGAGTCTAGTGTCAGGCAGCTCTTAGGAGAATCCAGCTTCAGTATTGTCAGTTGGAGTTGAACAGATTAAATGTATTGTGGGGACGAATGCTCATCACTGCAGGTGTGAATTCTGGGATGCTAGGGAGCCTGAGGCTCTGGGTACAGGCAGAAAACCCTGCAGATCAGCATCTCCTGGAAGTGCTTGGGGATTAATAGTGAAGCTGTAATCAGCAGGCAGAAGAGCCCTGAAGAGTACAGTGAGCCAGGGCTTGACTGGCAGAGGACAGATACCCAGTAAATCTGGCTAGGTCACCAAGCAGGTGGGCACAGGGAATGGTCTTGGCAGGCAAAGGGGGTAAATTGCAAATAAACCACGTGTAGGGGCTGGAGAGACAGTTTAATGATTAAGAACACATACTGCTCTTGCAGAGGACCTGAATTCAGTTCCCCACACAGGTCACAGCTACTCAGAACTCTTGTTCAGGGATTGCAATGCCCTTTTCTGGCCTCTGAGGCCACTGTACTTGGGTGCATAAACCCACACACAGAAACACATATCTACATATAATTAAAAGTAAAAATCTTAAAATCACATGTCAGAGGGTACCAGTAGGCATTTTCCCTTTGGGTCATGTTGCTTTACACCAAACTGTATACAAGGGCACCTCCAAGGAGATGGTAGTCATTAAGCGTTGGGTGATATTGTATTCTGACAATAAAGTTTGCTTTGAATTAGAGGGTGGAAATAGCCACTAGCTGACCAAAATTAACTATAGAGGACAGAGGACAGAGGACAGATAGAGAGACAGGAAGTAGTAAGGTGGTGCTTAGAGAGGCTCTTAGCCTTTTTGTATGGAAGAAGGGAAGAGATAGGAGGTCACTGGTCTTCACCACTGATTCTCTGATCATTCAGGCTCTTACTCCAATATCTGACTCCTTTTTTTATTAATAAAGAATAATTAGATAAACACATCACTAATCACCTGGCTTTGTCCACCCACCCTGGCTACAGTAACAGAGTACCATAGAAATGGGTTAATTTAAGTTGTAAGAACTAGTTAGTAATAAGCCTGAGCAATAGTTCAAATGGTTTGTAATTAATATCAAGCCTCTGAGTGATTTCAATACCATAGACTGAATGATTACTTACAAGCATCCTTGAGACAGGGCAGGGTAGGGAAAAACCTCTGTTTACAACTGGGTAATTCATAAATAAAGAAAGCAGTCACTTCCCCTGCCACCCATGAGTGTAGATTCAGCACCAAATCTGGTAGTTAGGGGGTACAGAAAATTCTAGAAAGGACACAAGATTGAAATTGAAAACCCACGTAGACCAATTTCCATGAGGAAAATTGAGGAAACAGATAAAGTTCTTCTGATAAGTGGCTGAGAGATGTGGGCTTGACAAAGTAGGGATAGAAGTTGAGATGGAGAAAAAGTAGAACTTTTATGTCTATTCTTTGATGAGGAAAACTGCTCAATAAACTAGTTCTATGTAGTAAATGGAATCTGAGAAAGCATGTGTTGAATTGGGTGCCAGGCTGGTTGCTGCATCTGGATGGACACACTGGTCTGCAAAGGCAGCTTGGGGAGTGTAAAACTGTATAGCTGAGCCTGGGTCCAAATGGAGAAGATGGGTGTGTTGGCACATGCTTGTAATTCCAGGACTCAAGAGGCTGAGGCAGGGAGATTATTAGGAGTTCAAGGTTATCAAGAGCTATAAAATGAGTCAGTAAGGGACTATATAGCCTGTCTCAGAGTAGGGGTGAGGAATGTCTTAGTCTATGAAGCACTTGCCTTAAAAGCATGGGGACCTGAGTTCAGTCCCTGAGAGCCAGTGTAAAATTAAGCCCAGCACGCTGGCATGTGCTTGTAATCAAAGTACTGGGGAGACAGAGGATGGTAGAGTATTGGGGTTCACTGGCAGGCTGGCCAAGCTGAATAGGTCAGACCCAGACCAATAAATAAGTGATCCTGTTTTAGAAAACAAGGCAGATAGTACCTGAGAAAGGGCAGCTGAAGTTGACCTTTGGCCTCCACATGCACTAGCATGGGTACACGTACACACACACACACACACACACACACACACACACACACACACCAATGAATGTTTAAGTCATTATCATTTAAACCAAGTTTGACATTGGGGTAATTCTTGCTTATATCTTACCTGGATGTCAACACACCTATGCACAGACACATTCCAGCAAGCATGCTGTTGTGAGATGGAGTCCACGGTGCTCTTCCAGGTCACACTGCATCTTCACCAGGTAAAGCTCCTCTGTGGAGCCTCAGCTGACAGTTGCACTGATGATGTATGAGGCAGGGATGGACCAGATTCACATTTCCATGCTTGCATTTATTTACCTTGTGAGCCTTAGTGTAGCGAGAACTTGCCAATGTCAGTAGCATGTGAAGATCTGCCCACAAGGGGCTGCTTGGAAACAGATCTGATGGAGAGAGCAGACTCCAATTTTCCCCCCTTAATTCCAGCAGACACTCTTGCTCTGAACCTTTCTCTCTGCACCCTGCCCCCACCCCCAACCCTGTCCAACCTAGCACGTGGCTTGTCCTGCTACAGTCACCTGCCAGCTCTCGAACCCATGACTTTTCTAAGGTAATCACACGACTCTCCCAATCAGACTCTGCTGTAGCCAACTCTTTCTCATCTACCAGGGTCACTGCAGTTAAAATGGACGATTGTAAGATCGCAAAGAGTGAAGTCCAGAGGCTGTATTTTAAAATCATAATTGCGTTGGGTCTTATTAGGTGTTGAGGTTGAAAGCAAGGCTTATTCTTGGCTTACTCTCTTATTCTTGGCTGAC
Organism: Onychomys torridus; assembly: GCF_903995425.1. Lineage (NCBI taxonomy): Eukaryota > Metazoa > Chordata > Mammalia > Rodentia > Cricetidae > Onychomys > Onychomys torridus. Next base: position 108,038,161 of record NC_050449.1, read on the forward strand.
ATCATTAGGCGGGTACTGTTCAGAGAGGATTATAGTTAAATGACTTTTATCTCCAGTAGCTCTGTGACCTTGAGAAAATCCTCTAACCTCCTTGCACCTTCTTGATGTTATATTTAATGAGGATAAGAACAGCACCTACCTTCTAATCAGCATGAAGCCAAGGGCCTTTTATGCTTCTCCATCTAGGTCTGGGCCTATTACATCTATGGACATAAGGTCTGTCTCCTTTCCTTAATTTTTAAGAACTGCTGTGTGTACATGTGCATATGTCATGTGTGTGCAGGTGCTTGTGGAGGTCTTAAGACAGTGTCAGATCCCCTGGAGCTGGAGTTAACAGTGGTTGAAAGCTATCCACAGAGGCTGGGAACTGAACACAGGTCCTCTGCAAGAACAGCACATGCTCTTAACCACTGAGCCATCTCCCCAGCCCCTAGAAAACTCATAACAGATGTTGTCATTATTGCTACTATTGTGATCAGTTTCTGAGATCATATGTGGCACAGGAGGAGTACACACAAGTGTTGCTGGGTCCTAACATCTCCCTCAGGGGAGGAGGCGAGAAGGTGTGGAGTCGACAGTGCAGACACTGGGAGTCAGGTAAAAGGCAAACAGCAGACTCGTTTATTCAGCAATGGGGAGAGCCTTATATACCCTCCTCACAGCACCCAGACTGCATCCTGACCCGGTGACATTGTGTGATTGCTTCTCATTGGCTAGACAAAATCAGGACCTCTGACAGCACCTGTTGCTAGGCCCTCAGGCAGACTCCAAGTTGGCTCATCTCTGGACCTCATAGGCCTTATCTTCCTATATATAAGTTTTAGAAAAAGTTAATTATCCTATCATTGTTTGTGTCTCACTATGTGACCTTGGGTTAGAGAAATGATTTCTCTTAATCCGAGTGACCAGAGGACCTAAGGGGCCAATCCTGGTTTAGAATATTCCATAGAAAGGGGGATGGGCTGATCTGGTATCCCTGTGCTATTGTCCTCTTCCATTTTAGAGGGCTGGTGTGGTGGTTAACATTGTCAACTTTACAGAATCTAAATCACCTCCAAGGCAGACCTCTGGGTAGAAAGACCTATCCTAAATGTGGGTGGCACCATTCCAAGGTCTGGGGTGCCACTTCAAAAACCAGAGAAGGTGAGCTAAGTACCCACATTCATCTCTCTCTGCTTCCTGACTGTGGATTCCATGTGACAGGACACTTCAAACTCTTGCTGCCAGACCTTTGCAACCATGCTAGAATGGCGTCCTTAAGTTGCTTCTTGTCAGGGACCCTTGCAGCAGTGGGACAAGTCACTAACACAGTTGGTCTATTCTATTTGTCTTGACAGCTCACATTCTTGTCCTTCCTCATTTTGAGGAAATAAGATTCTTGATTTTTCCCACCTAAAACTTGAGCCAAAACCATGACCTATCAGTAGCATCAAGTGATGGAGTGGAGGTAGGTAATCTTAGTTTGTAGGACCTGGTAAGTTTGGCCAATCCACTTAGTAGGCGTCATTTGTCCCAGAGGACCTGTGAGCAAGGTCCTGTCTCCCTTTTAGAACCTCTTTCAGTCATGGCGGTATCTAGGTCAGTGCTGCTCTTGGCCTCACACAGACTGACTTTGAGAAGCAGCTGGTCCCTGATGTCAGATTCTCTGCTGGTGGAGACCAAGTGGAGAGATGTAGGGAGGAGAGTAGTCGCATCCTCTATCAGATCACATCCTGGAATCGATGAGCAAGTTCTGAAAAATCTCCAGGCCTGGACTACACTTCAGTGCCATGAAAACTGACTTTGTGTGGCTTCACTTCACAGTTAACAGCAAGAAGAACAATCTTAGGCACCAGATTTTCACACAGCAGGGAAATGCCAATCAAACCAATGCTCTTTGACTGAACTCCGTAATTATATCTACTGGACTCCAGATAGCTATGTTCGCTTTGTGAGTTACTGACCTAATTTTAGGGTTCTAATAAATCTTACTGGAGTTTTAGTTTATATAAAATAAAACACTCTTATTTATTTTCTAAAATGCCAATCAATGGGCACTTCTGGGAGGTACTGTCTTTCTACTTTTTTTCTCTCTTAAAAATAGATTTTGTTCTCACATTATATGTCCTGATCATGGTTTCCCTTCCTTCTACTCCTCCCAGCTCCTCCCCTCCTCCCCTCACATCTGGACCTACACCCCTTTCTGTCTCTAATTAGAAAACAAGTAGTCTCTAAGGGGTAATAATTGATATAATATAAAATATAAAACGAAAGCTAAGATATCAGAATCAGACATAACAGGCAGACAGAAGGAAAAGAATCCAAGAGAAGGAACAAGAAACACAGACCTGCTCATTCTCGTTAGCTCACTCAGGAATCTCATAAAAACACTTAACTGGAAGCCATAACATGTACACAAAGGATACAAATATATAAATAAAATTAAAAAATAAAATTAAAAAAGGAAAAAGTGCTGACATGACATTATGAGACAAGGAACCTCCAACAATGCTGTTGAGTTCATTTTCTGTTGGCCGTCTACTGCTGGGCAATTTTGTTTCCCTAGAAACACTCTTAAAGTATATAGTTCAGAGAATTTTGACAAATATATTTACGTGTGTAACTACCACTACGATGAAGATATGAAGTTTTTTGAAAATTCTGCAAAGTTCTTTGTAGCCTTGGCTGTCAGCCCTGCCCCCACCCGTTTCCACACTACCTTCTGTCACTCTGGTCTCCCTCCCGTACAGCAGAATTCACAGGGACAGGATTGCACCACACGCATCTTGCAGTGCCTGCTTCTTGTGCTCTGTGGGATGTTTTCTAGATTCATCTATGCTCTTGCATGGACTGAAAGTCAGTCACTCCATTTACTGCTAACTTGTAGTTACTGCTACTTTATTAGAACTTGTGGACTTTGAACTGAGGTGGTGTTTATTTATTCACCTTTTGGTGGACATTGACCAGTCTTAGTACCACTTTTCCTCTTTTATGTGCATGTGTGTATGTGGTATGAGTGTTCACATGTATGTAAATGCATATGTGAAGGTGTGTATACATGTGGGTGTGTATATAAATGACTGCATTTGCCTGCTCATAGAGGACTGGGTTGATGTTTGGAATCTTCTTACTCCATCACTTTCATACCTTATTCTTTGAGGCAGGGTCTCTCAGTCAAACCCAGAAGTAGATGATATGACTACTCACAAGGCAGCTTGCTCCTCAAATTTCACCTCCACTTTCTGAGGCTGGCATCACATGTGGGCAGTCATGCCCACCTGGCCTTTACCTGGGTTTCTAGGATCTGAACTCTGGTCCTCTTGCTTGGGCAGGACGTGCTTTAACCACTGAGCCATCTCTCTAGCCCTAACATTGGTTGAAGTTTTATTTCTTTCCTGACATTTCCTCTTGACAGCTTTTTGAGGGTCTCAGCAAAGCCCACTTTTTTTCTGTGAATTCCTGAGTGTAGTTCAAGCCACATAGCAAGTGGAAACTGGGCAAGTTGTTTACCTGATCTCTCTGACATAAAGTGACCATTCAGCTACACCACCAATCTCCCTCAGCCTTCAATGACATTGACTTAGTCAAAGTCTCAGAGGGTGCCTGCCCAGGGCTGGGTCCTTGGATCTAGGCCACTGTTAACTTCATTATAGCCAACCTCAAACATCCAGGAAGAGTTTTGGTGATTAATTTTATGATCAGTTTGGTTTTCAGTATTTAAATTGTGTGCAAAATAGTATTAGAATTTCACTTTGGCAACTGATTCATAAACCCATAAATAGTCCCATAGTACTAACTACTTCCTAGAGGTAGTTTTAAAGAGTAGGCTTGTGACATCCACACATATGTGCATGCTATGGAAAATATATCAAAACACATGTATGTATATATGTAAATACACTGCAGTGAGTAGCCCCTATTCACAGGTTGTATGTATGTGGATTCAGTCAACTGCTGGTCAAAAGTGCCAAGAAAAAGGATGCTCTATACTGAATTGTGGAGAAGTTCCTGTTATTTTTCTCTAAATAATGTAAGAGCATAACTATTGACTTGGCACTGACCTTACTCCCATGACAGTGTGCACAGGTTATATGCAAATGTCATGTCATTGATAGTAAGAGACTAGGTTACATGCAGATTGTGTTATCTGTAAGGAAGGGTTCCTGGACTGACACACAGATACACACACACACATCCATATAACTTTATATGTAGATGATCTTTGGAATGTAGATGTCTTAGAGTCATATGATCTTCTTTTAGGGGGCCGGAGAGATGGTGTGCTGGTTATTATTATTATTACTATTATTAGTCATCTTGACAGAAACTATAGTCATTGGAAAGGAGAGAACCTTAATTAAGAAAATGCGTCTACCAGATTGGCCTGTAGGCAAGTCCATGGAACATTTTCTTGATGAATGATTGACATGGGAGGGCTTAGCCCACTGTAGGCAGTGCCAGCCCTAAACAAGTGGGGCTGACAGATATTTGGATGGTAGCTACATGTGAGCCTGAAAAGCAAGTTAGCAGCATTCCTTCATGGCCTCTTCAGTTCCTTTTCTGACTTCTTTCACTGATGGGCTGTGATCCAAGAGTTGCAAAATGAAGTCAACCTTTTCCTCTCCATGTTGCTTTGACCATGGTGTTTATTCACAGCAACAGAAAGCAAACTAGGACAGATGCCTCAGTGGTTCAGAGCACAAACTGCTCCTGTAGAGGACCTGAGCTTTATTCCCAATACCTGTCTCCACCTTCTTCTTCCCAGCATTCTCTCTGCAACAGAAATCCTGCCTAGCTTTTTATTAAACCAATCAGAGTAACAAATCTTCACAGTGTACAAAAAGATTATTCCACAACAAATATCTATGTCAGTTGGCTCTCAACAGCTCCAGAGGAATCTATACCCTCTTTTAGCTTCCATGAACACTACATTCATATATACATGCCTTATACATGCAAACACCTAATTAAAAATAAAAGTATTGTAAAATTTCCTAAGCATTATTTACTTCACTTGATGCATGCTAATATTTTGACTGGGTATGTCATAATTAATTTAATTGTTCCCCTAAAATTACACTTTTGGGTTATTTCTCCTAATTTTCTTAAGTTAAAAACACTCTAAAGAACATATGTAAGTAAATACATTTTTCTGTATTACTTTCTTTGTCTTAACTATTGTCTATCAAGTTAAGCAAAAAAAAAAAAAAAAAAAAAAAAAAAAGCACACCATGAGTTTGAATTCTCTTCTCCAGTGAAGAGATTGAGGTCACTGGTATAAATATTCATTTCTGGAAGCTTTCTGATATGTAGAAAGTCTGGGGGGACCGCTGGCCTTCAGTAATGTTAGATTTAATGTTACAAATACCTTTAGCTCTCTGCTTTTTGAGCAATCCCTCTGCCATCAAGAACTCATCAATGTCAAGGTAATATTCCAGGTCACGAGTCTCAGTGCTGCCCAGAGGGCTTCAGTTCAGGCTGTGGTACAAGAGAATGGAGAACTGGGTAATAGGAAAATTCCACACATGGGGAAAGTTGGCGATGCTATTCGGTTACAGATCGATTCCATTCCATGAAATTTCCAAAACTTGCTCATTTTGTTTGTAGCAAATGAATTTATTCTAGTGCATGTTCCTTACCAATTACATGACTAGCATTTGCTTTTCAAAATTAAACAAGCTAGGGGCTAAAAGTTATGCTCAGATTGCTCATGTTCCCCATGTCAGTTGGCCACAGATAGACATTCTCAGTGGTCACTAAAGCATTTCCCCAAAGCTTGAAGAACTGCTCCCCGTGGGATTTTCACTATAGCATACAGAGCCAATGTCGGTGTGCAAGCGCTGCACCTTGCAGTGAGCAGATGCTCTGACACTGACCAAGGTAACACAGCATTTCTCTGAATCCAGAAACTGTGGTTTGTCCTTACACTCACCCTCTCTGTGCTCTTCCTCACAATCAGCATCATGAAGATGGAGGACACGTGGAGTCAGGGAAGTGAGAGCCACATTGGGTGTGCAGTTGTTTACACACTGCAGGCTGTAGGGAGATGAAATGCGTTTCCCAGGCCCAGAAAGATCCCTTGGGGAGAGTAGAATCCTACAGGAGGCCCTGTGCAGGTTCTCCTCTGAGCTGAGCTGAGTCTTGGAGTCATCCTCAGGAGACACACTGGTGGAGAAAATCCAGAGACTCAGGAAAGGCTTGAGAACCAGCTGACAACATGAATTCTTGCCCAAGTTCCAGGTGACAGACAGACAAATTGGCAGAGAAGTTAGCATTGCTAAAGATCTTAGAGTACTCCCATGACTAACTCAGTGAGGAAGGGAGAACAGCCTTTGAATGAATGAAAAAGTAAAACAAAACAAAACAAAAACCCCTCAAAACGAAAGAATTGGCTACAAGAAAAGCCTAAATAGAAATGTAAGAAATAAAACGTGCTTTTAATTTTTTTTTAAGAGGCTCACACATGCCAGGCAACTTCTTTACCATGGAGCTCTATTCTCTCTTTGTTTAACTTTTTGTCTTGAGGCAGGTCTTTGTAAATTGTTCAGGCTGGCCTAGAGCCTGCCCTCTGGCTCAGATGGACCTTAAACTTGCAATCCTCCTGCCTCGGCCTCCTGAGTATCTGGAATTGCAGACTTGTACAATCAAATGCAGAAAAAATGAAATAAATTATTCATTCACCAATAGTAGAGATAAGAGGTAAGTAAATGAGTTATATTAACATGAAGAAATGAGTTTAGCCCACAGAAATAAAAGATTCTAAAAACGACTATAGGCTCACAGATTCCCAGGGTTGCACTAAGGACCTACCATTCCTGTTGCTGGAGAGTATTTGAGAACGCTGTCTTGGAAACCTTCTGAATTTGAAGAGAGGCACAAAATTGCAGGATCAAGATGACCAGTTTGCCCCAAGTCAGAAAAACTCGAAGAAAACTACGTATAAGCATCCATGTGGCTGTGGTTGAATGGGGTATGACAGAGTCATCACCCTCACAGTTGGCACGATAGTCTATGCTATGTAGAAAAATCAAAGAAATCTTCAGCGTGGCGGTCATGCTAGCAAGTGAACAAACGTACAAGGTGAAAAGTCAACACATGAGTCTTAAACAGACCTCCCTATCTGGTGAAGAGCCACTGAAAACTAAAATTAAAGGGACGTGGGGAGTGTTTCTCAGTGCACAGGTTTGATGCTGAGACCTACCAAACACCAACACAGAATTACCACGTGGAAATATACATAACTGGCCTCTCTTCCTGTGTGTGTCATCGGTGTATCTGTTTGGTAAAATTTCCCGGTCACTGACTGTTGATGAGGTTTAAAATTTCTGTATATACTCTAGGTATTTGTCCCTTTAGATAAGTTGATTTCAAAGTCCATATGAAAGATTGGGCGAGGAGGGGTTTGCAGACGGCTCATTTATTAAAGGGTCTGCTGTGGACACATTAGACACGAGTGTGTAAACAGTGAGGCACAGGGGTGATAACCTGTAACCTAGCAATTGGTGGTGGGGGTGGGGGGGTCCTAGGACCCCATTGACCACCCAGCCTCACTGAATTGGTGAGCTCTAGGCTCAATGGGAGACTCTGTCTCAAACAATAAGGTTGGAGATCAAGGAAGATGCCCAACATCAGCCTTGGCCTCCACGTGCACATTCACCCTAATGCTCTTCTATCATGGTCCCTATTGTTCCCACAGGAAACAAACCGAACCAAACAGAACCCCCAACACAAGCAGCACATTGTAGGAGACAGGGCAGGGTCTGGCTGTTATATTTCAGGTATAGAATTCATTTCCCCACACTTCTGTCTGTTCTCACTTACTTTTTGGTTATATCATCGAAGTTTAAAAGCAGCCTGAACTTTTCTGATTGCTGAGTCCATTGAAGAAAATGGTCTATCTGAGGATGAGGAACAAATCAAATCATTTCTTGTCTCTTAGGCATTGTCTCTTTAAATTTGTAATCATGAGTGTTAGGCATGAACAACATGAAAATTTAAATTGGATCTGCTACTCCCTGCTACAGATTATGCTTCCCTTCTGAGCATGTTTCACTCATTTCAGACACACTCTCAGTGACAACTAGCTGGCCCTGCACACATAACACCATCCTTCTCCTCTTGCTCTTAAAATTTTATGTATGTATGTATGTATGTATGTATGTATGTATGTATGTATGTAGTGTGTGTGTGTGTGTGTGTGTGTGTGTGTGTGTGTGTGTGTGTGTGTATGCCAATGGAAGCCAGAAGAGGGCAGCAGATCCTATGACGCTGGAATTAAAGATGGTTGTGAACCTTCAACCTGGGTTGGGGAAACTGAACGCAGGTCCTCTGCAAGAGCTCTTATCTGCAGAGCCAGCCCTCCAGCCTCTCCTCTTTCTTATACTTCAGTGCCTCAAGGGCCATTGTTCCTGTTTGGTTCATTCATTCAGTATTTGCTGAGAATTTACAATGTCATGCATATGACAAGAATCTAAAGACAAACAAAATAAATAGGGAAGTAATAATTTAGTAGAAAAGATGGATAGTCTCACTCCCCCACCCCCAAGTGACTGAAAAAGAGTGAGAAATGAGCTTGCTGTTGGCCATGGAGATTTTGTGACTGTTACCTGGCAAGGGTTGAGCAATACAGCTTCTCTGACACCTTAAAGAGAATTGACCTTCACAAAGGATAATGTTGAGAGCTAGAGAGGACTCAGTCAAACAAGTGCTTGCCACACCAGCATGAGGATCCAAGGCGAGTCACTAGAAGAGGCACAGGTGATGTGCTCTGAGAATTCCAGACAGGGTGAGAAGGAGGCAGGCAGACCCAGAGAACTTGCCCGCTAGCCAGCCCTGCCAAACGCAGAGCCCACGTCTCAGCAAGAGGTGTAGTCTCAACCAAACAAAGTGAATGACTCCTAAGGAATGGTCCCATGGTTAACTGCTGGCCTCCATAGGCACACACACACACACACACACACACACACACACACACACAAACACATGCCACACTCAGGAATGCACACACACATATGAATGTCCACACATTCGTAAGCACACACACACACACACACACACACACACACACACACACACACACACATACGTATGCACATGGGAATTGTAGTGGATAGCCATCCCAGCATTGGCCTGGAAGTTCCAACCCCCATTGAGGCTTCGGTAATGATCACGCCCACAAGGCAGGGCAGAGGAGGGAGCAGAAGACCGAGAATCAAGAGGAGGGCTCTCTCTTGGTTCCGGGACCCTGGACACTGGAGGTAGACCGAGCAGAGTTCTCCAGAGAACACCGCCGGACTGCGCTATACCTTTGCCAGATCCTGCAACCTACCCCTTCATTTGTAAGTTACCCCACAAAATAAACCTCCCTTTTAATTACGTGGAGTGGCCTTAATAATTTCACCAATAGGGAATAATGCAGAAAATAAATGATCTGTATCAATTGTTCCCCCCACTTCAATGTCTCTACAAAGCTAGAAGGCAAGGGAGACCATTAATGTAGCCCATGTAGATGAGTTACTTGTTGCGGAGAACGGGGCCATGAAGGCAGATGAAGAAATGGAGGTTATCTAGCTCAGAGATCCAAAGGATACATGAAAGTGGCTTCTCCCTGGGCACATCCAAAAGACACTTTTATTTGTTCTTTCTGTTTGACTCCCTGGGAATTAGCAAAGCAGAGGGAGTTTCCAGTATTCTCCAGCTAAGGAAGAAAGAGAAAGCTCTAGGCATTAGCCTATGGTAGTGGAGGTGAGGTGTCTGCAAAAAACAGAGGTCAGAGAAACAAGGGGGCCGGGTCTGTGCGAACATCATGTAAATTATTTTCCCTAGAGCTTGAAAGGGTTTTCAAGTAAGGGCTGTGGGAATTGTATTTTTATTAGTGTTTTTAAGCAGGGAACTTCGGCCATTGGGCCAGTAACAGCCACCAGGAGAGATGTGGGGAGATGATGTCATAGAGAGATTGATTCCTGAGCAATTGCACTTCACACGCTCGAGTCTCTGCTGCTGAGCCTGGAAGCAGCACCTGCGGCATCTGGGTGCTGTGTGCACAGCGGAGGAAAAGAAAAGTCAGGGTAGAGGTGACAGGGATTATTTCAAAAGGCAAGAAGGAAATGAGGCGGACCTCAGGGGCCTGAGCAAGGGAAGCAGACTTCCTGGCTGAAGGAACTGTGTCAGCAGAGTTCTGAATGTCACCACATGATGAAGGATGCTCTGCTTCACAGACCACACCTGCCCACAGGGACCTGGGGATGATGAGTCAGGGTCTTTGAACCCCTCCACGCAGCTTCCTTCTCTGGCCTGTCTGAAGGAAGCTTTCCACTCGCACTTTCTGTCATGCTCCCAGGAATGAACAGCGAGCAAGTTTCCGGGAGCCTCCAGTTAAAAAATTGAAGACACTCGCTTCTCTCCCTCTCTCCCCAGCTGCTGCTGACTTGATGCAGTGGCTGTGGGGGAGAGCTCCAGGAGCCTTGGGACTCATCTTCAGAGCCATAACTTCTAAGCCTTCTGGTAACTGTCTGCCATCAGGAAGGGAGGACAGAAACTGGGAAAACTTCCTGAGCCTGGATAGCACAACTCTCCCTCTCTGTCTTCCCTGTGCTCCTTTTCTTTTCCTGTCTAAATCCCTCCAAAGGAGTAACTTGTTTTTCTCCAATTTCCTGAATGTAGAAATACTTTCTGTCAGGCCCAAGAGATGATCAATTTAATGAAATTGTCAATAAAAGGAGATACTCACTAAGTGGAAATTATACCTAAAGATGGCAGTGAACATTGCTCAAGGCTTAGGATACTGGAGAGGAGAGGAATTATGTTTTATTTTTACTTTGTAAGAGTCTTTCTTTAAAAATAGCACGTCTTAATGACACATAATACTGGGTCTCCTTATAACATTACATTTTCTTACCATAGATAAATGTATTTTGATCATATGAACCCCATCGCCCTTTCTTACCTGCCTGATCTCCTCTAGCTTTCGATGAGTTTAGTTAGGGTTGCTCACAGGAACGTGGGTGAGGAGCATGGGTATGGAATAGGACAGGTGTTCCGGGAGAGGTTCGGCCTTAGACACCCCCCCCCCACACACACACACACACATTTGCAAACATTTGGGAAAGCACCCACAACAAGACTGTGCCCAGGTTCTGCCTCCTGCAAGAAGGTTGGAGAGGACAGTTTGAAGCCAGAGGTCCCAAGACTTGGAGTCATGTGACTCTTGTCCCTGCTGTGGATTGTCGGGTCTTGGGAAGGTAACTGCGCTTTCTCATCCACACAATGGGAATACTCACAAAATCCTACTTCACAGAGCTGTTACATTTGTCAGTGAATTTATATCCCACATTCAAGATGACTCCAGGCAGGTTCTTAGCATTGCTGATATTAGACTGGAATGAGGTCAGAACACAAATAATTCATCTTGTTTTTACAAATTATAAGATTAATGAGGTTCCTTTCAGGAAGAACAATGAAAGGAGAATGAGGTTGTTATTTCAGATTAAACATTCAAAAGAAAAAAACATGGCAAAGAAGGAGATACAAATTAGAATGTAAATACCATAATTACCCCATTTAACAGCCGAAAGGCTCAGAGCAACATAGTGATGATGGAGAATAAGATGGACCCTGGTCCTCAGAAATGTTGAGCCGTTGTCGCATATATATACACATACACACAAATTAGTGAGTGGGCACATTCTGTGTATTCTTGGTCTTTGACTTTATCTGGATTTGTCCTTAACTAAGTCAGGTAGGTGCCGCCTCATTAGAGATGCAGATGAGACAGCTGGGATTTATGCCGGGTAAGTAGTCACTTGTGCACTCATATGAATTCCAGTCAAAATTCAAGCCATGCTACCACTAGTGTTTTCACACTTTCAACAGTATGCTTTACAAGTTTGTGAGGTCTGTACACTAGCCATGTATCTATAACTGTTCTTGTTACTGGACAAATACTGGACAAGAAGCCACTTAAGAGGGAAGGGGGTTGTTCTGGTTTACAGTTCAAAAATGGACCAGTACATACTGACATAGAAGGCATAGTAGCTTATAGAAAGTAATGACAGCTGATGGGAAGTCATGACAGGTGATGGGAAGTCATGACAGCTGATGGGAAGTCATGACAACTGATGGGAAAGTCATGACAGCTGATGAGGAAGTCATGACAGCTGATGGGAAGTCATGACAGGTGATGGGAACTCATGACAGCTGATGAGGAAGTCATGACAGGTGATGGGAACTCATGACAGCTGATGAGAAGACAGCTGATGGGAAGTCATGACAGCTTATGGGAAGTCATGATTGCTGATGTGAAGTCATGACAGCTGATGGGAAGTTATGACAGCTGATGGGAAGTCATGACAACTGATGGGAAAGTCATGACAGCTGATGAGGAAGTCATGACAGCTGATAGGAAGTCATGACAGCTGATAGGAAGTCATGACAGCTGATAGGAAGTCATGACAGCTGATAGGAAGTCATGACAGCTGATGAGGAAGTAATGACAACTGATGAGGAAGTCTTGATAGTGATGGAGAAAACTTGACAGCATGGTCACATCTCATCTGAACACAGGAAGCAGTGACTGAACTGGAAGTGGGTCCTTACTATCTAACCTCAAGGCTCACCTCCTGTGACCCACTTCTTCCAATAAGGCTCCACCTCCTGAAGGTTTCATAACCTTCCCAAACATCCCCACCGGCTGGGGACCAAGTGTTCCCACATTTAACATTAAAACCACAGCAAGGGATTATTTAATGAGATGAGAGGTTTTTTTTGTTTTGTTTTGTTTTGTTTTTGTTTTTAGGAAACAAGGATAAATACAAAAAATATATATCACTGTTGAAAGACAGAGATGTATGGCATTGGTGTCGGTGTTTGAGTTGAAAGTACCATAGTGCTGTGCTGGCTAACTGCCGCTTCGTAACAAAGCAGCAAGAAGCTTTTTCATGACTTGGAGATTTATCACTGCTGTATGTTTGTGGTCTGGGGTTCGCTGATCCTGACTGGGTTGGACTTAGCATTGAGAGTCTAAGGTTGGCTGGGATAGTTAAGCTTATAAACACAGTGGCCGGAATACCACATTCTACATGAGTATTACCTCTTCCTGGCAGTAGGAACTAGGTAGCATATGTTTAGTGTGTGGGTGTGGTAGGGTTTCCAGAGGAGAAAGTCCACTAGGCTGGAGTCATATCAAGGCCAATTACCTGGCCACATCTAAGGACAGGAAGTAATGGAGGTGGAGAATCTGCAAATCCAATGGTATATCATGTAAGCCTGTGACTGAAGAGGTGGGATTACTACAAGTAACATGGAGTGAGGTGTAGATGAATTTCTAAGTGGTTTTATTAAGTAAAAAACATGCCAAATATATGGGTGAAAGCCTTAGAGATCAGGGAAATAGTGAGAGCCACCAACCACCTTACTTTACCAGCTCTGTAGCTTCCAAAATGCCACAGGTTCCTGTCTACCCAGGCTTTTATTGCCTGCTGCTTTGCCCTCTCATTGGCTCTTAGCCCAGCTACCTCACTTCCTTGTTAATGCCTGTCTTTACAGACCTACAGACCTCTAGGTCTTTATGGTTGGAACTGGCATTAAAGGCATATGTCACCATGCTTGGCTCTGTTCCCTAGTGTGACTTGAATGCACAGAGACTCTGCCTGCCAAGTGATCAGATTAAGGACATGTGCTACCACTGCCTGACTTTTGTGTTAGTGGCTTGCTATTTTCTCTGATCTCTAGGCAAACATTATTTATTAACATACAAATAAAATATAACCATAGTGAGGTATGCATTGTTGCTGTGGGATGTTTCTTCCGTATGCTGTGAATATGTGTTGCTTCATTGGTGGATAAAGCTTTTGGCTAATGGCAAAGCAAGATAAGTTTAGGCAGTACAATTAAACTGAAGACAGAGATGAAGAAGGGTGGAGTTGGGGGAGTCACCAGCCAGATGCAAAGGAAGCAAGATGAGGATGCCACACTGAAAAAAGGTACCTTGCTAAACATAAATAAAAATTATGGGTTAATTTAAGAGCAAGAGCTAGTTAGTAATAAGCCTGAGCTACTAGCTGATCATTTGTAACTAATATAAGCCTCTGAGTGATTATTTGGAAGCAGCTGCAGGCCAGGGCAGGACAGAGAAACTCTGGTTACACATTGTAGAATTTAACTTTGTGCCATCCTAAAGCTTCTAAAAAGGCCATGTAAAGCTTCTGCCTCCATACCAGGCTGGTCTGAGGGCTGGCTCTCAGACCAGCATTTGGATGGACACACCATGTGAGAGTAAGGACAGCCCATGCCAGGATCCATTTTAGGGGGGAGAAACTGAGGCCCATAGAGAACTTTTTTTGAGGTCTTTCACCCAGGGAACTGCAGAGTGGGGGCTAGAATCTGAGCCATGGCTTCCTGGGTCTGGTGATCCTGACTCAGATCAGTGTTTCTGAACCTTTCCTATGACCTGGCATACACACAAGGAGCTCAGAAGCATGCTCCCTCTTACCTTGGGTATGATTTGGGACAGGGTGCAGCAGGCCTGAAGAACTGAGACTCCCACAAGCCCCCAGGTGACACAAATGTATGACTTGGAGCAAGATGCTCTTGTCTCCCTTCTGTTGTGATAAAACATCAAAAGCAACTTAGGGGAGGAACAGGCATATATCACCTTCTAGGTCACAGTCTATCACTGAGGGAAGTAGGGCAGGAGCTCTGGTAGGAACTTGAAGTAGAAACCATGGGGGATGCTGCTTTCTGGTCCTCTATCTATACTCAGCTAGTTTTCCAATGATGCCTAGGACCACTTGCCTATGGATAGTGCTACCCAAGTGGGCTGGGCTCTCTTATATCAATGAATAAACAAAGAAGTCCTCACAGAGAAACCCACAGGCCACTGTGATCTAGGCAATTCCTCAACTGAGGCTTCTTCTCTCAGAAGACACTAGGCTGTGCCAAGTAGGTAATTAAGACTAACCAAGACAGTCACAAAATGGAGTGGAAAAAAAAAGCAGACAAAGCCTAGTATGTGTCATCAGTACCAGAAGCATAAGTATCAGAACAGAAACTGGATTTTTAGGAAGCAGTGGAATTTGTCATTGGCTTACTCAGAAATTAGGTCCCTGTGACTGAGTGATTTGCTGCTTGTGGGGGCAATATTCATGTTGAAGACTGAGGATTTATGGTGAGGCACACCCTCCCATCAGCCATGACAGGGTATAAAGCTGGTCAGCTCGGCTCAGCTAGAGTGATGGTGCTTTTCTTCCCATTGTGATAGGTGACAACTGCCCAGGAGCCTGTCAGCCCCATCTCAATGTGCAGGAATGCACAGCTCTCCAAAGGCCCAGCCTGGATGCCCTGACACACTGGGGCAGTGCAGCCATGTGCTTTCTGACAGCCGTGTGACCTCTGTGTCATGGAGTCTCTGTTTTGCAGCTGGATGACAAAGAGCAGGCATTACAAGTGTGGTCTATGAGAAGCCGGCAGCCAGATGGGAAGTGTCTTCAGTGGACTGCAAGGGACCAGAGAATGACCTTTGGAAGAAAGCAAGCCATGCCTCTGCACACACAGAGCAATGTCACAGGCCAGAGGCTGTGGGGTCTGACCCATCCCATCTGCACTTATTTGCTTTGTATGACCGTCTCCAGTTGGTCTGAATTCCTTAACCTCATCTCAGGATCTCGAGCTTTATTGAAACCTTAGTAGAGTGTATAAAACCCCAGATGCCCAGGTTTAGCTCTCACCAGCTAAGGCTGAATTCCTGGGGTCCACGTGTCATTGTATGTAAAGCTATCTAGGTGACACTGATGAGGGTGGAGGTGGGGCATATCAACTATATTCCAGAGAAATACATAGCCTTGCCAAAGGCAGCAGTGGCTGCCACCCTCTACAACTATCAGGAAACTAGCAGAAGAGCTTTACTGTGAGAAGTGACATGGGTGTTTAAATCATACCTGTCTGCAAAGGCAAAATAGGTCCTGCTTAAACAAGAGGCTCCAAACCTGGTTACTCTGTGGATTAATCTTGGCAAATAAAGGATAGAGAATTAGGGGCTAGTGATGCAGTTCACTTGGTTGAGTACTTGCCTGGCATGTACAAGACCCTGCCTGGTTTCCATCCTCAGCATGGCATAAACCAAGTGTGGTGGTATGTAGCCGGCTTTCTTTTGGACCACCAACCAGCTCCCAAATCATGACATGAAGACTTATTATTAGTTATCTTAGCTCTTCTTTTCTTATTTTAATCTGTTACTCTTTATCTGTTTTGCCTCCGTTTTTTTTTAAATCTTCCTCTCTCCCTCCCTCTCCTTCCTTCCTTCCTTCCTTCCTTTGTTCCCTCCCTCTCTTTCCCACCTCTCTTTCTTTCTGTATAGCTCACTTTCCTGCTGATTCTACATCTGTCTGGCAGCTGCCTGGCTTCTATCCCCAGGCATGCTCCTCTCTTTCTCCCTTGTTCTCTTCTCTCTTTCCCTTTTCCTAGATTTCTCCTCCTATTTTTTCTCTTTGCTCACCAGCCCTGCCTATCCCTTTCCTGCCTAGCTATTGGCCATTCAGCTTTTTAATAAACCAATCAGGTGTTTTAGGTAGGAAAGGTGAAATAAATGTAACTCATCTTTACATAGTGAAAGTGATATTCCACAATGGTGGTGCATGCCTGTAAGGTGGAGGCAGGGGGATCAAAAGTTCAAGGTCATTCGCAGCTACATAGAGAGGTCTAGACTAGAGATTCTGTCAGATGTATGTATGTATGTATGTATGTATGTATGTATATATATATATATATATGATAAATAGATGGTAGATAATTAGTAGATAGATGTTAGATAAATAGTAGATAGATAGATAGATGATACATAGATAATGAAATTACAAAATAAAAAGCC
Source organism: Onychomys torridus (assembly GCF_903995425.1). NCBI lineage: Eukaryota > Metazoa > Chordata > Mammalia > Rodentia > Cricetidae > Onychomys > Onychomys torridus. The sequence goes on from NC_050449.1 coordinate 108,055,001, forward strand.
AGGATCCTCCAGAACCCAACAATCAGTTGATATTTGAATACTCAAGGTTTTTCAAAGGCACCAACATATTACTAGCAGGCAGGCTAAGCCTCATTGTGCTGTATGGACTATGTCCCTCTGGGAAATTCTCCTGCTTTTAGGACTATTCAGGGAATGAGTGATTGTTTGGGCTACTGAGCATGTTTGTGGGCTTTAGCTATGCAAAAAAGTCTTGTCTAGGTTTTAAGTTTTTCTTTAGGTGGGCCAGAGAATAAGAATGTCACCCCCTACTGGCTAAACATGATGCCTTGTAGGAACACAGGACACAAAATACTAAAGCAGCTTCCTGTTCCTCTCAGCCCTCCAAAATGGCCAACTCATTTGTCTTCTGGCCTTTGGTTTTCCAAAATGTCCAAAAGGAGACACACTCAGAGCAAAGGCAAGGAAGCACTTGGTGTCTCTGAAGAGCAGAGATAGGGTTGGGCTTGCTAGATAATGTGGAGCAAAGGGGTGGAGGGAAGTGGGATTGGAGTGATTGGCAGGCCACATGGATTCTTACAGGGCACAGCAAGGTATTTGGGTATCATTTTAACAGATCACTAGAAGTCGAACAAGTAGGTGACATTGCATGCTTAATACTTCGAAGTGGTTGCTCTGGGTGTGTGTGGAGGTAGGACTTTGTGGGAAGATTGAAGTGGGTGGATGGGGTAGACAATATCATAAGAGAGGCCTCTGCAGCTGGAGCTCAGGTGGTTGCAGCTACATAAAAGACCAGTGAGGGGTCTAACATGAAGTTCAGTTGGCAGAGTGCTTGCTTAGCATGCATGAAGCCCCGTGTTCAATCTCCAGTGGCCAGCACTTGGGGGTAGAGGGAAAAGGATACAGAAATTCAGCTATGTTGTAGTTCTAGGTCATCCTGGGATATATGAGAACTGTCGGGGGGGGGGGTAGCTTGACTGCCTTTGGTTTCAGACACCTTCTTCCACATCTGAGACATTGGTGTCTGTATTGCCTGTGTAAGCCTGACACTTGGCCCTGGTGCTCAGAGCAGAGGTGGAACAGCGACCTGCAGTCTTCAGGATGACCAGTAGTCTTTGTGAATGCACAGAAGTGTATGGAGAATCCTGCTTCTGCCCTGCGTTGATCCCCAGGAGTGCAGTGCAGTCCAACACAGAGATGTCACACAAAGAAGACTGAGGAGGATCTGAGGGATGGGAGGGAAAGCCAGGAGTAATGATGTCTGTCACACAGAAACCCAAGGGAAGGAAGTGTTCAGGGCTCCATTGTAGAAAGCTGGGAGTCATGGCATCAGAATGTAAGTGACTCTTGCCATTTGGGAAGAAGGTCACTGTGGTCCTGAGAAGAGGGTTAGAGCAGGCTCATAGCATAGTAGAGAGTGTGTGAACAAAAGTCATCAGAGGTGACTCCTTGCGTTCTCACTGTGGTGGGGAGCAAGCAGGACAGAGGCTCAGGAGGATGACGGAAGACCTCAGCATCCATCCTGAGGTGAGAAGCACCGTTGTTGGCCCATAGGAGGGGTAACTAAGAACTGGAGTGGTGATGGAGAAGGGATGGGGAAGGGCAGCTCATTTTTAAACTAAAAGGTGGGGCAGAAGGTGAGACAGAGTTGGTGATGTGGAGGTGATAAAGTTTGAGTCTACCTGTGGCTTCTGTGAGGTTCAGGCGAGAGTTGGCAGCTAAGGTCAATGACTTTCCGTTGCCTGGGTGTGAAGGAAGGACACTGTACAGGAACAAGCTCAGAGACTTTTATCTAGAGGATTGATACTTCGATTTATATCATTTTGACCAGGTGGGGGTGGGCGCTTCTGAGTGGGGAGGGCCATGAATCGGTGCTAAGCCTAATGGAAACCCCACCCAACTGCCAATCGATGCAAAGAGCAGAATCATGTATGTAACTGCCTAACCCTGGAAAGAGGGCTGTAGGAAATAACCAGGGTGGGTACTCCTGCCTGCTTATGGTTCCAAACCTGCAGGCTGAATGGAGATTGTCTCCTCTGTCATGAGTCAGCTAAGAATGGACTACAGCCACCAGGAGAGGCCCCAGGCAGGACACAGGAAGGTGTCTCCTGGTTACTCATGACAATGTTGGTAGTTGTTACGGAGGCCTCAGTGAGTTAGAACTTGAGCTCTATCAGGGTATGAATGGAAGCTCTTGGTCTGCCAAGTGGCTGTGACCCTGGTCAGAAATGTCAGCAGGGCTGTTTGGAGAGGCTGGCTGGGATTCTGCGGAGAAGTAAGGTTCTAGAAGGAAAGAGCAATGGATTTCACAGAGAGATGAGAGTAGTGGGAGCCAGCAAAATTACGTGGGCTAAGGGGATAGACAGAAGGCAGATGTTTTAGTTTGGTTTTTATTACTTGGAGACAGCCTTTCTCCATAGAATGCTGGCCCTGAAACAGAGAAGCTCCGGGGTGCTGAGATCAAGGCATGTGTCTCCATCCCAGCAGATCAGGAGCCCTTTCCCGGCTGCTCGCAGCCAGGATCTCAGGTACAGAGAGGGATGCTGAGCTGATACAGAGACACAGAGGCAGAATGTTTTTTTTTTTCTTGGAGGAGTTTAAGTGAACCAGCTCAGAAAACAAGAACTAACAAATGAAGAGGTGTGTAATCCCACTGAAAACCAGACGGAATTGCTGCTGGACCATCTGAGGCCAGCCTCTCTAAACTGGGTCTAACCTGCTTTGATGCACGCTCACATACTATAGACTCAGGCTGGCCCCATTGCCTTGAGATCAAAAGCCAATTTCAACTGTTTTGTACCGTCTGAACTTGAAACCTCAGTCTGGGAAGAATCAGCCCAATTCAAAACTATCTCTCAGCCTGGCTGTAAATCTTAATGCTGGGTATTATCCAGCCATCCCAGAGTGACACTAAAACTGAATTACACCCCGAGTCTTCAGCCTGGAATACTGTGTTTTTTTCTGTCTTAGACAGGTGTTCATTAAAGGTCAACCCCTGGCACAGCCTCTCTCTCACCTTAGCAGTAGACAGCTTAAACCCATCTCCTCTGTCATGTCAACTTCGGCTGCAGGCTCAAAGGCAGGGAGACGGTGACCATGGCTCTGGCTCTTCTGATGGTGCTTGGTGGTGTCTGTGGTTAACTTGGTGATAGATGGCTATAAACTACGGAAAGAGAACAGCATTCCCTTTTCAACCAACCCACCAAGCCGAGAAAGTGTTCAAGCCAGTACTGTCTTTTCCTTCTGCTCACATTTTCTGTGTGTGGAGATGTTTTTGAACTTAAGGTCTCACTAGATACATAATGTGCAGCTTGAAGTTTTAAAATTTTTATTCATTATATGTAAGGAATAGTGTGCATTGTATGTGTGTGCATGGTGTGTGTGCGCGTCTCAGTCTCTCTCTCTCTCTCTCTCTCTCTCTCTCTGTGTGTGTGTGTGTGTGTGTGTGTGTGTAAAGGTAAAGCACCTTTACCTGCTGAGCCATCTTTCCAGGTCTGAACTTTTAACTTAACCTTACGTCATAAACATTTTCCAGGTGAGTGCTTGTTAAGACATTTCTCCTTTCAGCTGGGCATAGTAGCACATGACAGTAGTCCCAGCACTTGGGAGGCAGAGGCAGGTGGATTTCTACCAGTTCAAGGTAAGGTTAGTCTACATATTGAATTCTAGGACAGGCAGAGCTAAAAGTGAGACCCTGACTCAAAAAAAAAAAAAAAAAAAAAAGACATTTCTTTTTCTTTTTCTTTTTCTTTTTTTCTTTTCTTTCTTTTTTTGAGACAAGGTTTCTCTGTGTAGTTTTGGAGCCTGTCCTGGATCTCACTCTGTAGACCAGGCTGGCCTCAAACTCACAGAGATCTCTACCTGGCTCTGCCTCCCAGTGCTGGAATTAAAGGTGTGAGCTGCCGCCGCCGCCACCACCACCACCGACATTTCTACTTTCGAAAATTTTAACACCACAGAAATTGCAATGTATAGAAAAAAACAATTCAATTGTTTTAGATATTTGCATTATGCCTGTTATGATAGTAATTGTACTATGTAAACTGCAACAATTGTTTTTCTTTAGATCCTTTGAGATTGATCTATTTTTATTGTTTTAATTGTGTGTGTATGTGTGTGTGTGTATGTGTGTGCATACATTAGTGCAGGTGCATACAGAAGCCAATAGATGTTATCAGACCCCTAGAGCTGAAGTTACAGGTGGTTGTGAGCTACCCAATATGTATGCTGGAAATCAAACTCCAGGCCTCTGGAAAATCAGTAAGTGCTCTTAACTCTCCAGTCTGATTTCATGACTTTTTTATTCTTGATATGTATCCCCCTAGAACAAAGACTCATAAAATCACATCATGATTTTCTTAGTTAAGGTTACTATTGCCATGATGAAACACCATGACCAAAGCAACTTAGGGAGGAAAGGGTTTATTTGGCTTACACTTCCACATTATAGTCCATCGGTGAAGGAAGTCAGAACAGAACTCATTTAGGGCAGGAACTTGGAAGCAGGAACTGATGCAGAAACCATGGAGGGATGCTACTTACTGACTTGTTCAGCTTGTTTTCTTATAGAATCCAGGACCAGGAGCTCAGAGATGGCACCACCCACTGATAGGAATTCCAACCATGCCCAGTGAGACACTTAGTCATCTCCACCTAGTCATTTCCGGGTCATACGTCCTGCGTAACCCATGCCCCATGGCTGTGTGGTCACGTAATCACACGGGTGTGACCACGTGATCTATGCACATGCGTGGAATAGCCACGTGGGCCTATGTGCGCAGGTGTGACCCGGCCTTTAAAAGTCAGGCCGGCCCCATGTTCCCCCACCCTCTTTCTCACACGTGTCCTTCCTCAGGCCTGATCACATCTATCCCTTTCTCTTTGTCTTGATAAAACCCTTGTTAGTGGATTCTGTCATGTTTCGTGACTTTTCCTTGGGGGTAAGAGCTCTGCTAAAAACCCATCACCCACCATGGGCTGTGCTCTCCCCCATCAATTGCCAATGAGAAAATGTCTTACAGGCTTGAATACAGCCTCATCTTGTGGAGGCGTTTTCTCAGTTGAGGCTCCCTCCTCTCCAATGACTCTAGCTTGTGTCACGTTGACATAAAAGTAGCCACCACAACAATTAAATTCAAAATATTTAAAATAGGTAAAATGTAAAAGTTCTTTCTCAAAATTTACCAGCTGTTTCAAACATTGTGTTTTATGATAACATCTTTTCAAGCTGGAGTCAGCCAGGGTCAGACAAGGAATCTAGCACACTTGGTTCATCTCCTTTAGTCACACAGTATCCCTCACTCTTCTTTTGACTTGCATGGATTAACACTTCTACATAGAACAGGGCTATCGTTTGGTAGGATGACACTCAGTTGGTATTTTTGTGATCATTTACTCATCAATAAATTAATTTAGATCTGTGTGAGAGCCCACTAACGGTGTAGAGCATCATTCCTCCAAGGAGGCAATCTTGAGACTGAAATCACAAGATCTATTTATACAGACTTTTGGGAAGCCCTTGATATAACACTAAATATTTTTCTAAAAGGATCATGCTGGCCTAACCCTGTCTTTGAAGTTGCCTGACTGAGAATCTTGCTTGAAAAGGGCTTTATCACTGGTTCTCACATTCTCTGAGGTTGTTTTCCTCTCTGGCTCCTACTGACTCTGTTTTGCAAGATTCATAATCTCGGCCATACTTGCTGTGTTTTCTCTTGAACTTGAAATACCATTTTCACTGTTGTTGATCTGACACAGAGTTTGAGGGCACTGGAGTGTGTCTGTCTGCTCAACTTACCCAGAAAAATGGATGCCTTTGCAAGGTCAGTCAGGAAAGAGACTGCTTTGGTTTTCTTGCTTTAAGAGACATTTGCAGTTAGGTAGCTGTCCATTTGTTTCCCAGGCCCGTTGCAGGGCTGTGGCGCCTCTCACTAGTCCCATCCCGACCAGTGAGCCACTTTTGATCCCTCTTCCCCACTCCCCTTGGCTCCAGCTCTCTCCTCCTTTGGCTGACTATGAACACTGTGTGTGGAGATGGCAGGGTCAAAAGATGGAGAACATTCTGCATTGTTGAATTCTTATCCAGATGATTCTGCCTGGGATTAGCCAGGGATTATAATACAGAGGACCTAGAGATTTGCCACACAGCTGTCTTTGACACAGGGAGGATTCAGGTATGCCCTGAAGACCAGGCATACAGAAGAAAACAAAATGTCATGATAACTCAGGAGGAAAAATTTTCCAATGTGCTATTATCTATTTGGAAATTATCCATTGAGATTTTAAATACCACATTGTCTGGATCCTGCCAAGCAGGAAACCAATGCTAATGATTTGTCTAAGGAGCTGCCTGATTCCAATGCCTATTCTTTCCCAGTGTGCCATCCTGAGCAAAAACTCTGTGCACAGAAGCCATCAGTATTGGAAATAATTATCAGAGAATTAGAAACATCCACATTCATTCTTCTAGAAACCCTGGCAAAGCTTATCCTCGCTGCTGTTAACATTGGCTCTTAGAGGAAAATGTTCATGGAAACTGGGAGTGGTATGAAACCAGAGAGCAGGGTTCTCATCTCTTTCAAGGACCCCACTTCTCTCTTCAGCCATGCTGTTGAGCCTCAGGAGAGTGAAGCCTGGACTCTAACACCTTGTGAGAAGATGGATGGCAATCCATCCTTTTATTTCTGCCAACATATTTTCTGGCCATAGGAGACAGATGTATTCATCTTTGCAAAACTGTCACTTGCTTATTTTCTTTCTCAAAAGAAAAATACAAATCTTTATAAGTAATATCTCTCTCCTCCTCTTCTATCCTTTGTATTGAGACAGGCTTTATTTATCCTAGGCTAGTCTTGAATTGCTCTCACTGTGTATCTGACAGTGACCTTTAGCTTCTGATTCTCTTGCTTCCACCTTCCAAGTCCTAGGAAAGCAGGCATGTACCACCATGCAAACTTTTGTCAGCCATGTCTGAATTTATCTCAAGATGACATTCCTCTGTTCCTACTATTTTGTTCATTCTCTGACCGAAAGAAAAGGCAAATGCCTATCTTCCTTTAGGAGGACAGCACACCTTAGAATTCTTTCCAAAGTGGGGAGCCTGTCCCTTGAGCAGGCTATCGAGGTGTCCACAGCTAAGCAGGAGTGAGTTGGAGAGTGAGCCAGCAAGTGGCACTCCTCTGTGGTTCCTGCCTCCAGGTTCCTGCCTTGAGTTCCTGCCCTGACTCCCCTCAGTGATGAGTTCTGACCTGCAAGCATGAGCCAAACACACCCTTTCCTTCCTCCATTGATTTTGATCAGAGGGTTTTATCACAGTAACAGAAAGGAAAGTGGGCGGGTGGGGTGAGACTTACCAGGAGTTGACCATATACATTCATTTTGATCTGGGACTTTCCAGTCTTCAGAATTATCTAAAATATACATTTCTGTCACCTAAGCTACCACATACCCATACACATATCCATTCACATGTACCAGCATGCATTCATGTACACACACATACACACACACACACACACACACACACACACACACACACACACACCACATACACAAGAAAAAAGATCTGTGAGGGAACTGAGCTACATTTCATCAAACTTAATTAGAATTCTTTGGACGTAGAAACAAACATTTTGGATAGCTGTTGGGAGAACAGGTATCACACATGTGACACATGTTAGATTCCTTGCCCCGCTCTGTGTCTCTGGCAGGTGGGCATTTCTTTAGGAACTTGAAGAACTCTTGGAACATCTGGGGCCAACAGGACCCGGGTTTCATTTCTAGCATTGAGCCTCCCACGTAAGGGCGAGGGCAGCTTCTGCAGAGTGTGGGACTTGAGTCACCTAGCAGAGTGCCTGCTATCCCCCAAGTGTCATCCGTAGCTGAAGGTTTTCTGTGTCCCTCGCCGATTTGTGTGTGTGTGGGCAGGGGTTAGGCTCAACCTCATGATGAGAGTTAGTTACAAAGCTCTGAGAGAACACATGGATCAAGGGGTTGACATAGCTGTCATTGGAAGACACAGCCCGCCACAGTGTCGAGTAGCTCTCATCATTGTTGGCTGCAGGTCCATCCCTGTATCTTAACCATCAGCTTGCGGAAGATATGAACTAGATTGACTTCATCATTTTTTCTGCAGACTAGCACCTAAGGAGAGAAGGCATTTAGTCTGAATGTAAAGGTACTAGAGGACCGCTAGTCTATAAATAGAAGTTGTATCTATTGTTTTAATTATGATAATGAATGTGCTTGCAAGGTTAATTCAACTCCTTTAAGTAGAATATTTTCCAATTTTGCAATAGGATTGGTTGTTTCCTCCCTAGCTTTATGTATTTAGTCAGAATTTTCAAGAGAAGCTGAACAGAGCCATGTTGTATGTGTGTGTGTGTGTGTGTGTGTGTGTGTGTGTGTGTGTGTGTGTGTGAGAGAGAGAGAGAGAGAGAGAGAGAGAGAGAGAGAGAATATGTGAGTGTGTGTCCATATGTGTGTGTTGAGAGCATATGTGTTTAAGTGTGTGTGTGAGTGTATGTGTGTGAAAGAATGCATTTGGGTTGGTGTGTTCATTTGTGTGTGTTGAGAGTGTGTGAGTGTGTATGTCTGTGTGTAAGTATACATGTCTGTGTGTCTGTGCAGGTCTAAGTGTGTGCATGTGTATAAAGATACATTCTGGCAACTGGCTCAGGATTTTGGAGCCTGAGAAGTCTCCTGAATTGCACAGCTCACTGCAATTCAGGCCTAGAAGAGACAACGATAGAGTCTCAGCTTGCAACCTGTGATCTGTGGTGTCCCAGGGAAGGATCTAGAAGGGGAGTCTGCCTAACTTGCCCTTTTGTTCTCTTCAGCCTCTGGTGAAGTCTCATGCCTCAGTCCAGTCTCACTCTGGATTCAAGTGCCAGCCTCTGAAGGACACACCCTCACAGACTCCTGAGAGCAGTGTGTTACTTGAAGTCTGGGCATCCTTTATCCCCATCAAGTTAAGTAAGATAAACATAAAGTTAATCATCACATGATACGAGTCAGTTTTAAGTCTGTGCTTCCATTCTGGGATAGGCACAGACTGTTTTTCTATGTGGTCTTTTCAGGGTCTCACTCTGAGGAGCTGGCTGTCCGGTAACAGCTGTCAGGGCTCTCCAGAAAGCTGAGACTCAGTAGAAGCTTGCTCCCTGGAGCCATGTAGGTCTGGATACTTTTCATTTGTAGTTTGTAGTTTTCTCTAGGACCACAGTGACTCTTTTCCTTCCTGAAAGGAAGTCTCACCAGGAAGCCTCGTATTCTCTCTGAATAATCCCTTAGCCACCATGGCATGTTAAGGATCTGCTAAAGCTGCTTCATGAGAGAACAAACCCCCGATTTCCCTAGACGCAGCTCAGCCACCACAGTGAGCCCGAGGAAGTCAGGCAGTGCTGCGTGGCGTGGTGCGCACTAGTCATTCAGCTCCTGCTGCATGGCAACAGCGATGCCAGGTGAAGTTCCCACTTCATTAAACAGGAATCTTCAGGCAGGATGGAACAGCACTGATACTGAAAAACTGAGTGATAAAGAAGAAAATTGTTAATCAGGGGCTGGGGAGGTGGCTTTATCAGTAGTGATTGCCATATAAGCATGAAGACCTGAGTATGATCCCCAGGACCTGTAGGGAAAAGCTGGGCACAGTGGCACATGCCTATAATGCCAGAGCTGGGGAGGCAGGACAATGGGATCCTCAAGGCTTCTGCCCATTTGGTATAGGGAAAGAAGTGATCTCTGGTTCAGTGAGAACCCCATCCCATATCTCCAAACCAAGTTGGAAGGGAAATGGCTCAGCAGGAAAATGTGCTTGCTACATTAGCAATAGGACCAGAGTTTGGGTCCCCAATACTCAAAAACATGTTAGACATGTGTGGTGCCCCATCTGTATGCAAGTGTGGGAGGGGAAGGCTGGGGGTTCCCTAGAGCAGGAGACTGCCTGAATCAGCAAGTTCTGGATTCAAATGAGTGATCCTGCTTGATATAGAAATGGAAAGGGATAGAGGAAGGTAGCCAGTGTTCACACACACACACACACACACACACACACACACACACACACACACACACACAAAGACAGCTACCTGCAATGCTTCTCTATATAGGTTTTTTGTTTCCTTGTTCTGCCCATGATTTTTTTTAGTATATTATCTCCTTATGTAAGTATGTACTAATACTATGGTCATATTCTGTTACATAAATTATAAATATTGATGATGGCTTCTATTGCTGAAGCTCCATCCTTGGCACTTTTCTTTCCCATGTCAGCTGATATGTAAAAATACTCCATGATGTTAATATGGTTTTGTTGTTTGGGAGGTTCGGGGAGATTAATACTTAATTCAATTTTCACGGAAGCTACAGCTGGGTGCCAAGACTTCTATGTCTGAAGTATCAAGGCCAGCATCTTTTTCAGAGCTCTGTGCATGTGGCCCTGCTCTGCCCATCAGCTTTCTTTCATCCCTTGCACTGTCCTGTTGCCTAGGAGAGTGAGGTCGAGAAGGCTCCCTACCATGATCCTGAGTGTTTCTCAGTGCTGTGACTGTCAAGAGTGACAGACCTAGTGGCTGGAACTGGTGGGCTGGGGTCTCCAGATGTCTCAGAGACAGCATGCAACATGTGGTGTTCAGAGAGACAGAGCCATGCTTTCATCTTTTGCTCATCGGCTACCTGCATTATCTTGAGCAAATCACTACCCCCCAGCCTTGGTGTTCTCCTTATAGGAATCAGGAGTTAATGATACCTGTCTTGCCTCCTCTCCAAGGTTACTGTGATAATCAAGTGGCTTAGCCATGGGGAAATACTTTGTAATTGTAAAGTTTTACATACCATTGCGTATTTTATTTTTATCAGGGTTGATCAGTGAGGCTGCTTCCCTTTGGGAGAGACTGCCACCGAAGAAGGGATAGTGTGAGTCGAAACAGGAAGAAACTGATCCCTAAAGATGACAACTGCTGGAAATATTGATGTTTTGGTACTGATGCATGGGAGAGGGGGAGGGGCAGAATGAGGAGCCAGGGGGAAGGGGGCAAACAAGATGAAGCTCAAATCCTCAATTGTGTATTGGGTTGGACCAAGAAATAGATGGGAAAACATGGACACACACACAGCACGTTTATTTATACCGTCATCAAAATGTTTTTAAATGCCTACTGTGTGCATCACAGACATGCTATTGGAAGAAAGTATTTGGATCCCTGTCTACAGGGACTAATTTAGCTACTTCAGCTAGTATTTAGGTGACTACTTAGAAAATTAAGATAAATTCATGATTTTGTTTGCTATCTTCAGACATGCCCAGAGCTCTTGATGCTCTTACCTTTGTATCCTGTGGAGAGGCCAGGGAAGGGGATACAGCATGTGTATGTGGTGCTTTCATGGACTGGAAGCTGGCTCATTCTCTGACTCTTGACTTTATACAAAGCATTTCTCTTCCTTAGACTCCAATTTCCCATCTGGATGATGCTACCTCTTGGGACTGTCAGGAGATTAATCAAGATGACATATTCTGTTTGGCAAGTGACACACAGATGTTCTATGTGCTCTGTTGTGAGGCCCAGTGGCTTGTGTTGATTTAAGGCAACCTTCTACCCATGTGTATCAGTTAGTTTCTTGTTGCTGTGGCTAAACACCTAATGAAAACACCATAATTGAAGACTGGCTTAGCTGCGCTTGTGGTTCGGGGACACAGTCTGTCACAGTAAAGAAGGCATGGCAAGAGAGGAGCTTCCTGGCCCTTCAATTGCAACTGCTATCAGGAAGCAGAGTAGATGGGAAGTAGGGTCAGGCTATCAACCTCAAGGCCCCCCCCCCCCCCCCCCCCGTGACTCACTTCCTACAAGGATTCTCCTTCTAAAGGTTCCACAGCCACCTGAAATGGCGCCACCAGCAGGAGACTAAGTGTTCCAACACGTGAGCCTATGTGAGTCATTTCACACTCAAACCATACCGCCACGGTTGGTGGCCTTTGGTTCTTCCCTGTTTAACAGCTCTCGGTTTCTTATATCGCTGGAGGTGGTGTCGCCGTGACTTCAAAGCCAGCTTCCTTTTTGAGCACAAGTCAAGAGCACGTCTTTGCCTTGTCCCAGTGAGAGTTCAGGTATAAATTGGGGTCGGTCTCTGTCAACTGGGGCATTTCACTCTGCAAACTGAGGTAGGTCTGTAGCACATGATAGGTGATGCTTCTCTAATAATCCAACTGGGTCTGATCCTCCATGGGGAATAACCAAAAACAAAAGAGCAAAAGGACAGAGATGAAGACCCCTTTGTGCCCTGAGCCAGGTCTTTGGTTGATGCTGCAGAGGCTCTCCCACACTCCACTGTGTGCCAGTCTCCGTAGCCGGTGCCATTTCAGCTGGCTGTCCACTGATGTTCATAAACCAAGAGGTAGAGCAGGATCACTGTCTGCTTCCCACTGAGTCCTGGATCAGGAGTGGCTGTGGTGTTCTGTATAGCTACCATGTTCTCCCTACGCCCTATACTGGTCAAAGCACACTAACTGCTGTAACAGCCTCTGAGGTTTTGTGGCTTAGCTGGGTTGTTTATCTCCCACTAAGGCAAAGCCCAAGGGGGTCGCCCAGCCAAGGAGCAGCCTTCCTCTAAGTGGCCATTCAAAGATTCATGCCTCTTCAGTGCTGGGGATCCATCTACCTCCATGGCTTTGGGTATCCTTGTCATGACAGACTGAGCAGGAAGGAGAGGCAACATTGTTTATGATGTATCATATAGTCATACATCCTTAGGACCCCACCCTGACCCTCCCCATCTTTTCATACTAGACCAACTTTCAATCCTAGCAGCAATGCCTGCATCTCTTCCCAAGGCTTTTTCTGGCTGTCTAGTCCTGTTGTGTACATATATGCAGCACAAGGGAACTAATTATAACCTTTAACAATGACATGGGAGGGTTGTTGCACAATGACCCTTAGCCAGGGCGACTCTTGGGGAAGGAGCCGAGAATTTCCAATAGTTTCTAATAGCAGTGAGCTCTGTTTGCCTGGGGTATTAACCTATGATCATATGTCATTTATTTGCTCCCTCCCTTCTCTGCCCTGCCAAGGTCACATCTCACATGCCTGTGCTATCATCCCGACTGCGTATCTATATCTGTGGAGGCTGAAGCCAAGGAGCACTTTATGGGTTAGTTCTAGAAGAATGTGTCTTCCCTCTCCTCTCATTCTGATAGCCACAGGGGTGACCACGGGAATGGGAGCTTGATTCTCTGCAAGAGAAGATGGAAATAGATTTCTTCTGTGTGTCTAGAGCCAAGAGGATGCAGGGGAGGAGCACACAGCTAGCTCTCTTTATAGAAGGGGACACTGGATCTCAGAGGCTCAGTACTAATTGTAGTCTTGCAGTGATGGGGGTGGGGGGGGGGGGGGGGGGTGGGTAGACTTGAGAATGGTTTTACAGTGGCTTAAAAAACTCTGTTTTAGTAAGACACGATAAGTTGGGAGGTCAAGGGATCAGAAGTTCAAGGTCATCCTTGGCTACATAGTACATTCAACTCTAGCATCTCAACCATGATAAATGGCAATAATAACAATACTAAAAATGATAATAATTAAGAAAACGTCTTTGCTCTTCCAAGCATACCAGATGAAGCACCTGGTTTTGAGGGAGGAGCTTGTAGCTTAGTGGCTACCCTGTCACAAGGCCACACCTCAGCATCCTCAGTTCCTGTTTGTGATACTCCTTCTCTTTACATATGTGCTTTTCATGGATCCTGTAGGTGTGTCGATGAGTGACCATGAAATGTTGCCTCAATTCTCAAGCCCTGCCCACCCACCAAAGACAAACCTTATGGTAGTGGGGCATTGAGCATTGGTTTGCCAATAGAATTATGAGGGGCTGTGGTGCCTCACATCATGGATATTATAAACACATCCAAAGGACAGGTGCAAAACTAATTTTGTTTTAGAGGGAAAAGACAAAGGTAAGGATGTGAAACACTGAAAGACTATGAAGGGGAGATCAGCCAGTTCTATTTAGTAAAGTGTAATAGAAAGCAAGACATTGGGAGTCAGGGGGTGGCTAGACTAGCTGAGTTTGTGTCAGGGTGGGGGAATAGCTGAGCAAATGATCTATCCTCAGGGTTCCAGTGTCTCCTGTTCATCTATGTTTGGATGCAAGCTGGCAGACATCAGTGTTGCCCCTCTCTCTGGGGTTCAGGCTTATGTATCTTAGTCAACTGATTTCCCTCGCTTCACCCACTCTCCGGGGTGCTATATGGGGATCTTTTCCTGGAATAGACAAAGATTTCATCAGAAGCCACTTTGAACTGTTAACTTGATACAGCTCAGAGTCATCTGAGAAAAGAGTCACACAGAGGAAATGTTTAAAGTAGGTTGGCCTCTGAGCATTCTATGCGTAGGATTATCTTAATTGTTAATTAATATGGAAAGACCCAGCCCACCACGGGTATCACCATTCCTTATGCTGGGCCCTGAGCTGTATAGGAGTGAAAAAAGCTAGCAAGCAATCAACTATCTGTGTTTATTCTCTGTCTACTCCTAACTGCAGATGTGATGCTTTGAGCCCCTGCCTTGACTTCTCTGCAAAAATGAATGGTAATCTGGAGTTGTATGTCAAATAAACCCTTTCTTGCCCAAGATGCTGTTTGTCTGGGTATTTTAACACTGTAACAGAAATGTTACACAGAAAAGTAGATCACTGCTCTTACCCACAATTCAGTCTATCAGGTGCCTTTCGATGCAGAACAGATATAGAGGCATAACTACCCAAAATGTTGTGAAGTTTATTGGGCTAAAAGGCAACTGTACTTTCTGTCTTCTCCTCTCAGGGACAGGCTTGGAGGAGCCAGTCAGAGCCTGCTGTACCAGCCCTTTTCTGTTTCCCAGCACCATGTCCTTCCGGTTGGCTGCCTCATTTCCCTAACATCTAGCTTCATTTCTACTTCCCAAAACATTACCAGCCTCGACATTTGAATCTTGGCAGTACTGAAGTCTTTATGTTCCTTTAAACTCCCATCCAGGAGACAGAAGCAGCCAAACACCGTTTCCGCACTGGGACCAAGCTCGGAAATGTGAGATGGCAGTGCAGGTGCACCCCTGTGTATTGTTGTCACCCTGTACTTCAGAGAATGCCAAGGTGCTCGATTTTAACTCTGGTTTCTACTGCCCTTCTGGCTAAGCTCACAGTAAAATGACACGGAGGCAGCTGGAAGCACATCCCCAATTTCCATAACAATAGGCTGGCTAAGTCTTAAGTGCTGAAAAGTGATGACTGTTAATATAAAACCCATTGGAAACTAACTCTTCAAAATCCTCTGGCCTTTCTTTAGAAAATTGTTTTATTGAGGAAATTTAATCCATCTGATCATGATTTAGTTTCTATTGACTCATCGTTTTGCCTCAACCGAAGTGATTTAACTTCCAGTGAGAACTTTCAGTGTACCTTGAACATTATTTTTGCCAGCAGAGAAAATCGTGTTTTATTTTCACTTGAACCAATGGTCTCAGAAGAGGTTCCTAGCCCTAACCTCTGCATGTTGGATTCAAAGGAAAGTGTTTCCCTGTGGGCTCTGTGAGAGGACAGTGTGATGTCCAGATGGAACCTGTGGTGTTTTGAATAAGAATAAGAAACACCCCAGGGCCCCCTAGGCTCATGTATCTGAACACTTGGTCACTATTGGTGGCACTGCTGGCTGCTGGGAAGATTGTGAGGCCTTCAGGAAGTGGCCTTACTAGAGGAAGTATGTCATTAGGGTGGGCTTTGAGGTTTTTATAGTCTCCACTTCCTGTTCTTGCTGTCTGCTTCCTGTGTGTGGATAAATGGGATCAGCTCTCTTTCCGCTCCTGCTACCAAGTCCTCCCTGCCATGGATTCTATCCAGTTGGAACCACAAGCCCAAATGAACCCTTCTTCCCCAGGCTGCTTTCTGTCAGGGTATTTTGTCACTCTGACAGAAAGGTAACTAATATGGGACCCACTGGTGTTTTTATGGCAGTTGTTTACGGCTGTTGTCTGTCTGTTCTGATTGATGAGACCTGTACCATGCCTGGAATGAAGCAGCTGGTAACGCCCTCACCTTTCTCATGACTGACAAGTATGGTGCCGTTTTCTTTTGCTCTGTGTCTAGATGCAGCTTAGGTCTGTTCAAGAAACCAGCATGGGAAGGTCACGGGAATACTGGAAAGGGAGAGAATGATTGCTGGTGGGCTTAACTCGGGGCTCAGAGACAAAGGGTCTCTTTCTTCCTTAGCTCTCTCGGTTCTCTCTTCTTCTTCCTCCTCCTCCCCCTTCCTTGGATTCTTTCAAATGGAGGAAGTAAAAAGACCAGGCTCCAGTGGTTACCATCAGGTGATCTTGGACACTCAATTTTTCTGAGGACCTTGGGTTTTACCATCTGTATTATAAGAGAGTTAGCACATGCCTCATGAAATTTTTATAAAATTCAACTGATAAGGCACCAACATATTTTAAACACTTACTGTATACCTTAATTGCCTTTTTTTTTTCACCTTCAGCAAAGGTGATGTATTGCTCACTTTTCAAGAGAGCAGTTGTTTGGGGACTCTATGTGACCCTCTACTAGCAGGGTATATAAAGGCTACTAGAGTACTAGAGTAGTTACTGAAACCAGAGTTCCATGATTGCCTTGGTGCTTTGACCCTCCTTTGCTGATCTAAGAATTCTGAGTTTGCTAGACAGAACACTGTACCTGATCCCTTGCAGTTAAAATATTCAGACAGGTAGACACCAGACATGCTCAGACACAGACACAGACACTACCAAATAAAACACGATCTGATCAGAAGTGACTGATTGGTACTAATATTGATCATCAACATGATAGGCTCTTAGAGTCACCATGGAAACACACCTCTGGATATATCTAGATGGGTGTTTCTAGAAAGGTTTTCTAAGGGGGGAAGAGCCACTCAGTGTCAGCAGCACCATCCTGTATGCTAGGGTCCTGAAGAAAAAGGAGGAAGAAGGCTGAGTAATGGCATTCTCCTTCCCCATCCCACTGCTTCCTGACTGTGGAGGCGATGTGACCAGGCAGCTCACTCTGGCGCCACAGTTCCTGTCCCACCACAACAGACCGTATCAACTCCATCTGTAATCTAAGATAACTCTTCCTCTATTTACTTCTTGACGGGTGTTTGGGAACAGCAAGGTGAAAAGTGACAAATACAGACTTGCCGGAAGGTCACTCTTTACAGTCTCCTTCTGAGGCTTCTGAAAGTGGAAAGGGGAGTTACGAGATGTACTGTTTCCTTTTCTTGTCTCACCAACATGGTTGACATAAGCAACATAATGGGGGAGGTATTTGTTTGAGCTCACAATCTGAGTGGCTTTAGTCCACGGTGACTTGGTTCCATGGCAGCTGGATTTGTGGCAAAGGAGCTTCATCAGAGCAGACGAGGAGCAGATGGAGAAGATACAGGAAGGAAAAAGGCAGGCCAATACAGCCCCAAGAACACACCTGCAGTGACCCCCCTTTTCTATTAGGCCATACCTCCTATCCTTTACTGCTACTTTGTTCTAAATCTGTCTTCAGGTTAGTCCATTGATGATGTCAGCAACATTGTAATCTAATTGCCACTGGAAATACTCACCCAGAATCTTCCAGAAGTGTGTGCTACACCAATCTTCTAGACATTTCAGAGTCCAATGAAATCAATTATTAAAGTCAGTTGTGACACAAGAGGAAAAAATGTCACAGGGATGGCCTTCACACTGGGAAGAAGGCTTGATTATATATATCACTGAGCCAGTATTTCTAGTGGCTACCATGGTTTCATAGAAATAGCGGTTTTATTCTCTTCCAATTTAGTGACCTGGGAGGGATGATCCAGACTGGCAATGGGGGTCGATTGCCTGAAGGTCTGTGATTTTCTGGGTCTTTTTGTACTCTCTTAGTGTGGCATATGCAACCCCATGGAAAGTAGACATTACACTGCTAATGTTTGCTGCTTGTCGGCTGCCTTTCTCCCCTGACAAGCGTTTCAGGTTAGCTCACAAGGCAGGCGGTTACGAATGCTCTCTAAGTCTGCATCCAACACTGGGCTCATGGTTGGTGGGATAGTGTCCCACTCAGTGTGATCAGTTGGTTCATTAGAATCCAAGTAATTGGAGTCAATACTATACCTGCCTTGTTAACAAATGTCAGAGATTTAATGCAATACTGTTTTTCAAATCTATTCATGGTAGTTATATAACCGTTCAAATATAGTTTCATTTGGATAGTGGAAGATTGCTGAAGTATTGACAGAACTATACACTGAGCAGGAAGTCAAAAGTGGGTCATACCCAACAGCCTTGGGTTAAACAGGAAGTCCTTCCATAGTCTAAGTGGCCGCTTCTCCCTTTCCTTGTCTGTTTTTCCTCTCACTCATCACCCCCATAGCTACACCCCCACAGCCGGCCTCTTGCTTTCCTCTATACGTCTTTCCTTTCCTTCCTGTGTCCTTTTGTCTTTTTGGATTTCCTAGCCAAGTCCTACCCACCCACTGGCAACTCAGCTGAGAGCTACTGGAAAAACAGACATTGATTTACAATGTGCAGTTTTCATAGCTAGGCTGCCCATTGCAACAAATAAAGGATGATGCATGTCCAATAGGGAGGAAGCTTCCATCAACAATGCTTTATAAAAAGATAGCTTAAAATCTGGCTTAGAAACCAGGCTGTGGTGGCACACGCCTTTAATTCCAACACTTGGGAGGCAGAGGCAGGTGATCTCTGTGAGTTCCAGGCCAGCCTCGTATACAAAGCAAGTTTCACAATAGCTAGGGTTACACAGGGAACCTTGTCCACCCCCACCCCCCAAAAAAAGAAAGAAAGAAAGAAAGAAAGGAAGGAAGGAAGGAAGGAAGGAAGGAAGGAAGGAAGGAAGAAAAGCCTGGCCTATAATATTACATTTATCTTTAGTTTCAAAGATCATTATGCTAAAGCAAGATTAAAGGAACATGGTATATAGATACAGACAGACAGGATCTTTCCAGAAGCTCACAATGACTTCCCTTTCTCTCTACAAACTGACTGCCTGTGACTGTTCCAAAATGTGTAAGTTGAAACTCAAACTGCAAGTGGGATAGTATTTGGAGGTGAGGTCATTCAGAAGTAAATAGGGATGGGCTAGGTTGGTGCAAAGTGGCCTCAGGATGAGATTTATGACCTTGTGGAAAAAGGAGGAGGAGGAGGGGACTGGGGAAATGAGTCAGTTGGTAAAGTGCCTGGTAAGCTGAGCATGACAGAGTGTGCTTGGAGTACCAGCACTGAGGAGGCTGAGACAGGTAGGGCCTTGCTGTCTGCCTGACTAGTTTGAGGATTACATGCACACACCACTACCCAAAGCTTTTATATGAGGATACTGTGGAACAAACTCAGGTCCTCATGAAAGCAGTGTTTTGACTGAGCTCTCTCCCCAGGCCTTTATCCATCTGAAGAAGAGAATGGAAAGGCATATTTGGTATGTGGCAGCTTTAGTAGAGAGCCCTGAGGCTTTGGGGCATTTTGTAGAGTACCTGTGTAGGACTGCAAGTGACGCAGCAGCTGTAGGAGAAGTTGGAGAAGCCTGCTAATGTGAAGGAGACTTGGGCTGTCCACTCATGGAGACATCCTTTTAACAGGTCAAGGTCACTGACATTTGCATGGATGAGGGAAATGCTGGCCTCGTGTTGTAGATACTATTGCTTTCCTGGACTGTCTAAGTTTGATAGCACAGTCCAGCATGATGGAGAAGGCATGGTGTCAGGAACTCAGCACATGGCAGTGCAGGCAGGAGGCTGCTTATTCACATCTCAGGAGACCAGGAAGAAAATTGATTGCCAATCCATTCTGATAGACAGTTGCCCTGATAGACTGTTTTGTTTGTTTATTTTCTTTTTTGTCCGCTTGAGACAAACTATAGTTGTCTGGGCAGAAGGAAACCCAACTGAAAAAAATTCCTCCACGAGGTTGCCTATAGGCAAGTCTGCAGGACAATTTGTTGAATAATGACTAATGTGGAAGGACCCAGCACACTGGGGGAGCTGCCACCACTGGGCAGGTTCTGAATTGTATAAGAAATCAGGCTGAGAAATCCACAGGAGCAAGCCTGTCAGCAATATTCTTCCATGGTCTCTGCTTCAGCTCCTGACTCCAGTTTTCTGGCTTGAGTTCCTACCATGACTTCCTTGTGATACGGAAGTGTAAGCTGAAATAAACCCTTTCCTCCCTGAGATGTTTTGGTTATGGCATTTTATTATAGCAACAGAAACCAACTAAGACAACAACAAATACTGTTATAACCTTTATTAAATCTCTTATTCCCCAGCCTCAATTATTAAAACAATTAAGGAAAGAAAGTTAAATTGTGGTTTCTTGTTACAGGGTGTTTTTAAAAAACAGACAAAACAAAAACAAAAAGCCCTGAGTCTCACATATCCTTGAGCTCACTATTGTGGTTGAGGATGACCCTGAACTCTGATTCTCTTGCTCTGTCTCCTGAGTTGGAGTTACGACCCATACTACAATACCTGGTTTAAGGCCAGGCAGTGGTGGCACACGTCTTTAATCCCAGCACTCAGGAGGCAGAGCCAGGTGGATCTTTGTGAGTTCGAGGCCAGCCTGGGCTACAGAGTGAGTTCCAGGAAAGGCACAAAGCTACACAGAGAAACCCTGTTTCAAAAAACAAACAAACAAACAAAAGACAAAGACAAAAACAAAATACGTGGTTTAAGCAATGCTGGGCATGGAACCCAAGGCCTCAGGTGTGCAAGGCACACTCTTCCAGCTGTGCTTCATCCCCACCCCTGTTACAGAGGAAAATGAAAATATATATGAAGTTACAAGAACAGGAAGAACATCAATTAACACATAATTTTAAATTCATCCTCTTCCCTCCCCTGCATCAGAGGATAGAAGAGTCTGTTCTGGATTTCCTAAATAGTGTGGGAACTCATAGATTTTCTAGTTACAGTTGTTGCCCAGGATTTCTAAACTTCCGTGTAAGACGGGCTTTGTGTGCAGGACCATGAGGACGCCAGTGTTGTTCTTCAGGGTCGCCCAGGAATTGTTTTAGATCCACTCTCATCTTGCTGTAAGATGGTTGTCAATAGCAACTGTGCAAAATGACTTTCTGTAGAGGAATGGACCATGGAGGAGTTACAACACATTCTGCCTGGCTGTAGAGTGGGCCAAGGACAAAAGCAAGCCACAAGAGATGCTAAGCAGACCAATGTAAGACAGGCCTGGGCTGGGGAGGAGAGAAGGGAGGAAACACAGGCGAGTCAGAGCAAGGAAGGGCTTGCTGGACGTTAGAATGTGGGGCATCAGCCATGCATGCAGAAGCTATTGACAGTGAGAGAAATGAGAACAAAAATGGAAAAGCAGATTAGTTTTGTGTTATAAATATACACTCTTTGGTGTCTTCCTGAAGGACTATAAATTAACATTTATATTGATTTTCAATTGTTTTGGCCAGTGGGATATGACAGATACTGGTTTGGTTTTGCTCAACATCTCTTCTGCTATAGAGTGTTAGAGAGGTTAACAGTGTAACTTGTCATCCAGACAGTGACATGAGGCTGAAGGGAAACCCCATTAATGATTATGTAGGTAGTAACACCGTAACCCAGGACTGTCCCAGGCAGCTAACACATGATTTATTCTACTTTTCATGGATTATTTTATGGGTGTACATGATCATTTGTGCAAGTGTGTGGAGGCCGGAAATCAGCCTTGGGTGTTGTTCTATAGAACCTTTCCACTTTAGATTTTTTGAGACAGGGCTTTTCTTTGACACGGAAGCTGCAAAATAAGCCAGGCTGCATGGGCATTGAGCCACAGGGATGCAGTTCCATCAGAGGTATGTGTCTTATGCATGTAGGGGGTCTAATAGGTTCTCCGGCTTGGGAAGCAAACATTTTATGAGTTGAGCTATCTCCCTAGCCCTGATTTAGTCTAATAAGTGAAATTTCAGTTAGGAATGTGGTCATAATGCATGAAAAGTTGGTTGACAAGACTCCACTTCCCTGGGTTTAGGGTAACAAAGTTTCATAGATTTTGTTCATAAGCTAGGAGCAGAAATCCTTTAGAAGGACTTGCTGTCCTAAATAAATCAACACTAAAGGAAAGCCATGGCTTCTGCTTCCTTCCTCCTGCAGATGGGACGTCCAGAGTTGCATCAGTCATTTTTCTAGTCATTAGGATGAAAGCCAAATGTCCAGGCTGGTGAAGAGAAGGAAGAGGACATAGGGATACTGAGGACCTCACAGGGATGCTCCACAGGCATGGCCTGCTTACCTCAGGTGTCTAGAACTTGAACAAAATTAACTCTGATTTGGAAGAGATATAATTCCCAGCTCATAGGCTATTTGTGAGAGAAATGACATAATAGAGATTAAGTTCCTGGTATGGAGATTTAGTACTCCAAGGCTGGTCACCATGACTGCTCTATTTTGTTTTAGTTATTTTTGTTTAAAAAATGTATTTATTAGTTTTAAATTTAGTGTGTATGTATGCACATCTATGTGAGTATATGTCATATGTGCAGGTGCCTGTGGAGGCCAGAAGAGGTCATCAAATTTCATTGATCTAGAATCAGAGGAGGGTATGAGCCTTCCAACATGGGTGCTCTGGGTCCTCTGGAAGAAGCAGCAAGCACTCTTAATCACTGAGCCGTTTCTCCAGATGCATTCATTTGCTTTATTTATGTATATATGTGTTTACTGATTCATACCCTGTGAGTGTCTATGGTGTGTGTATGAGTGGGGTGGGCACTTGCCATGGTGTTCATGTGGAGGTCTGAGGACAACTTCAGGTGTTGACTCTCTCCTTCTGCCTTATTTGTTAGTCAGGATCTCTCTAGCTCTTGCTACTATGGATACTCCAAGCTAGCTGGCCTACAAACTTTCAGGTGATTCTCCTGTCTTCACAGTCCATCTCAACATAGGAGTTCTTAGATCATAGATGTGTGCCACCACATCTGACTTTTCATGTGAGTTCTAGAAATTGAACTCAGGTTGTCTGATTTATAGGCAATTGCTTTTACCTGCTGAGCCATCTCTCTCTCTCTCTCTCTCTCTCTCTCTCTCTCTCTCTCTCTCTCTCTCTCTCTGTGTGTGTGTGTGTGTGTGTGTGTGTGTGCATGTGTGCATGTGCATGTGCAAGTGCATGTCAAGGCCAGAGTTGAGGCCAGGCTTCCTCCTCCTTCTCTGTTCCTCTTCACTACACTTTCTGAGGCCAGGTTTTTCACTGAACCTGGACATCACCAATTCGGCCAGATTACTTGACCAGTGAATTTCTGGGTTCCACCTTTCTCCACTTCCTCAGTGATGAGATTGTAGATTCAAGTCACCTCATCCAGCTGGATGCTGGGGATCCAAACGCAGGTCCTCATGCTTGCTTGCCAAGCAGCTCTTGACCCACTGAACCTCAGCCCAGGCTGCTGTCCTAACCAGTCCAACTCACGTGTATTTCTTTACCTCTCTACTCTAACAAGGGATGATAGAAGATGGTTATGGAGTATTAAGACATGTGAAATATCAGTCTGTTCAGGCTTCATAAAGTACCATATTAAATATGAGTACTGGAAAGCAAAACTCAATTGTTTCATTCTTTGAAGCAGGATTGCTTCTACCAAAGAGAGTGTGTTCACTGCAGACAAAGGGGTGTATTTGTTCCAGGGATCTCTGCTGTGTAAGTGAGTGCCTGGGAGATGTAGATCTCACAGATCTATGAAACTTACCCATCACTGTGTCCAGACAAGGAGCCATTTGGTTTTGGAGACTGAAAATATCTGAAAGGAATCTCTTTTAGTTGGGTAATTATTTTTCTCCCCGCTTTCATATTCCAGTGATCAGAGCTCTGACAACTAAATCTCATTTAGGGATTTTTTTTCCTCCCAGAATATTCAGGAGAATGGGATAGGGGTAACTTTTATTCAGGGTAATGGAGAGGGAACAAAGGACCATCCACCTGTAGATTTTATTTGTTCCAATTAGTAAGTCCTAGCTTACAAGTTTCCTGTGAAGGAGGAGGTGGTGGCTTTAGGTGTTTGAGTGGGCATTGGCCTATGATCGCAGAGGAACAAGATCAAAGGTAAAGGAAGAAAGAAGGAAATAATGCCAAAAAAGGATGTATGGCTTCTCTGTGAACCCTAAATGATGCCCCAACATTGAGTCACTCAGAGACCTGTGGCCTGGCCTCTTATTCTTTCTTACTAGCCAGCCACTGACCTGCCAGTTGAGTACCTCCACTTGGGTATGGAAGGAGTCATCCCCAGGTGGGCTCCTTTATCCTTTGGTCTATTCTCCAGAGGAGGAGATGGCTATGAACCAGAAACAGACATTACTCACAGCAGCCATAGATACTCTGGACAAACAAAGGAAACATAGGTCCTGGGGAAATGGCTCAGGTTGATAGAGTGTTTACTTTGTACACATCGCGATCTGAGTTCAATCCCACATTAAATAAGAAGTTCAGTATGGAGGTGCAGACTTGAAACACCAGAACTAGAGCGTGAGTGAATCCTTGGGGCTCACTAGTCAGCCAGCCTGGCTCTATTAGCAACATTTCTGTTACTATAATCAAATGTCATTAACAAGGCAACTTCCAGAAGAAAGAGTTAATTAATTGGTTCTAGAGAGATAAGAGTCCATCGTAGGGGGGTAGAGTAGCAGCAGGCAACAGGCATAGCAGCAGAAACAGGAAGCTCTCATCTCAGTCACGAACCTGAAGCAGAAAGAGCAACTGGAAAAGACATGAGTCTTTCAACTCTGAAAGCCAACCCCAGAGATGTACTTTCTCCATCAAGATCAAAATCCACATCATCCCCAAACAGCACCTGGGGCCATTCTAATTCAAATCACCACATCTCCAGGGTGACCCTTGTTTTTTGGTCTTGATTAGGGGATGCTCTGAGAGGAAAGCTTCTGAGCTTCAAGTCTTGCCTCAAGTTGCTTGTTATTGTAACTTTGCATATATAATAACAAATGACCTATGGTTCTGCTTCATAAAAAGGCATGAAACCCAAACTATTTGCAAGTTAAAAGTTTAGAGGTCCAAGACCATGAGTAATCAAATTGACTACCTCAATCCAACTTGATAGAACAGGGACTTCCCTGGCTGTTCTCCTGAGCTAAATTACTGACCTCAGAGTTAAGAGGTAGCCGTGGAATCAGATACATGTCCACACATGACCCATGGGGTCTGTGCCACGTGATGTCATGGGAATGGCTAACATTTCACCATTCTTCTGTAATAAGACTTGGGTAGGCCTTATTTGTATCAATCATGAGATTTTTCTGATGTTTGTGTACAAGAAGGAATTATCTAGCATTTCCATGTCATCAGCTTCCTTCTTGTCATTGGCCACTATTATCATAGGCGTACATCTGTGCCCCTTTGTGATCATTAATTAAAGTGCAATGTGGGCTGCTGCAGCCAATCCCAGAGAGTCCTTAACACACTTATATAGCTTTATAAACATAAACATATGGCATTTGAACAATTATCAGAAGAACTTGAACTTCAGAGACCATGTCTGCAAAATGCTTTAATGGAAAGCTGTGAGGCTTTTTGCATAAAATGGACTGTATATCGATGTGAAGAAACTTGGCCTGGCTTCTTCCCATTTTAACTCTTGCTGCTGGGGACAAGGGCATGAGGATGGCTGGCAAACCAGAGGATGACCCATGAATGGCTTGCGAAGCCATGGACAGGCTCCTTCTTTTATGTCTCATTGTGTATTTTATTTATTTATTTATCTTAAATGATCTTATAATAAAAACCAGAGCCAGATATCAGGGTGAAAGCAGAAAGATCAGAGAAGCAGAACAGCCAGCCACTGGTTCTTACCTCTAGGAAATCCTCAGTCTAAAGAGAGCGAGTTCCTATTTTCTCATGCCTTATATACCTTTCTCTACCCAGACCACTTCCTGGGATTAAAGGTGTGTGCCACTACTGCCTAGCTCTGTCTCCAGTGTGGCCTTGAACTCACCGAGATCCAGAGGGATCTCTGCCTCCCGAGTGATAGGATTAAGGGTGTGTGCCATCACTGTCTGGCCTCTATGTCTAATCTCGAGGCTGGCTCCATCCTTTGATCCTCAGGCAAGCTTTACTAGGGTACACACTATATCACCACACTTCATTGCTACAAGATCCAAAACAAGCTCTTGCCTATTCAGGCATGCCTTCTATTACTAAATTACTTGCCTAGACCATTCATGATTTAACTTAACAGCAGTATCTCTGACTCCCTGGCAGTTCTGCATGCAGAGGCTGCCCCTTGTGTCCTGTGAATCATCTGCCTTTGTCATAGACAGAACATAACAGTGACAGCTGTTGGGAGCCCTGGGCTTCTGCTCAGGAGAATCAGGCAAGCCTGAGAAGACATTGGATCTGACGACCTTGAGTGACCATGAATTCTGTGTTGGCTGTAGGAGTCTCCATCTGTCACAGCTCAGGGGCCACAGGATTGTGCCACTCCGGGCAATCTTTCTCACCTCTCCCACTCAATTAAAATCATTCTATGAGGTCTGAAAATTCATTTTTCTCCACCACAGAAAAGATCTTGGGGCAGAAAGAATAGGTCGGGGGAATCTACCATCAATGCTTGAGTGACATCTGTCCTTAATCCAGGAACAGGAACTGTGCAGAGACAGAAGCCATTGAGTCTGAGGGCAGAGGACAGGAAATGAAACCCAGGGTTTCAACAGACATAACACAGCAAAAGAAAAGTCAGCGCAGCTGCTCCCTTCTTCCCAGCCATCCTCCTGGAGGAAAGGCTCCAGCATTGGGGTAGAGCTCAACTTCCATTAGTTTCCACAGCATTGACTTTCTTAGAGGGTCAATGTTCACCATATGCTGGGAGCTGTGCTAAGGTCTCAGATAAAAACAGTCAGAGTGATTCTTACTCTCGGGAAGATCTGGCCTTACAGAAGCAGAGGGAGCAGCTGGATGGTTATGAAGTATTAAGAGTGGTGCTGGGAAAGGAGAGGCATGGTTGCATGTGGGCATGCAGCAGGGTTGTCTGTCTGGCCTGCAATGAACCGTCTGGGAAGTCTCCTTTTGATGGCAGGCAAAGCTAGCAGTGAGTGTCGGCATCCTATTTTATGGCCACATTTGTCCCAGGGACTGTGTCATACTGTGGGTGGAAGAGCAGAAGGAGCCCCACGAGAAGGCTCAGACTCACCCTCCCATCCTTCAGTTTCAGTAATTGAAAGAAGGGATCACCACAAACATTCTCAGCCAGTGTCTTCCCTTGGATTCACTGTTACGCCACTGCCGAGTATTCTGTAAGACTCTTACAGAGAATTCCAGTTTTTCCTTAGAAGTCCAAATCCTCTAACATTTTAAGAAAAAAATTTAATTAGTGTGTGTCTGTGTTCTCAGGGCCTGTCTACTTTATTTATTTATTTATTTTGAGACAAGTTCTGCCGTTAAGACCCAGGTCTCCCTTATTTGGCTAGGCTGACTACCCAGGCAGCCCCAGAAACCCATCCATCTCCACCTCTCCAGCTCTGGGACCACAAACTCATACCAGCATGCTTGGCTTTTTATGTGGCTGCTGGGGTTCCAGCTCGGGTCCTCATGTTTAGGCAGCAAGCACTTTACTGATAAGCCATCTCCTCATCCCCTCTGTCTTTTCCCACTCCACTATCTTATCTCATTTTGTGGTTTCCAACACTCCCCCTCCAATCTCTGAAACTGTCTGATTAAGACAACAATACCTGGGAAGCTGATTGAGATAGGGCATATTCTAGAACATGATCTATAAACCAGTAGCACCAACATTACTTGTAAAATGCCAGAGCCCAACCCAGACATATTAAGTTAGAGCTACAACTTCAACTGTATTCTCAGGAGATGTTTATTCATGTTAAAATGTGAGAAATCATCCTCAAAAGACAGTAAGTTTTCTTTCTAAATGGCATATGCATGATCTATAGGAGTTTATCTGTAAACACAGCCTCATGTTTATTATTTTCCTTATTTTAGAAAAATTGTATTTATTAACTTATTTTTTGAGACAGGCTCTCTTTAGCCCTGCTTGACCTGGAACTTATGTAGACCAGGCTGGCCTTGTGTAGACATGGATTAAAGCCATGTGCCATCACACCAGGGTGAAAACCCATATTAGTCATTTTTGTCTATTATTGACAGACTACTAAACCTAAATTTATAATGATTAATTTGTGCACTATTGGCTCCATTGCTGTTTTTTTATAGAGCGTTATCAAGAGTCATAGAATAATTTTTCAAATGAACTAAAGTATAAATCCATTTCAGGCATAAAATATAAATTCATTATAAAATTTGGCTACAAAACTATGTGTTGTTAATATAAATACATATTGACAATAAATTATAATAAAACCAATTGTTGACAACAACATCTTACATAAGAAAGAAGAAAGACTTTTTAGTCATTTTTCAAAATACAATTTGCTCATAAAGAATCTGAAAATAAAAGCAATGATGTGTGCATTGCTCTATTAATACCATAATTGGGGTACGTTGTTGTGTAGACTTTTTTGGCTGCCAAGATGAATCTGTTCTCATGCGGGAATATGAGAAAGAAGAAACACAATAATTGTATAATTACTTTTGTCTGCTGAGAATGAGAGTCAGGGGAACAGGGAATTTTTTTTTTTTTTTTAATTTGGAAGAAGTCATTCCAAATCCATCTGTGGCTTTGGCTTTTCCTTGTGCATCTTCTAGATGCTATAGAACGTTACCACGTCCCATGTCAAGTGCTGGATTTTTATGCCCCTTGTGCAGAAAGCTTTTGAGTTATATGAGGATCATTCTTATGGGTGAAGCTTTCTCCTCATGTTCTTCCTTCTATTAAGGACTCTGGAATTTAAGAGAAATGCTTTATAAACAGCAAAACTTTATTCTATACAATTTGAAGGCAGAGGAGAACTTTCTATATATGCAATCAACATGCAAATAATTTTCTGACTGTTTTAGAGTCTAAAACAATGCTGTTCAGTTAGTAACTATGCGAGGCATATAGTCACTAGCATATACTGGAACTTCAACTTGAAAATCAAGAAGGTGGTTATTATAACTCTAATGACCATCAGCACCCCAAATCAGGTAGAGGCCATCGCCAAAAGAAATACTTGTGTTTAAGATTGAATACTAAGCTCCAGCAGATATGAGATTTTATGTCTGAACAACTTAGTAACTGTTTGAAAAAATAATAAAGCAAAAGAAGAATGAAAAACAAACAGATCAATGATAAATGTAACACCATAGGAACTTTCTCCTTCATTTATTTTGATAAACCTTTACATTAATTCATCCTGAATTTTGATAAACAATTTTAACACAAGTCTCCCATTTAGAACAAAAATGTTATTGACACACATTCATTGTGTGGAGTGATGCGCTTCACTACACTACACGGACTTGTATAAGCATATAACATAGTTTGGCCATGGTCACTCTCAATGACCTCAACTTCCACCTCTTTCTTCCCATTCATTGCCCCAGACATTCTCACCTCTACTTCCATGTCCTATATACATAATACTTTATGTGTTTATATACAATCTTGGATCCACAAATGAGAGGAAACATACATTGTTTATCTTTGAGTCTGATTTATTTCAATTAATTATTTAATTATTCCAGCCCATTCTCCTGAATGAGTTATTAAGAAAACAAATAACAAATAATGACAAAGGTTGGTAAAGATGTGGAGTAAAAAGAATACTATTAATGTAAATTAGTCTAGCTACCTAGAAATCAGTATTAATGTTCCTAAAAAAAAAAAAAAAGAAAAGAAACAAACAAAATAACCAAAAACCCTAGACAAAGAACTACCACATGACCCACCTAAGCTACTCCTAGGGCTGTGACTGAAAGACTCTAAACTAGCATACCTCAGCCTTCTTACATGTGTTTATCACATCATTGGTCACAATTGCCAAGTCACAGAATCAGACTCGGTACCTGTTAACTGCTGAGTGGATAAAGGAAATGTGGTCTCTAGACAACTGAACTGTAGTGAGCCATAAAGATGAAGTATCTTTTTCAGGAACATGTGTTGAACTCTAGGTCACCACGTTAAGTGAAATCATACTCTCTCAATTACAACTTAAATAAGTATCTGTTATTTACTGATTTCCTTTGTATGTATGTATGACATGGTGTGTGTGTGTGTGTGTGTGTGTGTGTGTGTGTGTGTGTGTGTGTGTAGGTCAGGGGACAACTTATAGGAGTTGGTTCTCTCCTACAGTGTGGGTCACAGGAAGCAACTCAGGTTGTCAGGCTTGACATCAAGGGATGTTACCCACCTTACCATGTTGGAAAGAGGGAACCAGATCCCATAAACTTTTCTCTGACCTCAGAACACTTGTCATGGTCTGAGCATACTCCCAACACACACACACACACACACACACACACACACACACACACACACACACACACACATGAAATAAATTAATGGGATAACAAAGAGCATCCACTGTGTCACCACAGAACCTGGTATTCTTTATCTGCCGCTTAGTGTGTGTGGCTTTGGGTAGGCTTATGTTCTTTTTATTCTTCAGTTTATGTATCTATAGGAGAAGGAAGCTTACGCCAGCATCTTGCTCATGGGATTGTGAAGTGGATTCAGTGAGATGGGTGCCTACAGTGCTAACAACAGCACCAGCACCAAGAGCACCGTGTGCTGCATACATTAGTTGTTATGGTGATCACGTGCTCTGGGTGGTAATGTCTCTGCTCTTCTATTTCCTTCTTTTGGATCCCAGAAAGAAGCAAGAAAGAAGCGAGAAAGAACCGACATTTCTTTGCAAGTCACATGATGTGATTGATGGGACATTTGTGTTGTACCACAGACTTCCCTTTGGACATCATTTCTTATTAGTTGTCCTATGGAAGAGTATATAGTATATAGTACACACTCTTGTTCAGCTTATTTCTTCTCTTTCTTCCTGGCTATTTTTGGGCAAAATTCTACTTCAGAACACTTCTTCAATATTAAAATAAGTTGACATGCTTAAAGCAGGTTAGCATGTGGCTGTGTACTCTAAAAGGTCCACATACATCCACTTCTCTCTTTTTGTGTCTCTTGTCCACACACTTTCTGACTGTGCCTTTGGAGTTCTCTGAATAACTATGTCACATCCCAGTTTCTTTTTGCTCTTCAAAGCTTCTCATCCCTTACTCTAGCTCCTTAAAAATGAGTATCAGTTCAGCTTCCAATAAAATCCCTTGGAAAGCAGGCAGCAGAAGGGCGAGGAGGGAGAAAGTACTGTACGCATGTGTTTGTCTGCCACACGTTCAACTCGAATTCACCAAGACCCGCTGTAAAGTGAATCTGCCCTGAGTTTCACTGAGTGTGGGCGACAGACATGGGCAGGGGTGTTGGCGGACTCCTGCATTCTGTGTGGGGGGCAGATACAGGCAGGGGTGCTGGCAGACTCATGTATTCTGTGTGGGGGACAGAGGCAGGGGTGCTGGCAGACTTATGCATTCTGTGTGGGGGACAGAGGCAGGCAGGGGTGCTTAGGAGGCAAGAAGACAACAAGTGTGAAGCGTGTTAAAGGAAGTGTGCAGGAGGGGTAGCCTAGCCATCTGTTGGTGCAGCTGGTCAAATACTGGCGAGGAAGTGGGGTTTCTGGAGCCTTCCATTGTTCAGCTTCTAGCACAGGCCAGAGATTGTCCTGGGGGAGAGGGCAGAGGACCAGATCTGGTGGTTATTTTGGGCTAATATCACAGAAGCATGATGCCGAGAAACAGCCCAGTGGCAGCATAATGATACCGGCTAGAGACAAGCGAAGGCACAGTGAGACTGGAAGGGACTCAAAGCACGAAATCCCCATGAGGAGGAACTGGCCTGGAAGCTGAATGGCATGCCCAGGATGCATCACTGTGTTTCTTTGGGGCTCTGGAGACTAGATATGAGGAGGCAAGACTAGGGTAGGTGCAAAGGCTTCTCCACTGTCTATTTGACTGTGTTTGGAGACAATCGGAAGACATACCTCTTGACACGTCTGTGAGAGTGTTTCCAGAGACATTTAACTGCATAGGGAACACCCAACCTGAATGTGGGCAGTACCGTCCTGGGGGTTGGGGCTCTGGGCTGAATAAAAAGGAAAAAGAAAAAAAAAAAGCAAGCTAAGCTCCAGAGTTTGCCTTTCTCTGCCACCTGCTCTGCTGGAGATGTGGGCTGCCACCTCCAGTCACTTGGTACTGTTGAGTCTGCCCCTTGCCATGATTCACTATATCTTTGGACCATGAGCCAAAATAAACCCTTGCTTCCTTAAGCTGTCAGAAAAGTGACTTAACAGCAGAGCAGCGGGCAGTACCTTCCTAAGAGCCCTTAGGATGAGAGAGAGAGAACCAAGGGCACACAGAGCAGCAGGTGCAGTCACAGGACTTTTGCAAATAGGAAGACAGGGACAGAGAGCACGTGGTGTTACTGTGTGGAGGAGATGAAGGAGGCATGGTCAGAGTCTCAGTATTGATTGTGATAGCCAGTTACTGATGTGGAAACAGGTTTCTCCAGGAGGGGAATTTAGAATTATTGAAAAGGGGTTAGGTTCATTACCAAATAATAGAGGAAGGTTGTTAGGCTTATTTTCATGTCTAAATAAACTCAGAGTTTAATTTCATTCTTAAGTGTCCCCAGTCTCTGGGGACAAAGTCATGCATGCAGAAAGAAAAGTCTGTTGACTGTTCTGCTCTGGCTTCAGTCTCTCCATCCACATCACTATACACACACTTAGGTCAAGTTCAGAAATGTGGCTTTTTACCTGGGCAGGTGGGTATAAGAAGAGTGCCTCTGTGGGAATGCCAGCATCACTGCTTCTGACAGACAGACAGACACTCCATGTCTGTAGGGACGACTTGGCTGTGGTATTGGTTTCTTTGACAGACCATTGAGGCTTGCACTGGGCATCTGTACTGCATTCCAGCCAGGATTTTTCTCAGGGTTTGTTTTCCTCACAGAGGTGTAGGCGAGGTGTCTTTTCTTAAACTTCAAATGCACCTTGTTTGTATATTAAACTGCAGATTCTCACAGTGTTCTTTAAAAAGTCTGTCTAGCATACATGTTTCTTTCAAAAAGTGCGGCTGGCTCAGTCTTTGGGAATTTTTCTACTTCTGAAAAACACATGGGTATGGGGTTAATGCTTCTTTCTTTTCTATTATATGATAGGATATGTCGCACACTCTGGATGCGACAGTTCCAGTGTGGACCTACAGAGGGTGGTAGGACTGTGGCACATGGTGAGCCCTTATATAAAAATATCAGTGACAGGAGCCTGTCCTTCCTGCATCCAGGAGCTAGTTGGCACTTAGCATGATCTGAATTGGACATCCAAGGATATAGGTTCAATATGGCTGTGTCACCCAAAGATTTCTTTACTTAAGGCAGTATGTCCTAATATTTTACACAGAGCACTCCTGAATGCTACAATCTGGTGACTAGGCTGGGGAGAGAGGTGAGTGGGTAAAGTGGCTGCCTTGCACACATGACGACCTGAGTTTGACCCCCTAGAATCCAGGTTAGTAGTGATGATGCATTGGGATGAGGAGGGAAGGGGATTCCTGGCTGGCCAGCCTAGGTTGCCTGGAAAACCTCAGGCCTGTAAGAGACTCACAATAGCAACAAAAGCAAGAGAGAGATGTGTGTACCTAGAGAATGACGACAGCCAAGGTCGTCTTCTGGCCTCTACAGGCATGGGCACACACATGCATATATACCTACACACATATATGCACCTGCATGCATGAGAGTACACATGTACACACACACACACACACACACACACACACACACACACAATGTTAGTGACCAAATTTAAATATAAATAAACATAGTAGTCTCAGCAAGGTCATGATTCAGGTTACCCATGATATGCATACATCAGATACAAAATTTGAAGGCATTAGCCATGTAGTCTTTTATTTTAAAGATTTCTTCTTTAAAAAAAAATTTTTTTTGTATGTGTTTGTGTGGGGGTGGGGTGGGGTAGGTGGGTACCTGAGGGTGCCAGATGAGGACACTGGGGCCTCTGGAGTTGGAGTTATAGTCAGTTGTGAGCCACCACATGGGTACTGGGAACCAAACTCTGATCTAAGCAAACACTCTTAACCATTAAGCCATCTCTCCAGCCCCCTGTCCGTGTGCTCTTAAAGATCCAGAGAGTTCCTTTAAAAATAATACTACTCCAGGCTGGGGATTTAGCTCAGTGGTGGAGCACTTGCCTAGCAAGTGCGAGGCCCTGGGTTCGATCCTCAGCTCAATAATAATAATAATAATAATAATAATAATAATAATAATAATAATATACTCATGCATCACACGCTCTCCACCATTCATGGCCAGGGTCAGAACTCAGGTCCTTTAAGCCTGGGTCACAGAAACTATGCCCACTGAGCCATCTCCTCATCCTCTACATGTCATTATTTTTTAAAACCAATTTTCTTACTAGACATTAGTTTATAACGTTTGTTGACAGTGAACAGATTTATCTGAGTCTGTATGAAGTTACTGGCTGAGGATATTTTAGTTTTCGTTTATGGTGAAAGATAGACTTATGAAGTAGGGAGAGATTAGTATGTCAGATGTAGGCAGGGCCTGTGTTAGGAGACTGAAGAGAGGGCTGTGGAGCGGCCATCAATCTCTTCCAATCAGATCTCATACATAATTAAGTAACTGGCATTTGATTGGCTGCTGGTGCCGCCCAGGAGAGATTAAAGTTTGTTTTTCCTGTGGCCCCCTTACACAGAGACTGTTAATGCAAATGGAGGCTCAGCCATACATTTAAACACTGCCACAGCAGAGTGACTTCCGGGCTTTTTGGTTAAGGAGGCTTTTGAATGTATGTATGAGCAATATTGGAGCCTGCTCCTTACTTCAGCCAATATGAAGATGTATTATCCCTCGAGGTTTGTTATTAACCTCCGTTTCACCTCCGTTAATATTTACTCCACAGGTCAATAAATCTTGATATTCACTCCAACAGAAGCCAATATCTTCCGATTATGAGTTATTAATCTTGGCCAAGCTAAAAAAGTGTCTGAATATTTTTCTTTCACTAGTAGAAAAAGAAAGTTTCAGGTTTTTTTTTTTTCTTCCTTCTTTCAGCTCTCTAAAAAGGGAAAGCTAATTTTCACTTGGAACACCAGCTTCCCTGTGAGACTCAGGGTCTGAGTCCTCATGTGAAATCTGGAAACTTAGTCATATTGACAGGGTGGGGGTGAGGGTGGTTGGGCAATCTTGTTTAAAAGCCCTGTGTAATACCCTGATTTTAGAAAGACCCAAGAGGGGCCTGTGGACAAATTGCTGCGGCATATCTTTCTTTTAGTGACTTTGCATGACTCGACTTGAAAAAAAAAATAACAAGGGCAGGGAAGATTACTCAGTCTACACAGTGTTTGTTTTGTGTAGGGACCTGAGTTTGATTACTGGAACCCATATGAAAAGTTAGGTGTGGGGCACACACTTGTAATTCTAGTGCTGGGGAGACAAAGAAAATTCCTGGGGCTCACTTGCGGCCAGCCTAGCCTAATTAGCAAGCTCCAGGCCAGTGGGAGACCCGATCTAAAAAAAAAAAAAAAGGATCAAAGTAGATAGCACCTGAGAAAGGACACCAGAAACCACACACACGCTCGAGTGTACGTGCACAAGTACACACATACACACAAACACACACACATACACATAGAATGATGAAGATGTTTTGGTGGTGGTGATGGTGGTGGTGATGGTGATGGTGATGGTGATGATGGTGATAACGATGATGATGATGGAATAAACTAGAGTCCTGAGCAACCGCATCTGCCCTGTCTCAAAATGAAAACAGCAGGAGTGAAGAGACAGAAAATTGGGGCTCAGACTGAACAATAAAAGCTACTAGATTTTCATTTCAGAAGTATTTGTAATTCTGCCAGTCACCTGTAGAATCCTGCCAATAGTGCAAAGAAGTCCAAAACCAGTAGACATTTTAAAACAACAACAACAAAACAAAAACAAAACCAAGACACCACCGAAGTTAGAAGTGGTCTTCTCTGATGGCTGCTAGTCACTGCTCAAGAGGATGGGGAAAATCAACCTTCACAAATCGCTGCAGAGAAGGGAGAGGTACCTCTCAAAGGTTGATTTAAAAATGAAAGCTTTTCCACAATAGCTGCTTCTCAGAGTAAGGGTCCCCAGTAGGATCAATGTCAGGAGCTGATGCAATGAATAGATTCCCAGGCTGTCCCAGAGCTCAGAACTCTGAGTCAGAACTCTGGGGCTGAGGGTCCAGCCACAACTCCAGGTGATTGTGAGGGACAGCTGAGTTATCAGGACCTCCTCAGAAAGGTTAAAAAATAATGCTTGTACCCAAGGGGTTCTGATTGAATGGGTCTGGGGTCTGACTTGAACTCCAGCTTCTTTTATGACATGAACATCCCAGGGCTGATAGTCACTCCAGGGCAAGCTCCCATTAATACTTTCTTTTCCCACAAATTAACCCCTAGCAGGCTCCTCTCACAGGTACCAACAGGTCTCTAATTCACAGACTTGCAGCTACCAGTACCTCTCACCTGGGGAAGTAAGTTTACATCAGAGCAGGTGCTTGTCACACATGCTGCTTTCCACCCTTTCCCTGCCTCCTGCCCCAGAATCAGAGAGCCTGGCCCAAGGTTGGGCTATGACACCTGTACCCTTCTCAGTATGGTAGAGGATATGACATCACCTCTGTCAAGTGGCCTCCGATTCCTCTCAAGCTACCTGTCTCTGGAACTGGATCCTTGCCTCTCACTGTATCTGTCCATGGCTACAATAACTTCTCAATAAACGCCTTACTCCCCATTAATCTGTTTTGGTAGCTCTCTTGCAACATCTGCCTCCAACACCTTTCTGTCCCCTTCTTTGGGATTTGTCTTGGTTAAGGAACATGCCTACATTGACATCGCGCCACTTAGCGGGCACAGGCTCCACTCAGTGACTGGCTCATGCAGATTCTTCTTCATTCAGAACCACATGGAAGGGTCACCTCAGCTCCATCTCACTGCCTGATGGTCTGAGATTTGCTGCAGCTGAGCCTCTCCGCAGGCCAGTGGTGCTTCCTAGCCCATCCAAGGGTTTATTCTGAAGGTGATCGCCAATGGACTTGCCTTCCAGGACCTTCTATGGGAGAGGCTGAGCAGCTCGCGGGGAAGCTGCTGTTAGCCAAAAGGAGTCTTGTTGAGTCTTTTATGACATCCAGAGTGTGTTCTGAAGCAGCCTGTGACAAAAGTCGCTGTTGCATTTGGCACTGTGACTTAGCAACAGAAAGGAGAACAAGCCTGGTAGAAGGTGGCTCCAGGGAGGCGAGGGGCATCTTCAGGCTGATCTCTGGGGCAGACCTGGGGAGACTTAACAGACGTCAGAAGCAGGAAGTCCTTCAGGCTCTGAGTGGGACCTAGGTGATTTTGTTTTACATTTCTGTAGTGTTCTTTTCTTCCTATAGTATCTAGGACTAACACTCTGAAAATATTTGGAAAATATTTTACACCCTAGTGAGGATTTGTTATTATTTTTCACTTCCAGAGGTATTTGTGTTTCATGCATGTGAATACACACACACACACACACACACACACACACACACACACACACACACACAGCTAAAAACAAACCTGTGGTCCTGGGTGGTCATGGGACTCACACAGCATGTGACATTGATTGCTGTGACATTGAGGCTGCTCTGGGTTACATAGTGAGTTTCAGGCCACCCTGGGCTATAATGTGAAAGCTTATCACAAGAAAGCAAACAGAGAAACAAAGAAACAAAACAACAAAACCAGGATCCTTTACTAAAAAAGAATGTGAAGAAAGCATCCCAATGAAAGGGTATCCTAGGGAAAGGAGCAGAGTCCTTCCTTTCCTCCTCTCAACTTTTAGTCTGTTTTCATTGGCAGGTTCAGCTTCCCGAAGGGGTAGAAAGCCCTGCACCCCAGGAAATTCTCTGGGTTGTTTGTAGGGTGCATCGCCATGAACTCTATCCTCTCTTCCCCCAAGAAAGCATGCACTTTACAAAATCAGCTCTCCTCAGTTTAGTTTTCAAGGCAGGGTAAAATTGTCAGTCTGTTGCAGGAACAAATTTGTACAATAATTAGTTTTGTTTTTCTTGGAAAGATACTACAAAATGTAGAAAGGTATTCACAAGTTGTATATATTAATAGATTTTTTTTTTAGCAGAAGATGTATGGAGTTGGCCCTAATAATGTTGTATCAATGGCCTCCCACTCCCTCTCTGTAGGACTCAGTCATTATTCAACGCTTTATCTGATGAGACTTTCTTCTTCCTTACTTTCAGTTGTTTTAATGAGAGATAAAGTCAGAGCCGTGAGAACAATGCAAACAAGTTTCCCCGGAGGAGTCCATCCATCCCAGTGGCCACATTATACACTCACTCATTCGTTCAACAAACACTGGCAGTCCTCACATGCTGGTCCTTGACCTACATGCTGAAGCAGAGCAAATAGATAAGGGGTAGCCCGTGCCCTTGAACACTTCCATCCTTCTGGACCCGCTGACCTGCAGGGCAAAACTTTATTTACTGCTTATATTAGTCTTGTCCTTGGCTTTGAATTAATCACAGCTTTGTTTCTTGAGAGCAGGTGGTAGGGAAATCCTCCATGTGCTGTTGGCCAGGGTGATGTTTGCATAATGTATAGACTCTGCATGTTTAAACCCCTCAGCAGTACATCATTAATACCAGGTACCGTTAATGAAATGAACCCCTGAGAATATCTTCAGCTTGCAACCAGAATGCCTGCCAAGTTTTCAAGGCTTTCCTGAAGGAAAACTGTTACTGATATTTTCTTTATGAGACAGAGTCTCTTGTAGCCCAGGCTGTCCTTGAACTTAGCATGTATCGGAGGATGACCTTGAACTCCTGATTCTTCTGCGTCCACCTCACAGGCCTTGAGATTACAGACATGTCACCATGCCTGGTTTATAGGTACTGGGGATTGAACCTGGAGCTGCATGCATGTTAGCCAAGTGGTGTACTAATGTAGCTACATATCCAGCCCACCCTCCCCTTTAAAAAACAATCATACAAATCAATACAAAAAAATGCCCAAAAGGCAGATAAGAGCCATACAGTAGACTAATACCAAGTTCATAATAAGCATATGAAATGACGGTCAATTTTCTGTTATCAGAGAAAAAGAACAAATTTAAACAAGGTGTGATTTCACACCTTTCAAATGATGAGCATGGGAAAAATGGAAAATCATAGTTATTGGCAAACAGGACTTTGTAGAGCTTCAAAGTGGAGCATGCTGCTGGGGTGGTGAACAGGCTCGGCTACTCTGAAGGACAATTTGGTGATGCTGAGTATTTCAGATGATTTTTACCTCCACAGTCCAGTATGCATCTCAGAATGTAGTTCTTGGGTCATGGGTCCCTGCAGTACTAAGGAGCTTGCTGGGCTAGCAAATCAGAGGTCTCTCACTCCTGCTGGTTCTATATTTACCAAAATACCCAGGTACCCTGTAGGAATGTTCTAGGCTAGGAAGCACTGCTCTTAAGAGTTTTCCACACAGAAGCACAAACCGATTTAGCAAAACGTGGTTGACAACTTCAATAGGTTCTACCCATCCTTTCGTCTGTCTATCCATCCATCACTTTACCCTCTACGTATTATCTGTTATCTCTGGTGTCTATTAATATGGATGTTACTGGGGCTGGGGAGGTACTTAGTGATTTAAAGCACTTGCTGCTCTTGGAGAGGATCCAAGTTTGGTCTCATCACCCACACCAGGGATTCTCAACTGCCTGTAACTCCAGCTCCAGGAGATCTGACACCCTTTTTGGAGGCACCTTCAAGTGCCACCTCCACATGACACACATATAGTAACACATACACACTCACACACACACACACACACACACACACACACACACACATAAATAAAAATAAGTTTTTAAAAGGCTTTAAAATGTATCTATGAGCTATCATCTAACAATCTATTATCTAGTTATCATCTGCCTGTAATCTACCTGTTGATCAGCTAGCTAGCAGTTACCTATGATCAATTATCATTTGTTCATCTTCTCTCTGTTATCCACTATGGGTTTATCACTTACCTATTGTCTGTCTGTCTATCTATCTATCTATCTATCTATCTATCTATCTATCATCTAGCTATCATCATCTAGTTATCTATCACCTATCTATATATCTACCTACCATCTTATCTATCATCTATCTACCATCATCTGGTTATCTATCACCTATCTATATATTTATCTACCTACTATCCTTCCCATCTATCTATCTATCTATCTATCTATCTATCTATCTATCATCTAGCTATCTTCATCTGGTTATCTATCACCTATCTATATATCTACCTACCATCTTATCTATCTATCATCTATCTATATCTATCTATGCATCTATCTATCTATCTATCTATCTATCTATCTATCTATCTATCTATCTATCATCATCTTCTATCTGCTCTATGGGTGATTCCACTTCAGCAGAAGTTAGGCAGATGTGGCAGAGACTGAACGGCTTGAAAAGCCTATCATATTTGTCCACCAGCTGAGCTGGGTGGTCTGTACTCAGAGCAAACATTGTATAGCTTCTGTCTGGGACATTTTGCATTGTAGTATCTATCAGGTTTCCAAATTGAGACAATTATACACCTGCATTTGCAGTTCCATTTGGGGCTAGTCATCTGAACTCAAAATGTAAATTTGAAATTTACATTTAAATTTTTCTTTTGTCCCTCCTGTCCATGCTCCTATTGTTACTTTACTTAATAATAGAAGTGGGAAGTAGTGGAGGAAAGGCTCTCATTTTCTTTGACCCCATCTTCCTAATACTGGCAGTTTGATTGGAGATGTACCAGCTGTTTTGACAAGACCTGTTTTGCTCTGAAAGAACTGTCTGGATGTGGGATCATGGAAGGGAAATTAGAATTATCAGGAGCTACAGTGTAGGTGACAGGTGTGCTTCTGAAAGCCTGTGATAATTCAAAACTCTGGTGGCTCAGGACTGGTTCTAGCCAAGGATGACAGGTGTTTCTGTTCATCAACTAAGGTGGTAGCTCCGACCATAATAGCATAGACAAGGCTTACAGCTCCCTCTGTCCACACCCTGGAAGCACTGCTTTTTCTTGCTTTTTCCGAGGAGTAATTGGCACTTGTTTCTCAAGCACACATTACTTGAGATTGTACTCACATTTTCAAATTCAATTTGCTGAAGGCAATCATTGGAAAGGTTTAAGACAAGTTGTGAAGAATAGAATGGACAATACTTGCTGTACACTGATCCCCAGTCTGCTCCTTCCTGGCAAAGCCTTTGGTAACACTGATCTTTACCTACACATTTAGAGGCTCAGTGGAGGTACATCCCACCCTGCCTAGAAGCTAGGGGTGGTGAATGTCTTAGACTTTGGCCAACAGGATGGGAATGGAAGAGAAGTACACAGTTTTGAGACTGACTCATCTTCCTTCTCCTAGCTAGTCTAAGCCTTGGTTCCTGGTATGGGAGATGGCTGCTCTGACCCATTCAGAACAGGAAAACATCATAGAGATGGAGGGGCAAAAAGATATCAGCAGAACCCCAAGATGATGTCCCGCAGTCCAGTTCTGTGTGCTTGAAGATCTCCAACCTGTAGTGTAAAAGAGACACCTCTGCAATGCTTTCAATTTTGTCTACTGCTGTGGTTTGAAAGAAATGCCTCAGCTTGCTCCTCCACTGGCAGAGCTGTTTTAGAAGGTTCTGGAACCTTTGGGAGGCGGAGCCTTGCTCGAGAAACTGGGTACTGAGAGTGGTCCTTGAAGTTTGATAGCCTGGTCCTACTTTCTGCCTGCTCTCTACTTCCTGTTCCACTAAGACAGGAAGAGGTGAGGAGTCCCAGACACACATTCTCATGTCCATGGGACTGCCTGCTGTGGTGATATTGTGCACCCTAATAAACTTATCTGGGGTTAGAGAACAGAACGGCTGCTAGATATAGAGGCCAGAAAATGGTGGCACACACGCCTTTAATCCTAGCATTCCAGAGGAGAGATCCATCTGGATCTCTGTGAGTTCAAGGCCACACTGGAAACAGCCAGGCATGGTGACTCACACCTTTAATCCCAGGAAATGATGGCAGAAAGCAGAAAGGTATATAAAGCATGAAAACCAGGAACTAGAGCTGGTTAAGCTTTTAGGTTTTTATCAGAAGTGCAGCTGAAATTCATTCTGGATAAGGACTCAGAGGCTTCCAGTCTGAGGAAACAGGATCAGCTGAGGAACTGGCAAGGTGAGATGGCTGTGGCTAGTTCTGCTTCTCTAATCTTCCAGCATTCACCCCAATAACTGGCTCTGGGTTTGTTTTTATTAATAAGACCATTTAAGATTCCTGCTTCAGCCTGCCATCATGTCTTTCACAGTAGTCTGTATCCCTCAGACTGTGTGCCCAGATGAACTTCCTTCTGTTGTCTTCTTGTCAGATATTTGGTCACAGCAAAAAAGTGAAAGTAACCAATAGAGCCAGTATTATTTTGGATTTCTGGAAAAGGCAACCTGTATATTTTAATTAGTAAAAGTGAGTGGCATGCTCACTTCTCCAACATGGAAGAAGATATACAGGGTTAAGGAGACACAGTTTAACACAAAGATGGAAGACTTTGGGTAATGCCAGGTAGCCATATATGAGCTCTGGCTTCTCCATCTAAATTTATATGACCAAGTTATTCTTGTTTTATTAATACTGTTGGGCCACTCCTTCTGTTTGCTCAAAGTAAAGTGGAAGAACCCATGTAGTCACTCACTGTGGTGGTTTGAATGGGAATTCCTCCATGGGCTTCCATCTTTGTAGTGCTTAGTCTCCAGTTTATGGGCCATTTGGGAGGATTAGGAAGCATGGCCTTGGGGTTGGGGATTTAGTTCAGTGGTAGAGCACTAGCACTGTGTTCGGTCCTCAGCTCCAGAAAATAAAAATTAAAAAAAAGAAAAAAAAAAGGGAAGTGTGGCCTTGTTGGAGGAGATGTGTCACTGGGGGTGGGCTTTGAGATCTCAAAAACCCCACGCCATTCCCCACCCCCTGCAGACCAGGATGTAAAGTTCTCAGCTACTGCCCCAGCACCTGCCAGCCTGCTGCCAAGCTCCTCTTAATGATGATAATGGACTAACCCTCTGAAATTGTAAGGAAACCCCCAATTAAATGTTTTCTTTTATAAGAGTTGGCTTGGTCATGGTGCAATGGAACAGTGACTAAAACATCTGCCATGTCCCAGTATTCTTACAACTTATTTCATTTTCTCAGAACATTGTAATGGTGTCTACCTTCAAAATACAGCTGAATCTGACCCACTCACAGCAACTTCTGCTACCACCCTTTGGAGAGGGACCAGAATCCTCAACAGCCCACACTTCCTAACTCTATGACTTACACGGTCTTAAATACTTTCTCTGAGGTTAAGCAGTGTTCACTAACAACAATAAGGGCTGTTCTCATTTCATTCTATTGCTGTGATAAATCTGATTAAAATCAGCTGAGGGGAGGGAAGGATTTATTTAGCTTACACTTTCATTCTACAATCCATCACTGAGGGAAGTCAAGGCAAGAACTCAAAGCCTATTTCACCTCTAGGAGCCTTAATTTTCTATCTTAATATTTCTCTCAGTATTAAATATGATGAAGATATGACACAAGATAGCCGGAGCATAGTAGGCTTTCAGCAGCTGTCAATAACTTATCTACAGAGACTAGTTGGGGCCTTCTGATCTGAAATGTTGCAGAATCTAGTTTTCAAAAGTCTTTAAACTAGAGAGAATGTTCATGCTAACTGTAATAGTAACAGTGGTCCACTGAGAATGGAGAGTTGATGCATGGTCTCTTTCAGGAGAACGTGATTGGGGCTCCAGGTGGAGGCTTAGACTGACAATTCTGTAACATGTGTGAGGGAAGGTCATGGGTAAAGGTCATGGATCAAGGAAGCTGGGGAAGCTGGACTGGTTTCCTGTGGCACACTCCCCAGCACCACAGAGCTAGAACCCCTTATGCCTTCATGGATGGATGAGTAACCACAGGTCAGCTGCATTTGGTCCATAATGGCTCCACTTCAAGTTCATTCTGCTCTCCTGAGACCGAACATCTAGTCCAGGCATGTCCTTCCTGAAGGAAGTGAAACAACCCAGCAGTCTACCACACAAGCATCTTCCGAGCTGCTGCTGGGATCATACCTGCTTATCCACCATCAGCCAAAGCCTATTCTATGGCTAAACACAGACTCCCATGTAGGTAACATCTACCTCCTACAATAAGAAGGGAGGAAGGAGTTATTAGATTTTAGTCTACTTGTGTGGGGAAAAGAATACATTTGTTAAAATCTCAAATATATCCCATTCATTGGCATGCCTTCTTTCAGGGTTTCAGTTAAGCCTGAATCTTTTCAGAAGGGTGCTTTGCACCACACCACTGATGGCAACTCATTTTGAGATGTTAGAAGCAAAGGAATGTGGAAGAAAAGTCAGTTTACTAGACTTTAGCAAATGGCACAGCTTCGCCTGGAATTCCTACACTTGTTACCCTGAGCT
Organism: Onychomys torridus; assembly: GCF_903995425.1. Lineage (NCBI taxonomy): Eukaryota > Metazoa > Chordata > Mammalia > Rodentia > Cricetidae > Onychomys > Onychomys torridus. Next base: position 108,099,462 of record NC_050449.1, read on the forward strand.
TAAGAGCTAAGTGAGTAAAAAGGGACGGGGTGGGGGAGGGGGTTATTTCCATCCTGTTATTTCCCTCCCCAGAATAAAGTCTAAAAGATAACATTTGCTAAGTTTTTAACATAATTATCCAAGAGTTTGATGGGAGAGAATGCTTCATAATTTATAAGCCAATTCTTGTGTAGCCAAATTACGTCTTTAATCCTTGCATATTAGAGAGGCTATAAAATACAATTATATGTTACATAGGAAAGAAACCCATAACCCCAAATGAACCAATCAATACAACTCATTCCCTCACAGGATTCTGTTTGGTATTTTAATGAGCCAAACTCCCCCAATAAGAATCAATATCCATTACAGCCCCTTCAGAATAGAGCAGTGGTCCCTTCTTGTTATAGAGAGTTATCAGCAGGAAGTTCTCTGAAGCCCATGTCTCCGGGGCTCAGGCAGTGGCCCATGGCAACAGAGCTCAGCTGCTCTCATTCAGTGACATTTGCTACTACAAATAATTTACTAGGATCCCATTTGTCTGTGTCAGAATCTTTCACTTTGACAGAGGGAAAGGATGAAGTCAGTGGGAAGTGAGGCTCCTAGTTCTGCCTCACAAAACCCAGGCCTTTCCCAGGGTGCTGTGTTTATGTCATTATGAACTCAGGGGCCCTGGAACATGAGCTTCCATACTTAGGACATATCACTGGGAAAACAGCAACAGTTGAGGAACCAGGGGGCTCTATGGGCATCCTGAGTGACAGTAAGAGGGAAGGACATGTGGGGGTGAGGAGGGGAGAGGAAGGAAGGAGGGAAGAAGTGTCAACAAAAACACATCTCTCTCCTCAAAGGGATGAGAGAGTTTATTCTGGAGCCAAATCGGAGTGACCACAGCCTAGGAACACAGCTTTAGGTTACTCCAAGTTCCATGTTCCAGCATGGTAATAGTTTCATAAAGGCTTTTTTGTTGTTGTTGTTTGTTTTTAACAGAACAAAGAGAACAACAACAATAATAAACAACCCAGGATGTTTTTCAAACACATCAGTTAAGAGATCTGCTAGTTGGTCCCCAGAAGAGCAGGCAGTCTTGGTGCTGTCTGAGCACAGTCTTGAGCTTTGGTTAGAGGAGGATGGAGTTTTGTTTGTGCACCCCAATGACCTTCCTAATAGACACAAAGATGCTAGGTCACATATATAGCAAAGCAACAAATGGCTATTGAAGGGGTAAATACAACCAAGGCATTTTGACATTGAACTTGAGACATTTCACTCTACAATCATTGGCACTCTAATAAGCCTTGCAGAAGGCTCAGGGTGAGGTACTGTTCTTTCCAGGAACTTTTATCATGGAAAGGGGGGAAAAAGAGAGATGGGAATGAGGGACGGAGGGAAGAAGGAAGGGAGGGAGGGAAGAAGTCAGTCATTCAGTCAATCAACCATTGACTGAGATGTTACTATGTTTATTTATCTCCTAGAAGGAGATCTGACTGAAGAGTTATAAGTCTCAATTGAATATGAAGTCATTTGTGCCTCATAGCATAAAACCTGGTCCTTTCCAGGCTCTACCTAATTGCCTGGGCTGTGTAGCTCCATGACAATGTAAACATCTGAGCAACATGGTAGCCCCTAGCCACACCAAGGGCTATGAAGCCCTCTAACTATGGCTAGTGAAACTCAAACACTGAACATTATCTTAGCTTGTTGGAGAGCTCAACTCAATGTGGAGAGTTTATGTGTGTCAACTCCTCCAGTGCTCACAAGCACTGACATTGTCTCTAGCTCACAGAAGGGGCATCGAGACACAGGAGACTGGTGACTTGGCAAGGTCATAGAGTTGGGAGACATCAGAGTTAAGAGTCAAGCCTGGCTAACCACAGCCACTATGCTCTACACAGATCTTTAGCCCCAGTGGAAGCAGAGCCCATAGATAGAGACAAATCTTGTTTCATGACAGAGCATGTAAAGTCAACAAAGGGGTGCAAAAGCCTTGGACTGGCTGGAAGGAGCCTCTGAGGCCCCAGCATATCTAGGAGTCGCTCAGAAGTTCTACCTGTCGCTGGTGACTGTGGTCAGAAGAAGGCACTGTGAGTTGGCCGGGTATCAATGTGTATGTTTCTTGACTCATCTTGCAAGAATAAGAAAGTATTGTAAGGGAATGTCCCACAGTGCTCAAACCCATTGGAGAAGAACTTCTTGTTCAGTTTCTCTTGGAAGAACAAATTACCCACACGTCAGTTTTTGTATCTCTTCCCCCAACTTATCAAAATCTGCTCCTTTAGCATCAGTCTGTTGTCTGCATTAATTTCCCCACTTAGGCCACTCAAGAGCATGCATTAAGACATTCATCACTAAATACTTGGTCCTCTGTCCTACACTAATGCATACTGTCTTCTGGCTGCAGGAGTCTTGGGAACCTGTGGCCATGTAGATGAACAAACACTGTCCCCCAGTGGCCTGGAGGGTAAACACAGAGCCAAGTCAGAATTCAGGAAATTAAGAGGGTTCTCAGGCATGACCTTCCAGGATACACCAACCTGGTACCCTGTAGGAATGAATAACTTGTGCACACTGTCTTCCTGTATAGGGAACTTTGAAGATGGCTCAAGACATCCAAGACCAAGTTCTTAGCACAAAGGAGATTTATTTGTCCCAGAGGGAGAGAGGGCAGGGAATAAGAGACAAAGACAGGAGATAGAGGATGAGGGAGAAGGGGACAAGGGAGAAGGGGCAGGGGTATCTGTCATGGAAGAGGGACAAAGGACTGTCTCTGGATAGAGAGGAGATAGGAGTGGTGTGTAGGAAGATGGCAGTTTATAAAGGTAGAAGGGGAAACCCGAGTTAGGATGAGACGTTTAATTTTAATTGGGCATATTAATTAGGTGAGCCAAAGAGGGCTTTTGATTGCTGGATTTTAGTACTTTGATAGCTGGACCTTGGTAGTCAGTCTCAGGCAGAGGAAGTGGAGAACAGACCAAATAGGAGAACAGACCTTGGGGACTAGCTTCAGGAATGTAATCTAATGGTTTTTAGCAAGGCAGAGAGAATTGGGGAGGAGGGCAAGGCCTTCCTTCCAGAGGCCTGCCACATGCTCGAGTGGGCTGGAGTCCCTCATCTTGAATGCCTCTTCTGGCCTGAAGGCTGAGGGAGGCTAAACAGGAAGAAAAGTGACCCAGATGGGCTCAGCTCTCAGAGAACTCAAGAGAGCTGTCTCAGAACATAGGTGATGACATATATTGGGAGAAAATCAGTCCGTTTACAACATGAACACAGACTGCCATATTTACCACACAATCTAGAGCCTGAGAATCAAGGGAGCAACACTGAGCTATTATACGGCAGCCGTGTTTGTAAAGCAGCACTATGGGGGGGGGGCAGATATGTGGCCACTGTCGGGGGGGGGGGGTGCAGACACGTGGCCACTCTCCCACCAGCCACTTAGAACTGAAGCCATATACTCAAACAGTGGGACTTAATTTGTTCTCAAATAGGGCGTACCTAATTCTCCAGGGTGCTGTGACTGTCCCGGCAAGAGTGAAGACATTCTAAACAGACACTTGCGTTCCTCCCTTTTGCTAAGAGACTATTGAAACAATGGGCCCCAGGGAATTTGAATTTCCCCAGAGATACCTTGTGCTATGGAAAAGAAAAAGCTAAAACCTGATGCTTGCCTGAGGGGGATCTTGTCTCTTAAGAGGTTTCACAGAGTTCTGGCAACTTGACAGAGACAAGGATGGGTGGTACCCCACTTCACCAGGACTGCTCAGCTGTGCCCACCACTTGCCCGCTGTTTAAACCCAAACCTCAAGTCAGAACACAGAAGATAGGCCTGGGCCTCTTTCTAGTGTGAGCACACTGAATACCTCCTATTTTCACTATGCATTGTCTTTAATATCTGTTGGAGAATGTCTAAGCCCTGGTTGCTGCTGGAACCAGGACCTCGGCTCTGACCTTACAGCTCTGGTATCAGTATTAAGATGCAGGTTCCCAGGCTCTAGCAGCAAAGATTTCGACTCCATACATCTGGGGTTGGGGCATGGAAATGTGGACTTTAACAAATGTGATTCCAACAGGATGCTCTGAGGAACACCGACCTTGAGGCTGGGGCTGGTTGTGGATCTGAACTTCTGCATAACGGCTGAGCAGCCTTGAAGAATTAATTCCCTTTCTGGTCCTTAATATCCTCCACTTAAAGATGGGCCACTTAATATGCACTTAATATGTTTGTGGATTAACATTAACCTTGATACAGTACTTACTGCCCGATGTAGAATAAGCAGCAGCTAAAGGGTGGAGATTGCAGTCTGCTGAAGTAAAGGAAACAGCTACTTCTGTATTTGAATTCATAAGCAGTGGGCATCTCATGGGGATCAATATAATAATCAAAGAAACATTCTCTGGGTGTCTGGAGGTTCATTTATGGTGTGACTGTCCAAAGGTGTTCGAACAGGCCATGATCATGGCAAGCTTAGATGGAGAAGAAAGGGACCATAGACCATGGCAAGCAACAGCACTTCCCACTGAAAATCTCAGGTAGAGCTGGGGATGGCTTCATGGATAAAACACTTTCTACACATGCATCAGGCCTTGAATTTGGATCCCTACTACCTACACAAAGTTGAGCACAGTGGTGGCGACCTATGATGCTAGGCCTATAAAGAGGATGGAAACAGGCAGATCTTTGGAGTTCATTGGCTGGCTAGCCTAGCTGGAGCCCCATGTTCAATGAGCTACCCTGTCTCTCAAAAGACATGCTGGAACCAATTAAAGAAGACACCCCATGTCAACCCCTGGCCTCCATATATACACATATGCAAACAGGTGAACACACACACACACACACACACACACACACACACACACACACACTCAACCTGCTGAGCCATGCTAACAATTTTTGCAAATGTCGGTTACTCATGAATCACCCACAGCTCTCGGTAGAATGTAGACTCAGATTCAGTTGTGGCATGGGGTCTGAACTGCAATTCTAATGTGCTCCCAGGTGTCACCAATCCCAGTGCTGCTGACCCCTGGCCCCCTACTTGGGCAAGCAAGGATCTAAAATGCTTCAAGGGAGATCAATTTATAAAGCTGTCCTCAGGGTTTCAGCTCTCCACTGAATTAAAATGAAGTGCTCATCTTTCAGAAAGGAATGACATAAGTTACATCCCTGGGGCATCACGGCACCCTTAAGTTAATTGCTTTTCTGTAAGTATTTCAAGCAAAAGTACTGTGCATTTATCTTAATGCAAATCCAGGAATTTGGACATATCCATATTCTGATAGATGAAGCAACTTCCTAGTAAAAATGCTTTACTATTTTTTTCCTTATTACTATGTTGAGAAGCTCGAGATGTTACCAGCCTAAGTGCATTTATTCATTCATCAAACACTACTTTAATACCAACTCCAAGCTCTGTTCATTGCTCAGTTGTGGGATTCAGGGAGAAAATAAAAAAAGACTCAGAGAATGTTCCAGAGCTAGTTAGAATGGAGCCACAACCAGATAAGAGACCCTCCATTCCACAGTACTTCTTAGCGCCCACCAAGAGCAATCAGGGTGTTAGTTTGGAAAATACAATTCTGTAAGCCTGAATTCTGTTTTCTCTATTCTTTTTCAATGTGGAGAGCAGAGAAATGCTTTTACCAGGAGATGTGAAACACTGTTCTCTATAGAATCACATTTCTCAGCCTCAAATTCTGTAATTCAAATCAGATAGGAGCCTTTTGCTCTCAATCACACCTCCCTTCTGAAGCAGTGGCCACTTTTCCCCACTTGAACTTAATTCTTTGGTTTCTTACTCCTATCTGAAGTCAATGGCTCATCAGGCTCTGTAGCCCACCGCAGCAGCCAGCCAGCATCACTGGGCATCTGGAAGCCCAGGACCGGGCTTCCTCACTGATCAGGATCCACCTTATGCTGCAACTTCAGCCTGATTCCCAGCTCTGACTCACAAGCTCGGAGGAGCCAGGGCTATGTGTGCTTCTCCCATCTGAGACCAGCCATATGGACTGGAGCTTCGAGAAGACTGCAGTGGGTGGTACCTTGATGTCTGAGGAGGCAGTGGAGGCAGGAAGGTCTCTCACCTCCCCTTGTTTTTGTTGGATGTCACCCAGAGATGAACCCATCCATGGAGGAGAATAAGCCTTCCCTCTGAGGACACAGGAGTCCCCCAGAAGAAGCCAAAAAAAGTGGCCATGCAGAGTTCTGCTCAGCAAATTTTCCCCTTTTCCAACCACACTGCTCTCCTACTTCTTTACTACATCTAGCATCAAGGGATCTTGTTTTCTCTCCTTCTTGGGCCTCTAATTCTGATGGCATTTGTGTTCTCAGAGTTGACAAGTGCCTTCGGGGAAGCAGCCCATGCTTTGGAAACGTCCAGACCATTCCCTCCTTTTGGCTTTCCCTGAGTGTTTGAGGGTAACCACCAGTGGGTTTCAGCCTGCTGACCATGACTCATGGCTGTGGCATGTGGTAGCTTTGTAGGTGGTACTTCTGCCCTTGAAGGTATTCTGTTGACACAAAAGTGCAGTTCTCATCCTTAAAGGAGTAAGAGATGGTTTATTCTGGAGCCATTTTGAGTGACCACGGTCTGGGAATCCAGATTTGTTACCCCAAATTCCATGTTCCAATGAAGAGGCAGTTTCATGGCGTTTTATAGAAAGTCATAAATTTAGAAAAGTTTAAAATATGTTGGTGTGTATATCAGAAAGTTGGTTACCGCAAGATGGGCAAAGCTTTTCTATGGGCCTCAGACATTCTTAACTTTGGGGTTGTGGAAGCCTGTGGTCTGCTAATTTCATGGATTGCAAAAGGTTTTTAATATACTAGTCACATGATGCTGGTTCAGACACAGCAGTGGGCAAGGAATGGCTATTCTGGAGGACTAGAAGCAGCCTGAGATAAGGTAATTAGCGTGGGAACCTGCAGCATTCCAGTTTCTCCACAGCACTGCAGCTCTAAACAGCCTCTGCAGACATGGTTTCTTTCCAGGAGCTCCCAGTCACAGAGCCTAGCACCTCACATCCCCTGTCAGCCTGGCTGGCACATCATACATATTGTCATTGATAAAACTCACACTGAGTTTGACAGGGCCCTTCAGCCTTTCAGTGGGAGCAGACTGCAGACAGATGCTGGCACCTATCTTCCCACAGCACCCCCAGGACAGGTGTTCAGTCACCCTCAAATCTGTCTTGCTCTGCTGTCTGTCAGCCACAGTGTCCACCTCTTTATGAACATCACAGGAGACTTTGACAAATGCTCCAAATGCTCCGAGGACTCTGGAGGCCTCACCTCTAGAGTGTCTCCACCATTCCTGTCAGACAGATCCAACAAGCAGGGGAGGATGGGAGGGGTCTGACCTCAGAAAAGGCTGATGGTCCTGCCTTCTCCTCCTCTCCCTCCTCTTCATTCTCTCCTTCTTATTCCTCATTCAAGTTTAATTTCCACTATCTCAATATGCGCTATAACTCATCTGGTACGGAAATTAAAATGCAAATTCGTCTTTTTAGATTTATTTTTATTACTTTTAATGATATATATAGGTGCGCATATATGCACTTGAATGTATGAATATGTGTGTATGCCCCCTGTCTCTCTCTCTCTCTCTCTCTCTCTCTCTCTCTCTGTGTGTGTGTGTGTGTGTGTGTGTGTGTGTGTGTGTGTGTGATGTCTAAGAACATGAACTCAGGTGCCTGTGGAGGCTGGAGGTGTTGGATTTCTTGAAGTCAGAGTTACAGGCTGTTGTAAGCCATCAGTGTGGGTGCCAGGCACCGAACTCAGGTCCCATGAAAGAGCAGTATTCACTCTTGCTGAGCATCTTCACTGCCCCCCCCCCCAGCTCATCCTCTGAAGTTCCAGTTTTGGAGAAAACTTGGACAAGAGGCTGCCCTTCCCGAGGCCCCCCTTCTCTACTTCCTCCTTCCCCTTGCTATGCTCATCTGTTTATTTACAACTTTAAATGTGTAAATTTTCTAGTACATAGAAGACAGAAAAGTTAGAATTATTGCCCCATACTCCTGCCACCCAGCCTTTTCTCTCTGGCTAACCTGCTTTTATCTCTACTTGGAGTGATATCAGATTATTTATTGTAAACATTCAGTATGGATCTCCAAAAAATCTTTAAAACATACCCCAATATCATTTTATAATCAAAATTAATAATCCCTTACCATCATGAAATAGTAGTGATGGTTTTGGTTGTCTTACGAGAATCTTCCTTTGTTCCAGTCCATCTCTAAAAAGCTCCTCAAGAACATCTTTCTTTGTCCTGGTCCATTTCTAACGAGCTCCTCAAGCCCCATTTGGCCAGTGTGTCACATGAGCCTCTCGAGAGGTTTCCTCTTCTTCCCTCTTTTTCCATTTCTTGAAGAAACCAGGTCATGTATATTTGCACTCTGAATTTCTCCACACCTTGTGGGTATGTTTAGCAAGCACCTCTGTTCCTAACTTTCTCTAAACTGACAGGTCTATCTATGGGGCTGCTCTCATCCAAGGGTAATTTTGTGGCAAGAATGTTGTACACACAGTTCTACACATGTCCTCATGCCGCCCTTCACAGGACATACCATGCTTAGTTGTCCGTCTTTATGTAATGATACCACTATTAAAAAATGATTTACTTTTATTTTGTTTGTGTGTGTGTGTGTGTGTGTGTGTGTGTGTGTGTGTGCAGGTCCCCCTGGAGGCCAGGAGAGGGTGCTTGCTGGATCCTCTTGGAGCTGGAATCACAGATGGTTGGGAGCCAATATGGATGTTGAAAATGGAACCTGGGTCCTCTGCAGCAGCAGTATGTGCTCTTAACTGCTCAGCAATCTCTCCAGCCCCCAAGGGCAGAAATGTTTAAGAACAGTTTGTCCTCTTTGAAAATATGAACTATAAGTTCTTTACTGTAAGTTCCAGGCTTCCAGGTAGAATATGTATTCCTTTATGCCTCACACAGTGTTTTATGCAGAAAATAAATAAATTTCTATGAATGTCTATATCTTGGGGTGGTTATGACAATTCAATGTATTATTTTTGTCAAATGATCAAAAAGTGATGATTTAAAGAAAGCAGAGTATATAAAAATAAAAACATAATTCATGTATATACTTCATATACTTAAAACAATATGCACTATAAATACGTACAAATATAAATACATATAAAATACAATTGAAAAATACAATTGAAAACATACTTATGGATACTTTTTCATTTTAATAGTATATACAAAACTTTAACAGATGTTGTATTTTAATATACTTTATTTAAATGTTTGGAAACATATAGGTGTTTTTAGCAGATATAGTTTTTAATTTGTATATGTGGTGTGTGTGTGGGTGTATGTGTATGTGCACGTGCACGTGTGTGTGTGTGTGTGTGTGTGTGTGTGTGTGTGTGTGTGTGTGTGTGAATGCAGGCACACACATGCTGTGATGTGTCTGTGGAGGTCAGAGGACAACTGTATGTGTTAGTCCTCACTTTTTCTCTTGTTTGAGACATGGTCTCTTTGGTCTTCACTACTGTGTATACTAGGCCAATTGGCTCAACAGCTTCCTGGGATTCTTGTCTCTGTCTGCCATCTTGCCATAGGAGTTTGAAGATTACAGATGCATGCCACTGCATCAGGCTTTGTGTGGGTTCTGGGGATCCACATGCACATGCTTATGTTTGTACAGCAAGTATTTTAACCACTGAGCCATCGTCTAGCTCCAGGGATAGCATATTTTAATGTACTTAAAAATATTATTCACACTTTTAAAAGTGAACAACTATATATATTTGCTTCTATACTTTATAAAGTGCTCTTATTTTTTTAATACTCACAAAATATATTGTTTGCTGATTTGTAAATCTCCTGTGATTGCCTAGAAATCTCCTCCCTAGGAAGCAAGACACCTGTCCATTCGGCAGCAGGGGGAAAATGGCATCATGCATGTTCATGAGTCATTAGGTCATATACGCCATCAACAAAGACTTTCAGCTCCTCTGTGTGCCAGGTTATGGTGAGCAGGCCCAGCACAGTGTCTGTTCTCACGTGCACACAGCCTGTTTTGGAGGGAGCTGCTGAGTTCTTCTTGCATCGTCTACCTGTGTCTGTCTGTCACCTGTGATTCCCACGTACCATCTGGCACACTCATTGGTATCAATTTAGATGCTGCAGTTATGCCTCATGCTTTGCGTCTGAACATGGCCTAGTTTTTAGAGAGTTCTGACCTTTCTCTTCAGAGGATCCAATTTTAGCTCCAAAGCCAGGGAACTTGAGCCTCTGATTACTCATCTGGCACACTGCCTGGCCTCTTGTAGCTCTCAGTGTCAGAGAGAGAGAGAGAGGGTTTTCTGAACTCCCTTCTATAACAGAATTCATTTGGAAATGCTGTATCAGTTAGCTACTGTGCCCCCCGCCCCCACTTAGTGGCTTGAAACAATTATCATTTGCTTAACTCACAATTCCAGGGTGTGGGTAGATAATTGAGGTGAGGTGTAGCTTGATGGTTCCAGTCTTGCCTGGACCTCATCAGGCACCGGCCAAGGTAAGATGGGTTTTCTGATTCTGGCTCGTCTTTTAGTTACTTACCTGGTCACAAGGACAAGTGCCCTGACTCTGTCCGACTCACACGGTCTGGTCACCCATTCTTCAGTATGCTGGTTTGGGCACAGCCATGTGATAGAATAAGGGGCCAAAGACATGAGTAGAAGAAGGCCCGAGGTCAGTCCCTGCACAGAGAAGGGAGACATAAACTGTTATCTCCTAAGTGAGAGAAGCCGCAGAACTGCAGTGCAGAGAGCATGTACTCTGGGGAGGCAGAGAGCATGTGCACTGGGGAGGCTGAAGAGAGAGCATGTGCACTGGGGAGGCAGAGAGCATGTGCACTGGGGAGGCAGAGAGCGTGAGCACTGGGGAGGCTGAAGAGAGAGCATGCGCACTGGGGAGGCTGAAGAGAGAGCATGTGCACTGGGGAGGCGGAGAGCATGGCCTTTATTTTGGCAAACCATGTTTTGTTTCTGTGCAGTCATGGCTGAGGACCAGGGCTAGAAGCAGATTCTTCTTGTAATGTCTTGCCTTCTGTCACATCTAAGGAAGTGATCTGTCTGCTAGCAGATGACCAGTCACCGAGGATGAATCCCTGAAGGGTAGAACATTCTGAAATGTCACATGTGCAGAAACAAAGTGAAGAATGTCTAAAGCTGAGGAGTCAAAGCTGCAAGTTCTCATCTCTCTCAAGAGACTCCTTTCAGATGCAGGGACGAGGTAAAGACACATGGTCCTTTGCGCTGAGATGGGGCCATCTTCGCTTCAGCAATCACAGAGCTGCTGGTTTCCAGTCTCCAGGAAGCCCACCTCCCCTGGCATGTTGTTTCCTCTGACATTCCATGCTTGTCAAGTAGCATTCTGAGAGCTAAAGTGAACATCACACAGAGCACTTAATTTTGAAACCAGCTCTCGTGTGGCTCACCCCACTGTGATTTCAAATTTAGTTGAGCTCTCTCGGCAGTGGCCTTTTCCACCTGGTGCTTGTGTTGTTTGTATATGGGGGGCTTGGTTAGTGGAAGGCACGCACAGTGACCCAGACAAAACCTCTCCAGGTTCTTGAAGAACTGGTTCTACCCAATACCCTTAATTTCATATTTCCTTTCTTTCAATATTTTCCCCATTACAGTCATTTGATGCCTTCTAATAGAATTCACTTTTGTTTCAATTTAATGAAAAAACCATGAGAGTTACTTTATTGGTCAATTCTGTTTTCTCATTGTCCACCCATATTAGCCACCTTTGCTGCTGCTGTGACAAAGGTAACTTATGGTTTATTTGTGCTCGATTTTCAAGGGTACAGTCCATCATGGAGGAGGAGGCATGTCATTAGGAGCTTGAGGCAGCTGCCATATTGCATCTGTAGGCAGTGGGTGAGAGATGGACCCTGCGGTTCAGCTCACTTCCTCTTTACTGGGTTCTACCTTAGTCTCTTCTGGGATGGTGCTGCCACAGTCAGGGGAGGTCTTCTTCCTCAGTGAAGTCTTTCTGAAAACTCCTCCATAGACATGGCCAGATGTCAGACGTGTGTGTGTGTGTGTGTGTGTGTGTGTGTGTGTGTGTGTGTGTGTATGGTGACTCTAAATCTGCCGAGCTGACAATGAAGATGAGCCATCACACACACCCTCTGATGCCTCCTGACTGGTGATGTTAGATATCAGACACACTTCCTCCCCACCATATGGGTGAATGTGTGTGTGGAAGAAACAAAGAAGGAATGTATCCTCAGATAAGAGCATAGGAAGTGAGTTGAACAGGGTCACTCACTGAACTGAACCTAAGCAATTTGGTTGGGTTGGTGTGGTGGTCTGAGTAGGTATGCCCCCCGCCATGGACTCATGTTTTTGAATGCTTGGCCCATAGGGACTGGCACTGTTAGGAGATGTGGCCTTGTTGGAGGAAGTGTGTCACTGTGGGGCAGGCTTTGAGGTCTCACATGCTCAAGTTACACCCAGTGAGACACAGTCACCATCTGCTGCCTGTGGATCAAGATGGAGCACTCTTAGCTGCCTCTCCAGAACCATGTCTGCCTGCACATTGCCTTGCTTCCTGCCAGGATGATAATGGACTAAACCTCTGAAGCTGTAAGCCAGCCCCAATTAAATGTTTTCCTTTATAAGAGTTGCCATGGTCATGGTGTCTCTTCACAGCAGTAGACCCCTAACAAAGACAGCTGGTTGGCCAGTAAGTTCCAGGGTTCTCCTGCCCTGTCCTCTAAGTGCTGGGGTTACAGATCCACACTGCTGCTGGCTTTTTAGGTGGGACCTGAGGGGCTGAATGCTGGTCCTTGTGTTTCAGTTCTAGGTATTTTACTGACTGAGCCCCACCCTCCTAGGTAAAGTTTTATGGGCCTTTTATTAATCAGAGCTTTAGATTTTTTCTTCAGAATTCACTTTCTATGGTTCCTGCCCTTTTGGATGTTAAAGAAAAAATTGCATGAAGTCATTAGAGAAGCAACAAGTTAATATGCAGAGATTTATGTTTGGCCTGGGTGAAAACACCAACTCAGGATCCTAATACTGCTTTTACCTAGGCAGGTCCATGGCATCTCTCAGCTTCTGGTTCTGGCAGAAACAGGAGCAGAGTCCATGCCTTGGGTGACTTTGGTGGTTAGTGATGAAATACTCAGAGGATGATCCAATAGGGCCCAGCCTGTGACAGGAGCGCAATACACTCAGCCACTGCTTGATACCTTTTCTACTGTGTGGTGACTCTGGGGGAGAAGGTCCATCCGGCTGTAGGTTCCGAGAGGTCATTGTCTAGGACAGTGGCTCTGAGGTTTAATTAAATGACCAAATGCCATAAGATGGCAGAAGGGACAGAAAAGGCGTTTCCTTTCTTTTTCTTCATCCTCCCCTCGTCCCGTCCTTTTCCTCCCATCTTTTCCTTGTCTTCCTGTTCATCTCTAAGGTATTTCCCAAGGACCACTATGGAGTGCAGCCCTTGGCCCTGGGGTTCAGAATCCCTGGACCTCAGATGGCTTCCGTCCCTGAGGGGAGATGCACAGCATCGGCCACTACAGTCTGGGGCTTCAGGGGAAGAACACAGAGGAGCCTCATCAAGAAGAGTCAGTGCTGAAACTGAACGTGGAAGGTTGAGTTCACTCAGCGCTGTCCCCGGAGTGAAGCATGGGCTGTAAGGTACAGCAGGGAAGGTAATGGACAGGAAGAGAGAAGGGAATTCTGGGAGATACACATATGTGGCTGCTGGAAACCAGAGGAAGAGGTGAGAGCTGGCTCAGTGATGACATTGTCCTGTTGTTTCTCGTGCATATGGGGTGGCTCTTAATGCTGGGGATGCATGTTCCTCATTTATAAGGAGCTGCTCTCTGCCCCAGACCCCTGTGCAGCTGGACAGGAAATCTCTGCAGCACAGTGTGACTGTCGTGGAAGGTGGAAGGACAGCATGAGGAAGCTAATCCCCAAACAATAGTATTAACATGAGGGTGCAGATCCCCAGCCTAAACACTTCCTGATATTGTCACAGTGCCCACTACATTACAACATGAGTTTGAGAAGGGGCGGTCAACCCTGAGAACATAGCAGGGGTGCTACTGTAGAAAGGCAGCCACAGTACAGGACAGAGGAGTATCAGGAGAGCTAAGCAGAATTGGCAACAGTGATCCCTTTCCCTGTTCTGGTGTCCCTCCAGTGCCCCCTGCTGACAAGGTATGACATGGTGCTGGCAGTCAAAGAAACTTCTAGAAGGTCTACCCTACTTGTCACAGAGCAGGCTGAAAGGGAGCTTTGCGCAGGGGGCCACTGTGTTGATAACTGTCGTTGTCACAGGGAGGGTAGACACTGAACACTCAGCATTCACTGTTTACTCTTTCTCAGGAAAGCAAGGAGGAGCTGGGGAGATTAGAACTCAAGTCAGTAAAGTGCTTGCTTTGTAAACAGGACCCAAACCCCACAAAAACCACCAGGGGTGGCGGTACACATTTGTAATCCAAACACTGGGGATACCTGGCCAGCAAATTAGCCTCTATGACAAGTTCCAAGCCAGCCTCAACAGCAAAATAACAGCAACATCAACAACAACAAACCAAACAGTGGTGTGTGATACCCCATGAATACCGGAAGCTGACCTCTGTCTCCACATGCATGTCTTGTAGAAAGACAACCTGTATCTTAATGTCTCAGCAATGGCTTAGTGCTTCTAAAACTGTAACGACTAATTCTCACGAAAGGATACAATTAAGAATGCCAACACAATTCCTAACTGCTTCAACAACATCACATTAAGAATATAGCATTTCATCTACAGTTTATGGATGAGTGCTAGAGAAGTTATGCATTCAAGTGAGTGATTGCCATTGAGTTTCTCAGAGTTCATGAGCTGCATTTTCCAGAATCACCATTCTAGATTCTAGATGGGAAATATTCCAATTGAGTGCAGCCTTGATGCATCAACACATCTTGAAAGACTTCCTAGGTTCAATTCAGTCCCATGAGCCCAACAAGTGTTTAGCACCTCATATTCTTAAAATTCATTTCCAAGAAATGTACAAACAACTTCCTAAGAAAGTTCTATCTATAGAGACTGATGACTGCTTGGAAAGCAAGAAGGGAGAGGAAGAAGCCAGGCAGAGGCTGAGTTGAAGGATGGTAGTGGTGGAGGAGACTGGCTCATGGCTGTCCTGCACTTGAAAGCATTACTTGCACAAGGGAGCTGGGACCATCCCGGGATGGCTTGTCCTTCCAGAACCTCCACAGCTCTCTGCTCAGGCAATGGGAACTCTAATACGTAAGGATGGTCCTCAGAAAATGAGATATAGAAGTGAAAATGCACCATTGTCCTCGGTACAAAGAGCACACACAGAAAAATCACTAGCAAGTGTGTGAAAAGACTTAGAGGAGATGTAGGCAGAGTGATGGCCCTGTCCTCACTGCTATTCATTTCCTCTTAAGTTACTATCTCCATTTAATTTCTGTTGCTATGATAAAATACCCTGACAAACTAGAACTTAGGAGAAGACAGGTTTATTTAGTTCACAATTCCAGGTGGTAGGCCATTGTTGTGGGGAAGTCAATGCAAGAACTGAGAACACCTAGTCACATCACATCCACAGCTAGGAATTAAGAGAAGTCCACGCATGCATGCCCACTTTCCCATTTCCTTGTTCTTAGCTTCTGTCT
This sequence comes from Onychomys torridus, assembly GCF_903995425.1. Classification (NCBI taxonomy): domain Eukaryota; kingdom Metazoa; phylum Chordata; class Mammalia; order Rodentia; family Cricetidae; genus Onychomys; species Onychomys torridus. The sequence goes on from NC_050449.1 coordinate 108,115,093, forward strand.
CCACTTTTACCTGGTTCAGGACTCCTTGACTAGGAAATGGTGCCATCCACACTGGGTTGGGTCTTCCCATGTCAATTAACTTAGTTAAGAGACCCCTGCCCCAGCTTGAAGAGAGGCCCACAGGTAAACCCAATGTAGCCAATCAGTGAGCTCCATGTATGCTCAGCAAGAGACCACATCTTAAAAAATAAGTAAGGAGCTAAAGAGAAAGACACCTGACATTGATTTCCAGCCCCCGTGTGTATGCCTGTGTGTGCGCACGCGCGCGAGGGCACACACACACACACACACACACACACACACACACACACACACAGTGGTAGGAGTGATGAAGGCAGAGGTAGCTATTTAAAGAACTGTCTTAAGGAAGGCAAACGTTCAGAGGGATTCCATAGCATTACCTCATCAAGAAGAACTGGAACAACTATTTTTCCTGCAAATCCTGACCCCAGTCCCCTGTCAGAGACCTAGAAAATCCTATTCTATTGCTCATGCACTTATGGTGAATGAGACCTGTTGAATTTCAGTCCAACCTTTCCCATGCTGACCTAACCACAATCTGTAGCCAGAAGTTTTCCTGTGTCCTGCCCGGCCCGCAGCAGCTTATAAAATAATCATACAGAGCCTTAATATTAATTACAAATCGTTTCATCTATGGCTCGGGCTTCTTGCTAGCTAGCTCTTTCATCTTAAATTAACCCATTTATATTAATCTTTATTTTTCCACATGCATGTGGTGATACCAGTCTGCTGGCATCTTGTTTCTCCTCGGGTGGCTAGATTATGTCTCTCTGACTCCGCCCTCTTCTCCCTGTGTCTCTCTTGGATTTCCCGTCTGGCTCTTATCCTGCCTTACCATAGGCAAAAACAGCTTCTTTATTAACCAATAGTAGCAACACATATTCATAGTGTACAGAAAGACCATCTCACAGCAACAATCAATTATATTTTTCCAAGGAGAAAATGAAATGTTATTATTCCTGTCTCTCCTGCCAGGACTCACAGGTGGGCAGAATAGCTCCCCTGAAAGGTGTGCAAGGGTTCAAATGCTATACCCTGCCATGCTGATGGTCCCCACTGTGGTCCAAACAGAAACCTGCTCACTTTCTCACAGAGTCATCTGGAAAGGATGTTGGCTGATGATGCTGTTTTAATTATGCTAGCTAAACTTTTCCTGTGTACATGTTCAGAGGCATAACTGGATTCTCAGAATGAACTCCATTGACAAAACCCACGAAGAAGTGCCTCAACTTAATTCTTTTTATTAAAAAAGATTGATTTTTATTTTCTATGAATGAATGTTTGCCTGAATGTATGTATGTGTATCATGTGCAGTACCCAAGGGAGTCAGAAGAGGACATCAGATCTCCTGGAACTGGCACTACAGTGGTTTGTGAGCTACCATGTGGGTGCCGGGAATAGTATCCCTGGTTCTCTGCAAGAGGAGCTAGCCAGTACTCTTAACCACAGAGCCTTCTCTTTAGCCCCAAGCTTTTTAATTCTTAAAATAATTGCTAATTTCATGCCCCACCACTTATCTCACTTCTCCCTTCTTATTCTCCAAAACATACTAACTAAACATACTCAGGGCTTGCCTACGTTTGTTGGTACTACAGAGAACAGATGTGGTGATAAAACTGCCAACATTACCTGCCTCTTGTCCCTTTTCCTCTATTGGAAATGTCTTTTCTTGGATAATGGGTTTAACGAGGTAGAAGCAGCCTGGCATTTCTCTCTATTCTAGCAATCTCTCATGATCCCTCAGATAAATTTAGAGGCACTGGCTCTAGACTCTACTGTGCTCCTGGAGGGTTGTTATTCTTGCAAACTGTGCATCATTAGCCTTTTATCAGTGGCCTATTATATGCTGTAAATAGTGCAAGCCCAGCAGCTGGGTCCCAGCAGGACACATGAGGCTCTAGCCAACCCAGTGGGTCTGGACAGTTGGGTCTGTGCAAAACTCACTTTGGGTCCTAAATGGCTAAGTAGGATGAAGACTGGAGCTAGGGCAGGTGGGTTTTGGACCTCAGCTCCATACCTGCGAGGCAGAAGCATGTGCTTTTTGTCTCTCCTGAACCCCAACTTACTAGGAAGATGTTTTTTAAAGGGGGATATTCTTGCCAGGGGATATTCCTACCTGGTGGGGTGTGTAGTGTTGCTACTGTTTGAAATTCATTATGGTAGCATCCATTGGAATCTAAAGTCTGCATGTCCTTTAAATCCAGAACCCCTCTGGCTCTGACCCACAGTAGACCCAGTAATGCAGTTATGCAGGTGCGTTGGTATTTCTGCAACATTCACCCCACAGCTCATGTTTGTCATGGAATATTTGTAGCCCTGAGAATGAACCTATTACAGCCTCTAGAACTGTAGGGAAACAAATTTCAGTTGTTTACGGCAATCAGTCTGTGGCTGTTTTTTATGAAAGGTGGTATCATGAGTACTGGATCACACCTGTACACTTATATGTCAATGTCTTTACAGCACGTGTGCATGTAATGAAAATGAATATTAGATGGTGTCATGAACTACCCAGATACCAGCTCATCACTCTCACTTTTACTGTCCCCCTCAATTTGCCTGGACTAGCCTGCTAGCGTATTCATGATTATTTAGAATGTCTTAATTTTTATTTACATTGTAAGAGCAGTTTATAGGAATTTTTCATTTCCTGGTTGAAATCACTGCTTGTTTTTGTTATTATTGTTGTGGATTCTAGTTTTATTGTAGTGCCACCAGAGAATGCTCCTCACATTATTTTTACTTTGTGGAATGCATTGAGCTGAACTGATAAGCTAACATCAGTTTTTTCCGCATGTGCTTGGGAAGGTGTGTTTTCAATGGTTAGGGAACAAAATTTAAGAAGTATGTGGGCCACATGAATATTCTATTTCTTTCTTCGTAAAATGTATCATTACTATTTCTCTCTCTCTCTCTCTCTCTCTCTCTCTCTCTCTCTCTCTCTCTCTCTCTCTCGTGGTGGGATAGTGCAGGCAGGCATACCATGGCATTTGTGTGAAGTCAGAGGACAACTTCCAAAAATCAGTTCTCTCTTTCTACCATGTGGGTGGAAACACCACATATAGAGAGAAATAGGTAGATATGGATAGTCACACAGAGAGACAGGCAGACAGACAGATGAACAGGCAGACAGATGGACAGATGGACTGAAGGACTGAATGACAGACAGTATATTTTCTCAACAATGTCTTGGTCCTCCTTTGGTAAATTGTTGAAGACTTACAGATATGTACTCTTTCTGTTATTGTCTGTTTCAATGTTTCTCAATCACTTTGGTTCAATAATTCTGACTGGATTTTTAAAAATGACCTTTGGTTGATGCTTTCTTAGGTTTCAAGAACATGTTGCTCCTGAGAGGGATTGTCCCCATTACTTTTCTAGAAAATTCTGCTGCAAGCCTGATATTCTGTCATTTCTAAATCTGACTGGGTCTTTCACTGAGAGGCACGAGGTTATTTCTTGTAGTCTTTGGAGTCCAGTGGCTTTTGTTCCTGTGAATCAGTAAGTTAGAGGTTGGAAATGACAATTCCTGTTACAGTTTGAGCTTGGCACTGACAATTTCAGGTGTGTAGCCCCTTCCCAGTGCATGTGGTGTAGAATATTTTCCCTTTCATCTGTTTCTGTGGATCCCATTTTAACAGGCTGACTCTCTTGCCATTTCCTTTTACTTCCTGTTTCCTTTTTCTTCTAATTGTACCTGTTTTAGGGAGGCTAGGCTCCTTTGTTTCTTTCTTTCTTACAGCAGACTTTCTTCATCTCCTCAGTGTCCCTTTATTTATTTTTAATCAAGTTGACTTGGGGACTTAGAGATTTAATTTGACTTTTTTAAATGATTCAAGACTATTTTCTGATGTTGATAATCAACTTCACCTCTTCCTGTTTTCTGTTGTTTGATTCTGTATTTCATATTTGAGGTTTTTGTGCACATTTCAAACATTCATTAATAACGTACATTCATATTGAAACGTGTTACACTTTTCCTTTTCCTCTCCCTTCCCCTTTCTCTTCCCTTTTCGTTAGTATTTTCACTGTATTGGGAACAGTTCAGTTCCTTCATTTCTCTTTCCTTTATTCTTGTCACAACGGCTTTATACACATGCTGTCTGGGTTCTGTTTTTAAAGTGGCTTTAATGGGATCAGTAGGGAGCAAGCAGAGAAGCATTCTGGCCTGGGTTTCTCAGCTGCAGGCGCCCTCTACTCTCAGGGCAGTGACCTGCATGTTGGTCAGTGTGAACAGGGCAGTGACCTGCATGTTGGTCAGTGTGAATAGTTAGCCGTTCTCACTGTTGTTTTCTCCATGTATTCCCTTCCTTCTCTGAAGCATCACTTTCCCATTCAAAGTGGTCTGCTTTTCCTCCACAGTGTTGCTTTGTAAAGACTTTCCAGTCTGTGGATTTAGCATTGACATATCTCCATAGTATGCACTCCGTCTATCAAATCAGATAGGACTTGAGAGTGCCTTCCAAATGGTCTGCCAGTGTCAGAAACTGTGGGAGCTCTCTGTGGAGTGCTTATCAGCATCTCTTTAACTTGTTATTTGTAAATCTACGGATAGGATATGTCAGTCTGTTAACTTAGGTCATCAGCAACTGAGCTCAATAAAGTTTTGCAGATGTTGGATGAGTTCTTAGACATGTTTTATGAGATTCACTCTGTTCCATGGTTGTGTTTTTTCATAAGTAGCACATAGTAAGATTTCACTTGTTTATGCAGTCCAAAAATCCAAACAATTATCCAGAATATTTAGCCTACTTACATTTAATGTAGTTATTGATAACTTTGAATCCAAATCTACCTTCTTTAATTATTACTTGCTTTGTTCCAGCATTTTCTATTCTTTCTTTCCTTTTCTTGTATTAAAGAAGAAATTAAAATATTTGGTAGTTTGTTGCTTGTTGGAATTGCTTTAAATTGATTCACTGAGGATTTCAAGTATCCACTAGGAATATAGTGTTAGTCTTTAACATTGATGAATCTCAATAAAAACAGTAGATTTTATTGCTGTGTCATGGAACTTAATCTTAAAAGTGTTTTCTCACAGTTTTTAATAAGTGTGTTTGTCCACCAAAATGCACGCATGGAAGTTGGAAGACAATTTGTAGATGTAAGCTCTCTCCTTCTACCACGTGGGTGCTGTGGATCAAACTCAAATCATCAGGCTTGGCAGCGAGCACCTTTATCCTCTGAGCCATCAGGCTGGCCCTGAATGCTTTGTTGTGTTAGCTACATTCCAAGGAGTTAGGAGAATGAACATGGGTTTGAGGGAGCAGCTCGGGGCTCAGGATTGTTTGTGATGGCTTTAAGGTGAGTTGTCACAAGTTAAGCAGAGTGTTCTCATCTATTCACAGCCTCTTTGAGACTTTAATCAAGATACAAACATTGTAATTTCAGGTTTTTGAATTGGATTCATCTTTGTTTTGTGGGTGACTGTTGGGGTAGATTGTGAAGTAAATCAATTCCATCACATTTGGGGATTTGCTCAGGGCATGAGAGCCAGTCAGGGTTCATCCAGAAAACTGAATCTATTCTGAGCAATTTAATAGAAATTGAGGAGGCACACCTGATAAAGTATCCAAAGAACTGGAGAGACAGCAGGAGAGGAGCCAACAATGTCAGCCTTTGGAGAGGTGGGGGGAGAGAGGAGGTGGTGGGAGGAGCAAAGGAGCCTGGTGGGGAGCTGAACCATGAGTGGATCTGGTGAACAAAGTCTGAACCGCTCAGCTATCACGGAGACATGACCTGAGGCAGGGAGAGAGGTGGCCAATGCTTTGCCTGTCACCTACACTGCTCTGCTGCCAGGGCCTCCCACCAACCGAACCTGGGCAAGGAGAGTGATGTGAAAGACCCCAGGGAATCAGTTTGCAGGAGTCACTCTTCTGTGGTTCAAAACAAAACAGGAGATGATGGACAAGGAGTCTGGGAGTAAACAGGAGAATGACACATGTGATGGAACACTGTCAGGCTGGGAGACGATATTTGCATAGCTTCAGTTGTCCTGTGGGTAACCTGTGACTTCTGTCTATGATAATACTTTTTGTTTTTTATTAGCATATATAATTTTTGTAAAATAATGGGTTTCATTTTGATATTCTCACAGCATGTATAAAATGCATTTTGATATTTTGATCACATTCATTCCCTACTTCCCTTTTCTGTTTTCCCACTTCTGTTGTTTCCCTCCCCTTCTCAAGCAATCTGTGTTGCACTTTTATGTGTTTTTCATGTGTGTGTGTGTGTGTGTGTGTGTGTGTGTGTGTGTGTTGACCCAAGGAATTTAATTAGGGATTGCTTACATGAACTTGAATGAGGGGCACCTGACAGGAACATGGATAACTTATTAATGGCTATAACCACTGAAGAAAATCTCCCTTTCTTTCCTCAGTCAATCATTAATTGCTAATAGCTACTCAAGATGGGTTGGACCTTTGTGAGCCCCTCGCTCATCCATGATAGAACATTGGCAGAGCCAATCTTAGAAGACCCTGTGCAGGTAATCACTGCTGGTATAAACTCGTAAGTGCAATGGCCATGCCACCCTGTTTCCCAATGCTCCTTCTTTTCCCACCTCTTAGATTCTTTCGACACCTCTTCCTGGCTGGTCCCTGAGCCCTGGAGGGAGTCATTCAGATGTCTCATTTAGGGCTGCACATTCACTAGTTGATTATCCTCAGCAGTTTAACCAGTTATGAGTCTTTGTAGTAGTCACCTTACAGTGCAAAAAGAACTACCCATGAAAACCTTGTAGGTGGAGGTGGATTTCTGTTGTGTGGTACTTTGTGCTCTGACAATAAAGCAGAAAGACCAGAGAAGCAAGGAGTAGCCACAGTCACTTCTTACCTCTCTGAAACCTCAGACCAAAAGGGGGCTGAGATCCTGTCTCCACTCCCCTTAAATTCCTGTTTCCACCTCCCAAGCATGCTGGATTAAAGGCATGAACCTTCTAATTGTTGGAATCAAACATGTGAGCCTCCTAAGTACTGGGATTGAAGGTGTGAGCCTCCCAAGTGCTGGGATTGAAGGTGTGAGCCACCACCACTTGGCCTCTATGGTTAACTAGTGGCTAGCTCCTCCCTATGATATCCAGGCAAGCTTTATTTGTCAGAACACAAACAAAATGTTGTACAACAGATTTTGAAGAGACCAAAATATCTTTTCTTATATGACTCTGGTTCCAGACAATAATGTAAATTCCTCATGAACTACTGCCTGAGAATAGACAGGCTCTCTGTGGAATTTACCTGATGTAGAAGGTTTAACTCAGCTTAGCCTCCCTTCATGTATGTCCTTACCCTCAACACCATCCTCTGACTGTTTTTTCCCCTTTTTGCTGCTTATGACTGTCAGCCATCTTGGGTGGAGTTTAGGAATGACAGCTTAACATTACTCAGGAGCTGAACTAGGAAGATGTTATGGGTTTATCTGCCTGTGACTCACTTTGCTTCTCACTATCATGTCACTTACTAACTTAGCTACATATTCATTGCTTCCCTGCTAGAATGTAAGCTTTGTGAGATCACTAGGTGTCTCATTCACTCCTTTGTCCTCAGCACCTAAGATAATTGCATGGTATGTACTAGATAATAGATCAATCATTGTTAAATAACTGAACCTAAGATAGAGATTATGGTAGAATCAAACATGTAGGGAGAGAATATGAGAATGTGCTATCTTTCAGAGTAAAGCAAGACACTTTCAGTAAGTGGATAATAATTAGCACTGTTATAGGCACTGATAGGGTCAGAGCCTGGACACTGGCAGGCCTCACAAACTTGGCTTCTCATTCTCAGTAGACTAATCAGACTGTAGTGGGTAGCCATCCCAGCATTGGCCTGGAAGTTCCAACCCCCATTGAGGCTTCAGTAATGATCACACCCACAAGGCGGGGCAGAGGAGGGAGCGGAAGACCGAGGATGAAGAGGAGGTCGCTCTCTTGGTTCGGGGACGCTGGACGCAGGAGGTAGACCGAGCAGAGTTCTCCAGAGAACACCGCCGGACTACCCTATACCTTTGCCAGACCCTGCAACCTACCCCTTCATTTGTAAGTTACCCCACAAAATAAACCTCCCTTTTAACTACGTGGAGTGGCCTTGATAATTTCACCTAGATCAGACAAAAGTAATAGTGAAAAAAAAAGAGTGATTTATTCATCCAGTCACATGCAGAAGAGGAACAAAGAGGTCCAGTGACTACTCCCACCCTGAGTCCATCTTCAGCACCCAGATGTGAAGTTTAGGTGTAAATGGAGGGTAAGAGCACATGAGCAACCCTGATTTGCCGAGATTTGGTCCCAGCCACCATCATCACCTATGCCCCAGTCTCTGGCATCTAATAAGTTGAACTCTTCCTAAAAGATAAGCTCCCACTCTGGCCAGCACTGATACCATTGAATCAGGAAGCTGGTAGCCAACTGGAGGGAAACAGTGTTTCCTTTAGTTTTTAGAATTCCTTTACTCCTTCCAGGTTGGTTACATGTACACTTTCAAGTATTATTGAAAGATGAAGTAGGTTAAATACTTAAAAGTAGCCCTTGGGTTTGAAGACACTTCATGTCTTGTGCTACCAGGTCTTGTGAATAGGAGTAAGCAGACAGACCCCAGCATGGATCTGGGCCATGAGAAACTTAGATCCCTAATAAGGGGAGCCAGGCCTCATCCAATGACACTATCCATGAAAACACACCAGCATTGCCATTGAAAACCCATCACTGGATCTTCTTGCTTCTATGACTCTTCGCTAGAAAGATTTGTTAGCCCCTGAGAAGCACAGTGTCAAGTATAAGGCTAATGCAGAAGACACCTCTGGGAACCTGGGCTGGGAGGAAAATGTTTCTCAGAGATCATGAGAAAATCCTCCTGGCATTGGTGTTCACAAGGCTGGAGCCACATCTGGACAGTCACTGTTTCTCAAGACTGGGAGGTGAGATGTGTTTTACCCACTAGTTGATGATCCAGTTTGCTGTCTTTCCCATGTACCCTAGAGAACCTGCCCTCATCTCCTCATTTATAATGATTGTAGAGACAGCTTGTTACCCCATAATGATCTGATTCTAGGAATCCAATTTACATTTATAAAGTTCTCATAGATACCATCAAAAATTCACATGGAATACCAAACCAGCTAAGAGCTACAGCCAGCTAGCTTTCCAGAACTGTAAAGATTCTGCAGGTGCTTCTTCTCCAGACTGTAGTTAGAGTTTTCCTGCCTGGCCCAGTCAGGACAAATCTCTCTTACCCGCCAGTCCCACAGTCGCTCAGACCCAACCAAGAAAGCACACAGAAACTTATATTGCTTATAAACTGTATGGCCGTGGCAGGCTGCTTGTTATCTACTTCTTTTATCTTAAATTAACCCATTTCTGTTAATCTATACTTTGCCACATGGCTTGTGGCTTACCGGTGTCTTTACATGTTGCTTTTTCTGGCGGCTGGCGGTGTCTCTCCCCAGCCTTCCTGTTCCCAGCCTTCTCCTCTTCCTTGTCCCGCCTATACTTCCTGCCTGGCCACTGGCCAATCAGAACTTTATTTACACAGAGCGATATCCACAGCACCAGACTCTCAACCTTTCTTTGTCTGATAAGAAATAAAGTGTGTATGAGTGTGGAGGAGGCTAGCGATCACCAGTCAGAGGTCAGTATCCACATCTGTGCCCTTATTAATTAGCTGGGACCTTGTCACTCTGTCTCCCATGACCTCAGCTTCCCCTTCACTGGATAGGATGAAGTTTCTGCTCTGTTGACCATACCTGCTAGGCTACTGATGATTTAATTTTATCTGTTTTTTTGGTCTTTTTTTTCCTTATAAGTGTTTGACCTGTGTGTGTGTGTGTGTGTGTGCGTGTGTGTGTGTGTGTGTGTGTGTGTGTGTGTGTGCAAGGATTTGCATGCAGATGTTAGGAAAAGAAGGAAGAGTAACTATCATAGTTCTTCCAGAAAATGATGTCATAAAAAAGAAAATGGTGTCAGCTGTTGTATTGGTTTCCCGAAGTCTGCTGTCACTAGAGGTCTGCATACTAGTTGAAAAAACTATACACATACTCCTCTTCTCTGATGTCCTCACTGTGTGTGTATTCACTGTGGGAAGTGAAAAGCAGGTGGCCATCTGTCCGAGAGCCTGTCCATGGCCAGATGTGTTTCCCAACCTTGGCTTTCCACGAGAGCAAAGCAGACAGGAGAGAAGTAGTTGGTGCCTCTAGAGAAGAGCTCAGTGGAGCACACAATGTCATGGCTAAAACATTTCTGCTGGTAGATGCCACCTAGATGCAGTATTCCTTGCACACTTAGGAGAAAGCAAGGGTTTATTCATGACAGCCTGAGGACAACCTACAGAGCTTGATCCATTCAAAACCACCATAGCAAAATATCTTACACTGGTCAATTTACATTCAATAAAAATGGATTACCCTATTGTAAGGATTGGGAAATCCAAGACCAACATTCCAGAAGACTTGGTGTCTGAGAGAACTTGTTCTCTGCTGTAAACGTGATACTATTATGTTGTACCCTCACATGGAGGAAGGGAAAAGGCTCTGCCAGTCCTCTTCCAAAGGAGCTTCTCATTCACAGGAGGAATGTGTCTGTGGCCCAGCCACCTCCCTATGGCACCACCTTTTAATATCATCACCTTGAGACTTGGGTTTCAGTACAGAAGACTTTAAGAGGTCTCACATGCACTGGCCACAGCAAAGTCTCATGACAAGATTTCAGTCTCCCCCAGGTACCATGACACAGATAGCTGTCACTTCGAGTGTGTGTATACCATCTGTCTACCTTTCATTTTTGTACTGTTTTAAGGCAAATTTCATAGACTATTCATAACACAGTTACTCTTCACTGTCCACTTGATCAGCTTTGGAATCACCATGGAAACACATCTCTGGGCGTGTCTGTGAGGGTGGTGGAAGAGAGTTTCAGCTGAGAAGGGAAGACCCATCTTGAATGCAGATGGAACCATCTCATGGATGGGGTGCTGGACCTGCAATGAAAAGAAAGGAAGGCTCCACGAGCACCAGCATCCGTCTCTGCATCCTCCAGCACATGGACTGTGAGCACCTGCTTCACACTCCTGCCACCTTGCCATGCTTTCTCTCAGTGGTGATGGATTTTACCCTCAAACCATTAGCCAAAATTAATCCTTGCTTTCCTTAACATGCTTTCTGCCATGTATTGGCCACAACAATAAGTAACAATTCATGTATTACAATATTTAAAAACCATATTAACAAGTAACTTAAAAAAAAAAAAGCCAAGCATAGTGACCCACGCCCTTAATCCCAGCACTTTGGAGGCAGAGGGAGAGGCAAGTGGATCTCTCTAAATTTCAGGCCCCTGGGGCTATATAGTGAGACTCTGTCTCAAAATGAACAAGATGTTGATTATACACAAATAATTGATGTTTTATTGATGTTATCTAATGCTAATACAGGACGGTTAGCATATCTTAACTTATTACTTAGTGTAACTAAGTTCCTTTGAGCTTACTTTCCATTGTCCAGAGCAGTAGCTACTGCCCACAATGACTTAAATATAAAAACATATATATTTATCCAGGTTATTCATTGAAGAAAACAGGAAGGAAGCTAAATATGGATGCCTGAAAGTTCTGTGTATGTAACCCAAAGTAGTTATGAATATGGCCCAACATAAAACTAGAAACCTATTTGAAATATAGCATTTCTTTTTTTTAAATTCAGCATGAATTTTGTAGATGACAATGCCATGTCTCAATATCTAAAAGTTGGACTCTATATTGGAAACTGTGCCAGTTAGCCCATCTATCATCAAGCCATCCAATCCAAGTTAATTCATCAGCTGACTGATAGACTCATAGTGAGACTTGAACAGGCCAGAAGAAACAGTCAGCTGATCCAGCCTGCAATGCTAACTCACAGAACTGTTTGAGACATTCATTTATGATTTGAAGGCCTTCCCAGCCCCTAGTTGGTCCTTTTCCACCTCTCATCTTCACATCTCCTGGGTTGGCCCCTTCCTTCCCTTCTCCACCACACCCCTAGTTTGGTTTCTTCCTTCACCTCACCTGTGCCTCCTGTTTTGAGACACGGTCATTTGTAGCTCAAGCTGAACTCCAATTCATCATGTAGTCTGATGATCTTAAATTTCTAATCCTTCTGCTTCCACTTCCATAGTGCTGAGATGATAGTCATGGACCACTGCATCCTGTTTATGGGGTGCTGGAGAGAGAACACAGGGCTTCATTTATCCCAACGAGCACTCTACCAACTGAGCTAGATCCCTTGTCAAAATTAACTAATATATGTATGAATTTCTTTAAAAACTTTAAAGACTGCCTTCAGATTTCAGGCACCTCAATTCTGTCCAAAGCTGCTAGGTTTTGCCTCTGTACAGTAGTAGCAAGCATACTTACCTTTCACCTAAGGTTCTATTCCCAAGGGGACACTTCTAATGGCTTAGAACTTCTAGATCTGAAAAGTACTACATTCTGATTTTCTCTTAAAAGTTTGGTAAGGAAACCATAGCATTTATTTAGAACAAATTAAAGAATAATAACACCACCACTCCCACATATACTTGGGTTACATTTAATTATAAGTCATGGCATGGCTTCTCGAAAATCTAGATTCATCAAGAATTTGACACAAAGATAAATCATCTGTAGTTTAATTAGAGGAAAAAATTCATTATGAAACAAGGTCCCCATCTCCTCCTAGGTCCCCATGGCACAAAGATGCTGCACTAGTATCTTTTTGGCTTGAGTCTACATCTGAAATCTGGCAGAAACATCACTTAGATAACTTAGCATGTCTTTGCTTGCAAACAGGTTGTCCAACGCCAAGAAGAATTTTCATTGTCATCAAAAGATAAAAAATATCAGTGTTTCCTGAGTGGACTGTGGAATCGGGAAGACTGGGGTTTGGATCCATCTATCGATCTGGAGCATGGTTTTAAGTTTTGCTAATAAGTTTTATTTGTCTTGGTGACATCACAAATAAAGGGAAAGCTACAATCTTACTTTGTGGCATTGTTTGTGGAATAGATGAACCAGAAAACACGGTGTTTAGAACTCTAGGATTTAAAAATGTTTCACAAATGATTATTCATCAGTGGTTGCTGGGTGTTGGTTGTAAGGCAGAAATTTCTCTCCTACCCGCCTGTCCACAAACCCAGCAGCTACTTCCCAGATAATTGACTTGGAGACTTAATATTATTTATAAATTTATAAATTCCCACTAGTAGCTCAGTTATTACTAACTAGCTCTTACATTTAAATTAACCCATAATTCTTATGTTTAGCCATGTGGCTTGGTAACTTTTCTTAGTGCGGCGTTCTCATTTTCCTTCCTCTGCATCTGGCTGGCAACTCCTGACTCTGTCCTTCCTCTTCCCAGAATTCTCCTAGTCTGGTTGCCCTACCTATACTTCCTGGCTGGCTATTGGCAAATCAACATTTTATTAAACCAATTTGAGTATCAAATCTTTACAGTATACAAGAGCATTATCCCACACAGCATCTCCCCTTTTTTTGTCTAATTAAAAAGGAAGGTTTTAACCTTAATATAGTAAAACAAAAACAGTTATCAAGTAAGAATTATAGTAACAATATCCAATCCATTTGCATTTGACAAAATTAGAGAAAATACTTAATTATCTATCTTATCTTGGTGAGTCTAAAGTTTTGTATCTAATTTACTTTCTATTATAACTAAAGAAAACTAGAATTATAACTATTTAGTCTTCAACTACAACAAAGACTCTAGAAGGATGTAATGTTACCTAATGACAGGGACATCAGGCTTCCTGGACAGTCATCCAAAGTTCCTCTGCAATGTTGGGGCATCCATCTTTGGCCCACAGGTCTGGCATATCTGACAGACTTAAGTGTGAAGCAGGATTTTTGAAGGAGTGTATTACTTTGTCTTGGCAAAGTTCTGCAGTCTCTTTCTATTGTGTCCTGCTTGTCTAGTTTGTACAGCATACTGTCAGCAGTCCAGGCAAAGGCACATTTTTTTGTCCACATGGCTAGCTTTTGCCGTAAAGAAAACAAACTCCATATTGAGTTTCTTCAATGCCCATCATCCTTTTTGAAGTAACTGATGCTGCCAGGAGCAGACATGTTTCACTGTTGAGAAAAGTATAAGTTCTTAAAACATTTTCAATGTCATATTCTATAGGTCTTTGAGGTATTTGGAGATTGCTTATCTATCTGAAATACATATCTGTATGTCTTTGAAAACATACCTAACATGACTATAAGTTTGATATTATAGATGACTATTAATCTATATTTCTTAATTATATACTATGTTTTTAAATGAGCTGCATAAACATAATACCCTAAACAAGAGTAGAAATATACATATAGTATAACAAAATTAACTTTAAATTTGTATCAATAATATAAAATCCATATTGATGTAAAATATGTAAGATTAACAGCTGTTTTTTGGATTAAAGAAGATTTAATAATCTACCTTTATTTCCCCTATCATTTCTATATGATATCCCCCTTTCTTCTTTTAGAAAGAGATTGACTAAGACCAATAAAAATTTGTAATCAGACCCCCTAAACAAAGACAAACATTCATATCCATTTGGGGGGGGGAATATAGGCATAGTTTTCTAGGCTACTTCTTGTTGACTGGGGATGCTGTTAATCTTATGGGGATCCTAAGAAAATTTAGGATAATGGTTAAGTCTTGACTGGAGTAGTCAGTGAGGTTAGATCATCTTAGTCAGCAGCCTTAAAGTTTTTCTAGATGCAGAACTCAGAAGAAACTGCAACAGAGTTGTTCTGAAACATTGGATCATCTGGGCCATCTGTTCCTCTTGCAGATTTTTCAGGAGCTCTTCCTTGATCAAATATGATTTTTCTTAACACAGAATGAATCCAGTCTCTCATTTCCTGTGGAAATAAAAGCATAACCTCTTCTCCAAAGTAACATATATTTTGACTTAAATTTTGAAGTCAAGGCATTTTCAAAATAAATAGGTTGGATAAATCCAGCAGCATTTATAATCAAATGTCTCTTAGCAGCTGTTGCTCCTTCCTCAGGTGTCAAACAATTCAAGACAACACAATAACATGCAGTATCCAGACTCTCTGTGTATTTTCCATCTTTACATGGCTTTTTAAAAATATTACATTACTCCCCTTTTAAGGACTTTACTATTATTTTAAAACTATATATTTCTTTTTTTATGACTGTTTATATATTCTCTTTATTCTCCCAAGCCCATGTATATTTTTAAACACACTGTAACTCGCTTAGAGGTTTTTATTAACTCTGTCTTTATTGCAAATCTCTATCTTTTTCTGACCACATGAGCATTTAAGCCGCTAAGCAGGTGTGGCTAGAACTAAAGCTGTGGCTTTAGCAGCTGGCTCCGCCCCAATCTTCGGTTTGTGAGAAGCTAGTCTCCTGTTAGAGGCACGTTTACTACCAGCTCTGAAAGCCATGTTTATCACTCCAACTCTGAGAAATTTTTGGGTCCATGCTGCTGCCAAGTAGTGTGCTAGCTGCTGCTCATAAACTCCATTTGAGTGCTGGTAGCAAGGCCTCTTAAAAGAGCCACGTGGTTTTTGCCACTATTTCAGAGTCAGGAAGCCATCTCTTAAAGGAGCCGTGCCTCTGCTTGTTGTCAGCAAACAGAGCACAGCATTCTCATCTTGCTTCCTCTGCATCTGGCTGGCGACTCTTGACTCTGCCCTCCTTCTCTCAGACTTCTCCTCTCTGTTTGTCCCATTTATACTTCCTGTCTGGCTACTGGCCAATCAGTGTTTCATTAAACTAATTCTGCTACAAGCCACAAAAATATATAAAGTAGGATTTCATTTGATTATGACAAAGCTAATACCTAGAAGAAGCCAAGGGCCCTCCAGAGGTCAAGCTGAGGCTCAAGGAGCCTTGGTGGTATTTGGCTTTTGATTATCAGCATTTTTCTGCTATGAGTTTCTTGTGTGCTATTTTCCGTCATTTATTGGGCACCATATCCCCTCTACTAAAGAAATATTTACATAACCTGCGCTGACAGCTATGCACAGCCAGAACCCCAGTTCAGACCTCCCTGTAATTATCATCATTGGCAGCATCCAGCCAGGACCATCCCCAGATGGAGGAAAGTACCTTATCAGAGATACCTCTGTGCTTTCTAAGAACATACTCAAGCGTCCAGACTACCCATTTGAGAACACTTGGCAGATGTGCCAATTAAACGTAACTACCTCCTTTCCCAAATCTTACCTCTAGTTCCTAATCTCCCCTTAACTATTACCAGAGGCATCTAGCTGTACACAGGTTGCCTAGCAACAGAACACACCTTCCCCCACCCTGCAGAAAAACAGCAGATAGCTTGGACAGATAGGAGCCACAGGAAAATAGAAAGGCAGTTTTATTTTCTCCCATTGATGTAGCAACTTACAGATTCTTAACATTTTCTACCAATCATGTTTAAGATTATAGTTAAACACATAAGATCCCTCTTCTTAGATATTACCTGAATTTAGCCTTTAGTTAGTTCATTTCCCCATTAGTCACTTCCCTTTTGGGTTGCAAATGATAATTAACAATTACTGCCTCTATGTGATTCTTATCACCCCTCCATTTGACCCTGGAAGCCTGGCTTTGCACTGCCAAGGGATTACTGCTTGTAAGTGTATATATACCGGGATTCCCAGGGAACGGAAGGATGGAGCAAAGAGAATGGAAGAACTAGATGGGTAAGAACTGGAGAGGAACAAACTGAAATGGGGAAGAACTAGATTGAAGGGTTAGAAGAGAGTACTAGAGGAACAAGATGGTAGATGAGGAAGAGCCTGATGGGGAAGAACAAGATAAGAGAGAAGGAGATGGGAGAGGAGCTAAGACAGGAAGGAACTAGATGGATGAGAACCTAGATGGGGAAAAAAACTAAGATGAAGGAATTAAGATAGAACCTAGAGGGGACAGCAGATAAATGTAGAGAGAAATCAGACAAGAAAGGGCTAAAAATAAGAGCAGAATAGAAGCTGTGTAGAGAGAGAACTGACATAGAATAATGAAGTGTATGGACCAAGGAGTTTCGTGTACACAGATTCATTTCTTTTTGTCAAAGATTAATTATCAGCTGGTTGTAGATTCTTCCCAGACCCTGGAAAGGGACGATTGAGGCAATTCCAGTGACACATCTTTATAGTGTACAAGAGCATTATTCCACAGCAGGGTATCCATTGCACTGCCATACTTGCAACCTTCTGCTCCACGTCAGTTCTAGGAAGTTTACCATGACTGTGGGATGTATGCTCACCACATTTAACAAAACCTATGGGACTTATGCTTTGAAAATAGAATAAAACCATGATTTTGATAAATAATGTGAAACAGTGAGATAGTATCACCAAAACATTGAGGCTTTTTTTTTTTTCCGGTTCTTTTTGAGACAGGGTTTCTCTGTGTAGCTTTGCACCTTTCCTAGAGCTCACTTGGTATCCCAGGCTGGCCTCAAACTCACAGAGATCTGCCTGACTCTGCCTCCCGAGTGCTGGGATTAAAAACGTGCGTCACCACCGCCCGGCCCATTAAGGCTTTTTTATGTGTGTCCCCATGTCATAAGAAAACAAAGCTACAGGATCCTTGGACATCACCAAAAAGACTTCTTGGATGGCATTGAATCTTCTAATTTATCACTCATGGTTTCTTTTCTATGATTCTCCTGGATCCAGTTGCTGCTCAGAGTTTCTGCTGGTGACTCTAAAAATCCCATTGACAGTTTTGAATGCAATCTATTTTGTCCCTTTGTTGACTGTGTCCCTCACTTCCAAAGGGAGTAGATTCTGATTGTTTAATTTCCCCACAGGAACAATATGTCCCAGTATCATATTGGGTTTCTCAATTTCATGTTACAATAAGAGTCAATATTTTTATAAACTCAAAACATCTAAAATGCCAATTAGTTATTGCTTCTTACCTAGGGAAATTTCTAGGCTCACTTGTATATATGAAATGATATATTAATATATATATAATATATATTTCCTTTTTCTTTTCTCTTCTTTCTGCCTTCCTTTTGTTCACTCTTTCTCTTTCATTGTTTCTTTCTTTTTCCTTTATTTTTTTGAGGCATGTCCCACTATGTAGCCCAGGCTAGCTTCAAGACTCATGGCACTCTTTCAGCCTTGGCTTCCCCACTAGTAGGATTACAGGCATAAACCACTATATTCAGCTAATATATGTAGTTCTTTTGTTTTGATTTGCTTTACAGGCAGGGTTGCATGTAGCCCTGGCTGGCCTTGAACTTACTATGAAACTGAGGATGAAGTTGAATTTCTTCTGATCCTCTTATTTTTACCTCCAGACCAACCAAACATCAGCAGCAAAAGTGGGAAATCCTTCACCAGATTTCCTCTCATATTTATCAGAGTTTCTAAATTCCAGGGCAACCTAGTGATTACCCATAAATATTGAGATTACAAGGGTGGTTTAGAGCAATTGGAATTAACCACTTAGACTGGTCCTGCCCTGTGTGGGATGGTAGTGATCCTTTTGCGATCTTCTCCTTTGAGAACCAGAAAGCAAACAGACAGAGCATTTAAATGAGGACAATTTAAGAACTTACAAAGGGACTCATTATAGAAATATAGTCAGGGGACCTAAGCAGCCACAAGAGATAGTCACAAAAGTATAGGCTGCCAATGTCCCTGGACCAGTGGCATCAGGTGAAGGACAGCCTACAAGGTCAAAAGATCCAGGAGAGTCTCCTATGTTTTTAGTAGCCTCCACTTCTTGTCATGGAGCCAAGGAAGTTCAGGGTGACGCCAAGGAGAACCTCTGGAGACCATCGATCCTCCATCCGAGACAGACCCTCACTCAAATGTTAACAGAGATAAACTGAGAACTGGAGACAGCATCCAAATTCAGTAGTGTTTGGAGCAGGGAGCAAAACAGAAAGATGGAGAAGGGCTCTTAGGGAGCAAGCAGAGGAGATGAGGCATGCCTCTGACATAAATTCCTATTTCCAGGGAGGAAGATGACATGTATGCATGACAAGAAGTTTAGCTTCTCATTCAACAAGCCCAGAGGGCACAACACAGTCTTTTATAATTTACTATTGATTTTCAAAAAAAAAAAAAAATACCAGTCACATCGCACTTAATCCAGTATATTAAAAAAGCTGGGGTTGGGGATTTAGCTCAGTGGTAGAGTGCTTGCCTAGCAAACACAAGGCCCTGGGTTCGATCCTCAGCTCCAAAAAAAAGAAAAAAAAGCCTATTACTTCAACAAGTATTTAAAACATTAGTGGGATATTTTGCATATTCTCATAGTACCTTGCTGGCACCTAGTATTGCAGGCACATCTCAGGTGTGCAGTGGTTACATGAGGCTGTGACTGATTAGTGGATGAATAGCTTCACTGCCTTACTGGCCAGTTAAGACTATCTCACCCATCTCCATCATTTAGATAGACACTTCCTTCACTTTTAATGTATAGAAACTGCTCTTTTGATGGAACACCAAATATGTGAGCCCCAAGATTGGGGTGAAGGAAGGACACAGGGTGCTTCCCTATCTGCCATAGTGTAGGGGGCCTTGCTTTTCTATTACCTCAAGGTATGACTTCAAGGTAATGTTCAATAAAAGTTCTTATCAATTAATGATATTACTTTTCAGATTTTCAATACTCAGCAACATTACATGTCTCGATGAGTACATCACTCAATCTGCCAGTTACAACTGACTAGGCTTTGCTTAGCACACAACTATGAGAGGAAATCACCAATAAAGACATGGCTGGGAGAGCTTTGATGGGCCTATTCTTAAGTATATATATAGTTATGGAGGCTATAAAGTTGACAAGCTGACCAGTCAGGGTCCTGACAGGAAGGCCACTTGTGTGAGCAGGTGTGGGCATTGTGCGTGTGTGTGTGTGTGTGTGTGTGTGTGTGTGTGTGTGTGTGTAGAGTAGAGATTGATGTTGGAGAACTCCCTCAATCACTAGTTACCTTATTTACTGAGAAAGGGTGTTCCACTTGGCCTGATGCTCACTAACTCATCTAACTAGGCTGGTCAGCAAGCTCCACGGGGCACTTGTCTCCACCTTCACAGACTTGACATTACAAGTGTGTGCTGTCACACCTGGCTTTGGACCAGGGTGACAGGAATTCAAACTCATTCCTCATGACCACACAGCAAGCACTTTACTAATTGAGCTGTCTCTTCAGTCCAAGATTAAAATTTTCATTTTAGCTCTTAAATTGAGTTTTGTGGCCTGCCTTCCATTATTTCCCTGGAATTTCTTGATAATGAACTGTAACCTCTACGCTTAAATAAACCCTTTATTCCCCTTGGTTGATTCTGGTCATGGTGGTGGCAACATAATGTTTTGGAAACATGATGAATCAAAAATACAAGTACAATTGGATGCCAATGCTCATTGCAAGTTAGTTTAAAAAAAATTGCACAGAAAAATCACAGATCAGTACATGAGACTCATATATGTGATACCCAGTACAGATGCGTAGGGCTGTCTGATTTTACCAATTACTTTTTAACCATCCTCTGTGCTATGTGCTGAAAGTGAAACTGTAAAACCACTGCTGCATTGGAAAAAATACTTAGTCTGCTGACCCCATCCAGGGTGTTATTTCTTTCATTTAAAAATTATACTTAAAAATTTAGGGGTGTGTGTCTGTCTCTGTGTGTGTATTTGGGTTTGTGTGTATGAGTATAGGTATTCATGGAGGCAAGAGATGGGTTCCCTGGAGCTGTAGCTACAGGTGGTTTGAGATACCTGATGTGGGTGTTGGGAACTTTGGAAGAGCAATATGCACTCCTAACTGCTGAGCCGTTTTTACAGCTCCTGTTTTCATTTTCTGTTGTAGCTAGACTTTTCTCTCCAGGTCCTGCCAAGCCCCAGCAGTCCAACAGCCCACTTATAAAATAAACATACAGGTGCTTATATTATTTAAACTGTTTGGCCTAATGGCTCAGGCTTCTAGCTATCTAGTTTTTACATCTTAAATTAACTCATTTCTATTAATCTATAAGTTTCCTCATGGCTTGTGGCTTACCGGTGCCTTACATCTCGCTTGTTATGGTGGAGGCTGGCAGCGGCTCTCTCCTCAGCCCTCCACTTCCCAGAATTCTCTTCTCTGCTTGTCCCGCCTATACTTCCTGCCTGGCTACTGGCCAATCAGTGTTTTATTTATTAACCAATCAGAGCAACACATTTGACATACAGAACATCCCACATCATTTTGTAATGTTAGTTTTGAAGCTAATTAAGTAAGTACCAGCAATGCCATAAATATACCCCAGATGATGGATCAGTATCTCAAAAGTTATCTCTCACCAATATACCATGGAGTCACAAACTTTCATCTCCATTTTTTTTTCCAGAAAAAAACTGGGGCAGAAAGACAGTGAATGGATTTCTTAAGCATTTTGTGCTCTAGCCACCTTGTTAGTGGTAGATATGGAAGTTAAGCCCAGGACATTTGACCCAGAAGTCAGTTTTTTTTTTCATGTTACCTCACATCTCTGTCACATGGTAGCCCCAGAGTGCTGATTACAATGCTTCTCAAAGATGCTGGCTTGATTTGTTCTAGGGAGGCTTCTGGATTCCACTGGGAAATAAGGAGTATGGGGATGCATGCATCTTGCTCAGAGTGACCAATCCAGAGAAATATGAGGCTTCCTTGAGCTATCCTTTAAAGCTAATATTCCTTTCATAGCTCCACCAAGATTGAACTGCTTTATTTGGGCAGGACACAGAGAATTCTCTTTTCTGAATTTTCAACTCTCTTTTTAGTAGGCTCTTCCTTCTTCCTACATATGTGCTTAAGATGCTTTGAGTTCCAAAGTTGTGATAAAAATGGAACACTGTAGTTCCCTTACTTAAGGTCCTCACCTGACTCTTGTCTTAACTTTTGCAGCCAATTCTGAAAGGACAGAGCACCCTTGCCACCTTCACTTCCCCAGTTGCTAAGTTCACTCCTTACCCCATAGTCTGCCTTGTAGCTAGCACCATCTCTGTGTGTACCATTTCTATTAGTCTATATTTTGCCACATGGTCATGGCATTACTGGTCTGCTAGCATCTTGTTTCCTGGGCACCTGGATGATATATGCCATGATTCCTCCCTCTTCTCCCTGTATCTCTCTTGGATTTCCTGCCTGGTTCTTATCCTGCCTACCATATGTCAAAACAGCTTCTTTATTAATGAATAGTAGCAACACATATTAACAGTATACAGAAAGACCATCCCACAGCACTTCTGCTATTCTCTCTAATCAAAAAGGAAGGTTTTAACTTTAACATAGTAAAATTATATATAACAAAACAGTTATCAAGAAAGAACTATAGTTATAATATCTAGTCTATTTGTATTTGGCAAAATTAAAGAAAATACTTTATCATTTATCCTATCTTTTTTTGGGGGGGGTGTTTCAAGACAGGGTTTCTCTGTGTAGTTTTGGTGCCTATCCTGGATCTCACTCTGTAGCCCAGGCTGGCCTTGAATTCACAGAGATCAGCCTGCCTCTGCCGCCTGAGTGCTGGGATTAATGGCATGTACCACCACCACCTAGCCATTTATCCTATTTTTGTGAATCTAAAGTTTTATATCTAATTTACCTTTTATTATAACTAAGGAAACCATGATTATAACTATCTAGACTTCAGCTCCATCAAAGACCCCAGAAGGATAACTCAGTAAACAAGAAGTGTATTGTAAGCAACTTCCAAAATTCTAGAAATGACAGAGACATCTGGCTGCCTGGACAGTCTTCCAAAGTTCTTTTGTAGCAGTGGGGCATCCATCTTCAACCTATAGATCTAGAGTATCTGGCAGACTTTTCAGTGAAGCAGGGAATTTTAAGAACTGTTGTAACATGAATTGCTAAAGGTCTTATTAATAAAAAAAATCTGGAGCCAGATATTGGTGTAGAAACCTGAGAGATCAGAGGAATAGGAAGAAACACAGCCAACCACACCTTACAGACACCTCAGTCTCCAAAGAGACCTACTTCCTGTATACCCACACCTATATGCCTTTCTGTTCTGCCATCATTTCCTCTCTCCTCCCAGCTGCATCTCTCCCTCTCCCTGCCCGTCTCTGTCAATCCTGTCTGTCTATACAGACCTCCAGAGCTTTATGGCTAACTAGTGTTGGAATTTAAGGCATGTGTCACCATGCCTGGCTCAGTTCCCCAGTGTGGCCTTGAACTCACAGAGATCTGAATGGATTTCTGCCTCCCAAATGCTATGATTAAAGACATATGCTACCATTGCCTGACTTCTATGTTTAATATAGTGGCTGGCTTTTTCCTCTGATCTTCAGATAGGCTTTATTTAGTACAAAGATAAAGTATCGCCATAGACTATTCTGTCTATTTTGGCAAAACTCATCAGTTGCATTTCTGTGTCTTGCAGAATGTCTGGCAGTTATTAGCAACATATATTCACAGCATACAGAAAGACTTCCCCACAGAAGGATTGCCCATCTAGAGGGCTGTGGTTGTCAACAAGGCTACTTCTGGCTCCTAATGGGTAGAAGGCAGTGGTACTGCTTAGAATCTGTGGTGTACAGGGTACCCCTAGCAGTAGTTAGGACTAAGGCCTCAATAGCATTAAGGTACTCCCGGCATGGTTTTAAAATGATGTTTCCAATCTTTTCAGTTAGCTTTACTGGATTACTTGTGATCACAGAACTGTTCTGTAAACCACATTCTGCAAATCAAGATATGAAACTCTGCCACTGTAGCCCTAGGAGGTAGACACTAATTTCTCTGTCCATGGAGGCGTCACTAAATTTGATAATTTTCCAGTAAGTTCCACAGATAGCAATTATTCCCAGGATAAACCAGGGCTTGGCTTTCACTAAACCTTTTTGTGATTGTTAATCACCATCAACTGGATTTCAACCATGTAGGAGAAATGCTTCTGGATGAGTCTATGAGGCTTTCCAGAGAGATTTAACTAGTTAGAGAAGGACCACTCTGAATTTCAGCAGCAGCATCTCATGGGCTGGAGTCATGGACTGAGTGACCAGGATGAGTGAGCTGAGCACCAGCATTCATCTTTGTCTGCTTCCTGCCTGCAGATGCAATGTGACCTCCTCCTCACACTCTCAGTACCATGTCTTCCTCACCGTGACAAGCTGTGCCACCTCAAACTGTGAGCCAATAAACTCCTTCTTCTTGAAGTTGCTCTGTGTTGGGTATTTTGTTTCAGCAGGCAGAACTATAATTAATATACTCTTCTCATTTTTTCCTTCAGTGTTTTCCCATTCTTTCCTCTCCCAGATTGGCCTGGAGGGTAGATTACATTGTTATTCACAAGCATGCATATTCAAGGTAGGTTGTCTCTCTGGAAACTCCTTCACAAAACTCCAAGAGATGTGTCTCTTTGGTGACTATAAAATCTTTTCTGAGGAAAAATGATCATTACCTTCCAATCATACTTCTCATGTTTGACCGCATGACCTGCTTTACTCAGTAAACTATAAACAGACAAATCTGGACTTGTCCAGGACAATGTGTGGCCACAGCCTGGTCTGCTGGGATATTTTCCTCCTTTTAATAATCACTTTGTGTTTCAGAGAGCCTCTTGGATGAGTGATGGAATTCATTAGATGTGGATAATGATACTTAACAAAGAAATCCTGGTTAGTTTGAGAGTTTATTCCTAAATCTTTCTGATGACTGGCAGCTGCCAGCTCAATTAGTCTGATTTTACTGAACTGCACATTAGTCTATCATAGTATCTAAGATGTCATCTTGTCACTCATGCACTTCCCTGATGGAAGAATCACTCTTCTTACAGGTCATGGCCAATGGTGGTACTGTGCTGTTATTTGCTCTAAATTGAAACATTCTGTTAAGGCTCATGGAATAAGCCAACTTACAAAGACTCAGGAAGACCCTTAAACTTACACAGTTAACAAGGACCCTCCTCAAGGTTATAGAGGCAGTGAATCTGCTCCATGGGAGTGGAGACCCTCCTATGACAGCTGTGCTACCTACAAGTCTGCAGGAAATCTCAGGGATACAGATTTTGTGAGTTATTCATGCTGGGGTGAACTTTTCAGTGGTGTGACCATTTTTGAACCCCCCAGGCACCTGAAAGTAACCCCACATTCATACTCATGTAAAACACAATAAACTCATTGGTTACTCATCTAGACTTATTGGGAATCATTTCTTTGCTCTGTCACCAGTGACCATCACCAACATTTGCTCATATCCCAGGAAGAGACACTCAATGTGTGGAGGTAGGAGGTCTTATTCTGGAACTCCATACATATCATAATAAAAGTGGGTTTTGTTTTGTTTTTAGGGACTGGAAACATGGCTCAGAGGTTAAAAGCATGCACTTTTCTTCAAGAGAAGCTTAGTTATAGTCTCGGCACCCTTGTCAAGTGGCTTACAACTACCTGTACTCTATCTCCAGGAGCTCTGACACCCCATCCTCCACAGGCACCTGAACTCACATGCTCATAACCCCTCCCACACATGTACACACATAATTAAAAACATAAATCTTAGACAGTTTTATAAGTGTTTTTATTTTGTTGTTTTTTAAGCAAATGAATGCCTAGTCACCAGATGAATAAATAATTGTTTCTATTGCCAGCTGGCTCCAAGAGCCATGTTTAGTGCTAATTTCTTTTAATATATCAATATCTTCTCTCAAATCCCCTGACTAATGAGTAGCATTTGTTTTTTCTATGTGATGTCAGATGCAGACAGGGTCTTAATAGAGTCCAGGCTGGTCCCCCAACTCTCTGTTTAATCTAGGATAACCTTGAACTTCTGATCCACCTGTCTCTCATCCCCAAGTTTAAGCTGTGTTGGCTGCTGGATCAAACCCAAGGTTTGGTGCACATCAGTCAATTACCTAGCAACTGAGCTATGTCTCAGGTCCTCCTCAGTAGTTTTTCAATGGAGTTACCAATTTTAACTCCAGAAATTCTTACATATGCCTCTAGTAGCAAACTGAGTCCTTTCTTTCTAGTGAAACTCAATACAACCATAGAGGGGCGATCATCTGAGAAACACACAGAGTCTCCCTAAAACCTTACTTTAACATTTCTCACAGCAAGTGGACTTGGTGTATTAGATGCAGTCAGCCTTTCTGGGTGTACGAGACTGCACTCCACTACAGTCAGCGTAGCAGCAGCACTTGCTGGAGGATGGAGGATGTGACATTTCATAGGGAACGACACTGGGCTCCCAGTCGAAGCAGGCTTTTTGTCTTTGCCCATTTGAGACTGAATTACCAGTGTAGCTGCTCATGTAGCTGTCACCGTGTGCCTTGAAGTGACATTAGCTGACGCTTCCCATCACACCCACCATCTGAGTTAAAAAGCTTCAAGGAGAATTCAACTTTAAACAAAACGCTTGTTGGAAGAATGACAAAGAAATGAAAATAAAAGTAACCACTGATTAAAACTAAATCCACAGATGGAGCAAGGCAAGGAGGAAACCCTAAGAGCTTGGAGGCAGACACTGTAGAGCAAAATTTTATCTGAAGACCAGGTGAATATTATATCCTTCTAATCTGTCTGGTGGTTTGAAAGAAAATGGCCCCCAAAGGGAGTGGTGCTATTAAGAGGTGGCCTTGTTGGAGGAAATGTGTCACTGTAGGGGTGGGCTTTGAGGTCTCCTATATGCTCAAGCCACACCAGTGTGACAGTCTACTTCTGTTGCTTGTGAGTCAAGATGTAAGAACTCTCAATTCCTTCTCCAATACCATGTCTGCCTGCATGCTGTCTTGCTTCCTGCCATGATGATAATGGACTAAACTTCTGAACTTTAAGCCACCCCAGTTAAATGGTTTCCTTTATCAGAGTTGCTGTGGTCACTGTCTCTTCACAGCAATAGGAACACTAAGGAAGACACTGTCACTTTGTCCCTTCACTTCTGAGATGGCTCATCTCCATGTCTGCCTGACTAGATGTAGTATCAACTAGGAGACGTATTTCCAGGTGTGTCTGAGGGTGTTTCTAGAGGTGTTTAACCCAGGAGGAAAGACACACTGTAAATGTGGGCAGCGCCATCCCGGGGCTGGGGGCTTGGACTGAATGAAAAGGAGACAGCTAGATCAGCAGCAGCCTTCACCCCTTTTCTCTTCCTGACTCTGCACACAGTGACCAGCCGCTTCCTGCTCCTGTGTCCTTTCCCTCCCCCTCCAGGATAGCCCTGTACTCCTGGAACTGTGAGCCTAAGTAAACCCTGCCTCCCCTCTGTTGCTTCTTTCAGTATGTTGTCCCAGCAAGAAGACAGGCAGCTAAGACAGTCACCATCTGGAACACACTACAGGCCACTTTGCCTGTCCCAAACTCAGGACACTGTTGAAGTCAGGAAAGAAAAAAACGGTTCACTTGTACAACTCTTAAATGTCAGGACATTCCTGAATGAATGGGCTCTGCAGCTGCCTTAAAATAGGTTCCCAGAATGCACCAGGAACAAGCAGTATCATATTTACCTTGGGACTTCTGTGTCCAGATCAGACCCTGCAAGGCAGTTCCACCAGAGAGCTGTTGCTATACTCCTGTCAGCGGGAGGCTGCAGCAGGAGCATTGCTGAGACTTTAAGGTGCTGAGAGTTTAAGGCCAGCCTAAGCTGCATAGTGAGTTCGAGGGCCAGGCCAAGTCAGACTCTGACTGAAAGCAAACAAACAAACAGACAAATGAACAAACAAAAGCAAGGGAATGGGGTGGAAGGAAGGAAAAGAAGAGGAGGTGGACAGTGGTAGTGTCACCAGGACCTGGCCCACTGCCTTGTTGCCCCTATCTTCCCCTGAGGCTGATGGGCTTCTCTGCCTGTCCCAGTGACAGGTCCCTGGCACCTAGTTCCCACCTTCCAGAAAGGGTGGAGGGACGCCCTGGCTCAAGCTGTCTTCTTAGAGAGTCTCAGGCTGCCCCAGGAGGCGGGCACTGCAGCCTGGGTGGCAGGGCAGAGCAGTGGCGGGCTTGTTCTGGTCCCTAGCTGTCTGTCTCCACCTGAGCGATCCAGAGCAAGTCCCCGCTGCAGCCCCAGCAGAGAAACCAGGAGCCCAGATGAGCCACACCTGCGACTGCCAGGGCGCCAGCCAAGGTAACTACCGCATCTCTCTGGGCTTCAGGGTCTAGCCTGCTAGCTGGTTAACACAGCAGACAGCAAACAGGCGATTTCCTCCTCCTTAAGCAGCGAGTCTGTGTCAGAAATCCAGATTTTCGTCTATTTTTTTGGGTGGTGGTGGTGGTTTCTAGATCTTTTCTGTTGATTCTAGAGTTAACTTTTTAAAGTTCAGGGAACTCAGCGGGACACTTTTGGGGGCGGGGATGGAATACTGAGCTACTGAAGGCATCTGCTTGCCGCTCACTGTGCTGCCTGAGCTCCGCTCCCACAGGGTGCCAGCACTTTCCCAGAAAGTCTGACAGTGCAGCTTCTGCTTTGGGACAAGGACTGCACAGCTACCTTCATCCCCCACTCTAAAAACAGACCATTACCCCCACAACCCGATGTGCTTGGCACCGGAACACTGGAATCTTAGTTGTTTAAAGATGAGCTGGTAGAGAAGTCTATAACTCAGTATCACCTGGTTCTTTATCTTTACAATAGTATCTCCTAACTTTTTCCAGGGGAGGACCTGGGACTACTTTGCACATGTGACAAAATGTCCCTAGGCTGTCAACACTGACCTACAGAGATATGAGCATGTTCTCCAGGCTAGACCCCTAACATTGTGCCTCCCTGGGCATCCATCTCCCCTTTGAAAGGTCACTGTTGTTTAGATTCTCACTCACTGGTTAGTTGTTGACCTTTTAGGAGGACTCCAGCAGCAGTAACTCCTCTATATGAGACCCTGTGGGAGGGCACTGAGCATGGCTTAATGAGGCCTCCTTGGAATTGAAAAACTCCCTTTGGGCTTCTGTTCTTCAGGTAGTCAGGTAACCATGCTAAGGGACCCTGAGGACCAGCCACTTTCAGAGTTGGGTATTTTGTTCAGTGGCTAGCCAGGCAGGACTCTTATGCAGAGAGAAACCTTGTTTAATTCATCCGCTGCCGCTGCCCTTTGCTGCTCCAAGGTGAGTGCCTACCACAACTACCTCCATACACTTTACAAATGATTTGGTGTGTGTGTGTGTGTGTGTGTGTGTGTGTGTGTGTGTGTGTGTATGTGTGTGTGTGTGTGTTTATGCACGTGCTCGTGCGCGATCTCTTGAGTACTCAAACATATTAACATGTGTGTGCACATGCAGGTACACTTGTATCCAGATGTACATATACATGAGTGTGGATGTGGAGGCCAGAAATCAGTCTTGAGGGTGTTGTTTACTCCTATGGAGCTATCCACCTTGTTTTTTGAGACATCCTCTCTCACATTATCTTAGAATACTTTAAATAGACTCAGCTAGCCAGCAAGCAAGCTCAAGAGACTCTCTAGTCTCCAGCTCTCCAGCTCTGGGATCACAGCTTGTGCCATCACACTGATGTATATAATGTTCTACATATGTCTATTTATATACTATATTTTATATAGGTTCTGGGGAGTGAATACAGGTCCTCATTCTTGCAAGGCAAGCATTTTGCCAACTAAGAGGTAGCTCTCCATCTTCATCTTTTGGGTAGCTCAGGCTGGCCACAAACTCTTAGATAGCTGAGGATGACCTTGAAATTCTTATTCTCCATTCTACCCCCAGAGTCCTCAAATTATGAATCTGCAGCACCACCATAGTTTTATGTGATGCCGGGGATCAAACTCGGCTCAGCCCCTTTAATTTTAAATCTGAATTCCTGAGAGACCAGCAGGCTTAACTCTCAGTCTGTCTGACTGTACCAGAGCAGCTGATAAAATGATAAAATGTGGTTAATGGCCCCGAGTTGCACATTAAGCTTGTTATGGCATCTTTAACAGGTATAGGATCTGCCTGTCAGACTTCTCACATCCTCAAGAATTTATGAGGCAACAGTGCAGAGTGACATATGATAAATACACTGAATGGTAGTGTTCTTGTCTTCAACTCGCTTGTTCACGGTATGTTACAGGTTTGTCCGTCATGGCAAAAGGCCGTAAGGAATCCTAGTGCAGATAAAGAATTCTTACCTCTTCTTCACATTTTGATAGATACTATGGTCTAGATGTCTCACATCCAGGAAAAGTTGGGGTATTAATTATATTCAACTCCATTACATTTTTATTAGCAATAAAAGATGGTTTTATTCAAAGATGGTTTTTACTCAAATTATAGTTCTCCCTATTGAAATAGTAACATCACCACCCATAGAGTGCTGTGCGATTACATTTGATTATTATTGAAAAATACATTTACAATGGAAATCTGACTTCTGTCTGAGTGTGATGGGTGGGTGGCAATGTTTTCTATTTTGTGAAACGTCACTTGCCTGTGCTGTATACAGAGATATTGGAATGAAATTGAAACCTTGATAACAAGACTTCAGGATAGTTTTCTCTCCCTCTCTAACCTCTCCGTGTATGTGTGTGTGTGTGTGTGTGTGTGTGTGTATGAGAGAGAGAGAGAGAGAGAGAGAGAGAGAGAGAGAGAGAGAGAGAGATTCCTTCACTTTTTGTGTCTTCCTCTTTAAATTTTATTTTATTTGCTATGTTTGAGTGTTTTGCTTACATTGTATGCCTAGTGCCTCCAGAGGCTAGAAGAGAATCAGATCCCTTGGCTTGAGATTACAGGTGGTTGGTTTTAAAGCCCCATATGGGGCCTGGGAATCATCTCATTTTTCTGGAAGAGCAGCCCGTGCTCTTAACTACTGAGTACCTTTCCAGCCTTGTTTCAGGGGTAGTCTACATTTTGGTGATACTGGGTCACATTCATAGCAATGCTGCTATAGGCACTGTTAAGTCTTGTTTCTAAATTATTGCCAAAAGCACTGTCAATATTTTAAGTAACTTTGCAATCTATTTTGTTTTGGGCTGCATTCATAGTTATCCTGGTGTGCATATGTCCCGTGGGGTGTGGGTTTGACCTCCTTTGAATGAAACCCAACCTGGGCAAAAGCCATCATGTGGCAAATGATTCTGCCCTTGCTCTGACAAGCTCCCAGGATCATCTAAGACAATTAGTAAGATGGTAGGAAGGAAGCTATTATGAGTGCACATGGTTACTCTGGGTGTCCACTCTAGGGTTCTAGTTCAACATTAATATCCTAGCAGCTAACTTCTGACTCTGCAGGGCACTAAAGTGAGCAAATCACCTGGAGAGACATCTCTTGCCTGCCTCTCAGGGACCACAGAAAAGGTACCAGAGAGGACCCTGAAATGAGACTCTCATTTCATGGGAGTGGCAGTTTTGGAGTGGGAGACAACGTGTGGAGACAGGGTAGGCAGTGGGTGTTGCTCCTATGGGAAAGATTCTGGTTGCTGGGCATGGTAGACAAGTTGGTGCTGAGGGGCAGGACATACTCTGTAATAGTTCATCTCTCAGGGCAGACTCACAGATATTATTTCTTTTGACCATGGTAGATGAGTTCAAGTTTAGGACAGTGCTCTGGGAGCAGGCAGGCTCCGGAGAGCCGTAACTCTTCTCCTGGGTAACTGTAGGAATAGAGAGAAGAGAAGAAGACATGGAGAATTCTCTGGCCCACAGTATGTTCTGATTCCATGTCTCTGGATATATGGCTTAAGACCTGTGAGCCTGTTTCTCTGTGCATGTGTGTGCCTGTGTGGATGCAAGCATGTGGAGGGCAGAGATCAACTCTGGATGCCTTTCCTCTTTACTGTTCTCTACCTTATTCTGACACAGAGTTGGTTATTGGCCTAGAACTTGCCAATTGGGTAGACTGGCCAGGAAGTCCCAGGGATTTTCCTGTCTCCACCTCCCCATTTCTGATATTGTTTTAATAGGTTCTAGGGATCAAATTCCCACTTGTAATGCAAACACCTTACTAAGTGAGCCATCTCCCTAGCTTAGACTCAATTTCTTAATTGGCAAAGAGGAATAAAATTAGCTACTCCTGAAGATTATTGTGACAATCGGGAAAGCATGGAGAGGGTGTGGCAGTAGTAGGCTTTGCACATGTAGACAACTAATGTTCAGAAGTTGTAGGAGAAGTCAAGGAAGTAACTGTTGAGAGTTAGGAGAACCAAATCATGTTGCTAATTGCTCAGTCGCCCTCCTCCAACCCCACTCCAGGGCACTCTGTAGTGCTTCCCCATGTTTCTGGACACTCTGTAGTGCTCCCCCGTGCTCCTGGGCACCCATCAGTGCTCCCCATACTCTTGGACACTCTGTAGTGCTCCCCCATGCTCCTGGGCTCCCTTCAGTGCTCCCCATGTTCCTGGACACTCTGTAGTGCTCCCCCTATGCTCCCAGGCACTCTACAGTGTCTCCTATGCTCTTGGACACTCTGTAGTGCTCCCTTGTGCTCCTGGGCACCCTTCAGTGCTCCCCATGCTCCTGGACACTCTGCAGTGCTCCCCCTGTGCTCCCAGGCTCTCTGTAGTGCCTCCTATGGTCTTGAACACTCTGTAGTGCTCCCCAGTGCTCCTGGACACTTTGTAGTGCTCCCCCATGCTCCTGGGCACTCTTCAGTGCCGCCTATGCTCTTGGACACTCTGTAGTGCTCCCCAGTGCTCCAGGACACTTTGTAGTGCTCCCCTGTGCTCCTGGGCACTCTTCAGTGCTCATTCATGCTCCTGGGCACTCTGCAGTGCTCCTCCATGCTCTTGGACACTCTGGTGAGTGCTGTCGACGTCAGTACACACTTGGAAACCACTAGTGGTCTTTGTTGTCTGGGTTTTCCGTGGGGCTGAGAAGTTTTTTCATACATTGGAGTACAGCAGAAGAATGAACTCAAAGAACGACTGTCGGGAAGGTGATTTTCCAGGAACAACTTGATCTGTGTAACTCCAGCATAGGGGAGCTTCTGCTGCAGCTAGCTTCTAGAGTTTTACCGCTGCTCTGAGGGGATATGAGTAATTTAGTAAGCACTGCGTCACCCTGGCCATATATAGATCTCTTCAAAGTGTTTGTAAATGTTTCTCTTGTTTCCTTCCTCTGTGATCCTTCCTGAAGCCTGAGGATATGGATCGCTTATAGGGATTGCATCCCCAGCACCTAGCAGGGTGCATAGAAGGAATGTACATTCAAAGTACACTTACTTGGTGAAATGAATGAGTAGGATAGTGATGGGTCTGGGGTTGCAGCTCAGCTGGTAGAGCACTTTCCCAGAACATGTGAAGCCCTGGGTTTGATCCCCAACACCACATAAGACACGGTGTGGTGGCTCATAACTGTAATCCTAGCTAGAGTGGGGAGGATCAGAAGTTCAAGGTTATCTTAAGCTGCAGTGTGTGTTTAAGGCTGGCCTGAGTTATGTGAGACCCTGTTTCAAGAGGAAAAGGAAAGGCAGCAGTAGATGGCTTCAGGTAATAATGCATAGTTCCTTGGGCATATATTTATCTCTATTTGTTGTTGCATTTAAAATTTGAGCTGGGCGGTGGTGGCTCACACCTTTAATCCCAGCACTTGGGAGGCAGAGCCAGGTGGATCTCTATGAGTTCGAGTCCAGCCTGGTCTACAGAGCGAGTTCCAGGAAAGGCGCAAAACTACACAGAGAAACCCTGCCTCGAAAAACAAAAACAAACAAACAAACAAAAAATTGAACATGTATTTCCTTTTTTTCTGCTTTAAGTTAATCACAACAGGAAAAATGTCTAAGTCTTTACACATCAAACAATAGACATGATTTTGAAAACCCAAGTTCACATACAGTTCAGTGACTTAACCAAGCTATGGTAGAGTATAAACTATTGGAATGCATTCTAATTTGGGGGGAATGATTACAAATCATGCAGACTTAGGAAGATCTGTGGCAAAGGACCAAGAGAGTTATTCTTCTGGTGGGAGTTCCTCAAGATCATTGTCTCGCTTAGTCTTTGGAGCTGGCTGTGCCCTAGCAAG
The DNA here is from genome assembly GCF_903995425.1 of Onychomys torridus. Lineage (NCBI taxonomy): Eukaryota > Metazoa > Chordata > Mammalia > Rodentia > Cricetidae > Onychomys > Onychomys torridus. The sequence continues at coordinate 108,148,981 of NC_050449.1, forward strand.
GAAGCAGCTGGGTGCAATATGCACACACTGTGACTCACAGCACCAGCCACTGAGCACTCAGGCCCTCCTCTCAGCTGACTTTGCTGAACTTGACCCTCTAATTATTTTTGAACATTTCATTTCCGACTTCCCAGTGATACAAAATAGCACTGCAGGCTGGCGTGTTGACTCCAGCCGGTAATCCCAGCACTTAAGAGATAGAAGCAAGAGAATCCAGAATTCAAGGTCATTTTCAGCCATATAAAGAGTTCAAGGCCAGCATGGGCTATATAAGACCCTGTGTCAAACAAACACAAAGTTAAAAGAAAAAAAACACAAAACAAAGTAAAACAAACAAACAAACAGACCCTAGGGTACCTGATTTTAAAAGAGATGAGTAATTGAAAAAGAAGTAAATAAGACAAACAGTCAAAGCCAGTGACTAAGAACATTAATTTTCCGACCTCTTGTCGTCTTGAACGCACGACTTTGCTGGCATCACGGTTAAGGGGGCCTTTGTTCTCCCACTGCCCTGCACATTCCCTCCTTTGTGATGTGGACCTTTTATGACAGTTCAGGAATGCATGGATTTGTAACTGTTTCCTGTCTGTTTGGGGCCTGTGCCTGAGAGTTTCAAGGCAGCCACAGCTGAGGACCAGTTCTTGAGCAGAGCAGCTAGACCCTGGGGTCCAGCGTCCTGGACTGTAATGGAGTCTGGCCTCAGACTTCTGGGGAAGACTAAGAGAAATATAGACACCTACCAGTGGCCTGTTCTCTGCACACACTCACTCTCTTTAACTGCTTTTGCTGATTCTCATTATTAGATGCAGAGGCTTGGTGGGCTGTTTATCACGGGAGCTGCAATGGAGCATAGCAATGCTACCATTCATGATAACCAGTACCTGACTTCTAACTGCCTGCTGGAGCTCTTGGCCTTGACCTTGGATCAGGAATACTACAGAAATCTATCACTCTCCCCCTTATTCCCTTGAGATAGGGTTTCTTACTGAATTTGGAGCTAGATCCACAGCCACTAATCTGCACTGACCCTGTCTCTACCCACCCACACCTCCTCACCCTGTCCCTAATGCTTGCTGAAGTGCTGGGCAGCATTTCATACGATGCTGGAGATTTGAATTCCTGTCTTTATGCTTGCAAGGGGGCATGTTTTCCCACTGAACCATCTCCCCAGCTTCTTTCCCTTCATCTCTTCTCTGTAGAGCATGGCTACAAGAGCCGGAGGCTCCAGGGTGGTTGCCTCCGGGATTAGATCAAGAAGGCGGCTCTCATGGCAGAAGTCTGCAGCAGGCTACATCAGCAACTTCAGCTGGCTCTCTGAACAGTTGCATCTGGGGCTTCAGTGTTCTGCCTGTCTCTGTCTCTGTCTGTCTGTCTGTCTCCCTTCCCCCCACCTCTCTGAGAAGCCCCTCTTAGACATTGTTATCCTAACTCTATCTTTCCCAGGCCCTATCTATCATAGAAGTTTAACTCCTGTTCCCTTTGTAGCTGCTCATGGGAGATGTCCTGTCTGCCTTCTGCAGACCCCTGCATCCTGGGATTCACAGTAGGGAAACAGCAGCCATCAGCTCACCTTTCTGCGTACAGAAATGTGTTCACTGCCCTGATTCCTCTGCACATGGATCCTCTTTCCCCTTCCCTCACCCCCTCCCGCCCCTGTAATACACTCCTAAAACTTATCCTGAAGTTCTAGAAAGTGGCACAAAAATCATCCTCTCCATCAGGCTTATTATTAGACAATCAAGCATCTTATTAAATGTCTCATATTCAGCTCCTCATTTCTTCCATTAATTTCATTAAGCTTTAGAACAAGATAGTTAAAATGCATGCTTCCATTTGCTGATTATTTTAAATAGCACTAATGGGATATATTATGGGGTAATTTTGCAGAGTTTTGATATTTTAGGCTTTTGTGGATCTTGCTCAAAAGTTCTCAAATATTTCTTATAGTTTGTTTTTGAACTTTTTCATTAAAATTTAAAGCGATTATCTTTTTCTCCCACTCAATAGTAATAGTAAAATGTTGGCAGGCATTAAATATTTAGCACTAGGGACTCTGTTGAAAATGCAAATGTTGAGATATTTAAATTATAGTAGATTGCAAAATAGTAGGTTTGATAAGTGCAATCTGTTGGGAAGGAATAACCCACTTACACGAGTGCAACTACAGTTGAAAAGGAGGTCTGCCCAGAGAGTCAGAATCATGGCTACGGTTAGGTGGAACGTGGATGTCTCTTAGTTTCTTCTACTAATTTGTATTTCCTGTAGTGAATTCCTACCATTGGTGCAAAAAAAAAATTAAAAATGTTTGGAGGGGAAGGTTTGGGGATGAGGGTTTTATTCTGTGTGGGATGTTTTTCCCATTCATTTTAAGCCAGCCTCACCAGAGTATTCATCTGCCTGGTTATACCTTCTCTCATAGGCATGAATGTCATTTCTATTGTTCAAAACAATGGACTTTCATTGGATTCTGAAATGTGTTTTAATTAATTCTCAGGACTAAACGTTGATGCCCTTTCAGCATCCGTTATCATAAACAAGACAGAGGGAAACAACTGGGTGAAAATTAATTAAAAACATAGACGGCAATCTGGGAAGGGAGTCCTGCCATTCTGGAGAAAGATTAACAGTGTTTTAAGTTATAAGATAGAGTTGAAAGGCTGCCTAGAGTGGCCAATTCCTAGAAATTGAGTGACTGCAAGTATTTAGCTTTTTGACAAGTGGCCACCTTGGCCACTTTTCATTCTTTCTTTCCACACGTTTATTTATTTATTTGTTGTGTGTATGCATGCATCCGTAAGCATGTGAGTATGTGCACATGAAGTGTGGGGGCACACAGAAGAGGGTCGAAGGATGACTTTTAGGGGTCAGTTTTCTCTTTCCACTGTGTGCATCCTGGATATAAAAATCAGATCATCAGACTTGGTTGTAAGTGCCGTTATCTGCTGAACCATATCACTGACTGGCCCCTTGTCACTTTTCACTAGTTATATTGCTGTTGGGAAAACAGTAAGGGGCTGTTAGGGCCGTACTGGTGCTATGAGCAGAGAATGAGGTGAAGTTTCTGGCTGAACTTCATCAATACAGTGGGAGGCTCCAGGGACAACATGCCCTACGTCATGGATGTGGAGGGTGGATAAGGAAACCATATAGAGAATGGTCTTTTCTACACAGTGTAGCTCCAGGGAGCTCAGAGGCTGTAGACTGAGTGAATGCATGAAGGTGACTCCATGGTCACAGTGTCTTTTCACAGCAACAGTAAACCCTAACTAAGAAATTGACTCCAGGGACTAAGGTATTGCTGTGATAGGACTGACCATGTTTTTGTTTGGAGTAGTATGGACTTTGATACTTCAGGTTAGGAAAGCAATGGGGTACTTTAAGCACTGTTTAATGGGGCATACTAGTAGAAGCATGGAAGACAATGGTGTTGATAATGATTTGAAATGTCAGGAGCTGGCTTATGAGGTTTCAGAGAAGAATTTTAGTATGTTGCCTAGAAATCATTCTTGTGATATTTTTGATAAAGAGAGTGGCTGCTTTTGCTCTTGCCCAAAGAGTCTGCTAAAGTGAAGAGTTTTGGATTAATTCCCCTGACATAAGAAATTTCAAAACAGCCCAATATAGACTCTGTCATGTGGATATTAGTAGTAAGTCTAATGAAGATTTATCATGAAGAGGAGCAAGCCAAGCAGGGTAAATTACAAAACGTAAATTTTGAGGGGAAAAAGAGGGCCAGGTAGTAAAATGGAACTAAATCCTGTGTTCAAGCAGATAAAAAGATTAAGAAATGGAATAAATAGAGTGGTGGCCTCAGGGAAAGATCCCACCCAGATAAGGTTCCAACTTGTGAAAGGGAACTAAAGAAAAGCTTAGAGCTGTGTGTGGTGGGGAACATCTTTAATCCCAGCACTGGGAAAGCAGAGGCTGACAGATCTCTGAGTTTGAGGCCAGCCTGGTCTAAAGAGCAAGTTTCAGGAATGCTGAGTTTAGTCAGTGAAAGACAGAAAATTGGTGATGTAACTGAATGAGGGGACTATGTTCCAGCCCCAGCAAGCAGCAGAACTTGACAGCTTTGGCCATGTGGTTCTGGCTTTAGAGTTAAGTACAGAAGAAAGGGGTTATAGAACCTTCCTCCATGACTAAGGACGGCTGCTGAGGCCAGGCATGTGTCAGGGTGTCCCTGAATGGAGGCCTAGAGAGGCCACTTTTTTTAATCTTTGAAGTTGAAGCCTGAATTGCCTTGGAGAACCCCAAATATTGGAGACACTAGAGTTGTGGGATACCTGCCAAGGAGAGATGCAAACAGTGAGTAGAACCAGCCCAAGAGAATGAAGTGTGTTGCAGCCAATAAAAATGAAATGAGTTGGAGATTTGAAGAGTGTTTTGATATCAGACATGCATGTGCAAAGTTTAGTTTGCCTGGCTGTTTTTTGGTCTTGTATAGGTCCAGTATTTCTTTGCTATGCTCATTTCCCTGAGTTTAGGAATGGTAATGTATATCCTATGCCATAATATTTTGGAAGTATGTGCTCTTCTTTTTGATTTTGTTTTTTACAGGTGGTTACAGTTCAGAGATTGCCATGCATCTCAGAAGAGTCTTGGGATTTTGAAATAAGTCTGAGACTGTAATAAACTATGGGGACTTTTGAAGCTGGACTGAATGCATTTTTCCATTATGATATGTCTATAAGCCTTTGGGGGGCAGGGAATAGAATGTGGTGGTTTGAAAGAAAATGGCCCCCAAAGGGAGTGGCACTATTAGGAGGTGTGGCCTTGTTGGAGGAAGTATGTCACTGTGGGGTCAGGCTTTGAAGACTCTTTTGCTCAAGCTTTCCTCAGTGTGATGTCATTCAACTTCTTGTTGCTTCTGAGTCAAGATGTAGTACTCTCAGCCCCAGCATCACATCTGCCTTCACATCACCATGCTCTCCACCATGATGATAATAGACAATCTTTGAAACTGTAAGCAAGCCCCCTCAATTAAATGTTTTCATTAATAAAAGTTGCCATGGTCATGGTGTCTCTTTACAGTAATAAAAACCTAACTAAGACACTTAGGAACTCTTGGAGTAGCTGTGTCTATGTCTTTGGGGGCTTACTCCCAAGTTCCTAGCTACCCATTCCCAAGTCTTCACCAACTCAGACAAATGCTTCCTCCCCTGTTCATTGTGCAAATGTTTACGGTATTGAGTTGGATGAATAAATAAGTATGCGTCTCTTTGGGGAGCAGGTTTTAAATATGGCTTCATTTGACTAAATCCTCTCAATCAAGTGAAGAACAAACATACTCTATGATGTAGGAGACTTTTGAGTTTTGTCATTTTTTTCTGAGACAGGGTTTCTCTACTGTATCAGTTTCTCTACTGTCCTGGAACTTTCTCTGTTGACCAGGCTGGCCTTGAACTCACAGAGATCCACCTATCTCTACCTCCCAAGGGAAGTACTGGGATTAAGGGCATGTGCCTTACCTTGACAGAGAAAAGGGGCTAACATGAAGGATTCTTCCTGCTCAGAATTGAAGCCATACCCAGAAAGAACACAGCAGAAAAACAAACAAACAAACAAACAAACAAACAAACAAACAAACAAAAACCAAGGAGAATATTTTTTTCCTGACAGTTAAGATGGTGGAGGTGGCACCTCTCCAAGAGTAGCTGGGAAGGTCTTTTACCTCTAATGGATTGAAGGAACCCAGGATCATCCTGCCTCTGATGCCATCTCCCTGGGCCAAATCTAAAGCAGATTTCCCTGGGAAAGGAATCAAGGAGCCCTCTCCTAGGAGTTCAGCATGATGCTCTTTTTTTTTTTCCCCCAAGGCTGAGGACTGAACCCAGAGCCTTGCACTTGCTAGGCAAGCGCTCTACCACTGAGCTAAATCCCCAACTCCTATGATGCTCTATTTTATGAACAAGATGACACTACTTGGCACACTTCTTAGTTGTGTGTTTTTCAAATGTGAATTCCCATCTCTTGTTCTGGTGGTTCAGCCCCCAGAAGGCTGGGATTGGACACAGCGTCAGGCTGTTGCTCACAAGTCCAGCTGAGAAAGAATTAATGGTGATACACATCTGCTGCACTGACATCACTCTGCCATTTTCTTGTGTCCTTCTCCATTCTTTTTTTATATTCTAGATAGTTGATTTATTTTTTTATCAGATAAGAGAGGTCCATAGAAAGCACATTAAAATGAAGCAACATTTTATGTAAATGTTTGCATATATAATTATAGATCTTGATTTGAAGTAACTGATAACATTTTATGACCAGGTTGAGGGGAAATGCTAGCATTCTGCTTGTAACATGGCACTGGACATGCACCCAATTTCTGACTTGGGGGAGGATGGTACCAATATTTCCTACCTTGCAGCCTTTCCACTTTTAAGGATTTGTTTTTATGTATGTATGTGTCTGTGTGTAGGTGTGTGCACATGAGTATAGGTGTCCATATGTGTCTGTGTGTAGGTGTGTGCACATGAGTATAGGTGTCCATATTTGTTTGTGTGTAGGTTATTTGCACAGGAGTGCATGTGTCTGTATGTGTCTGTGTGTAGGTTATTTGCACAGGAGTGCATGTGTCTGTATGTGTCTGTGTGTAGGTGTGTGCACATGAGTGTAGATGTCTAGTCCTCTGGAGCTGAGATAACAGGCAGTTGTGAGCAGCCCTATGAGGTTATAGGAGCCAGACTGGGGTCTTCTAGAACAGTAAGTGTTCTCAACCTCCAAGCCTTCTCTTCAGCCTCTCCTTGGCAGTCTTCACTTCCCCTCTATCCATCAGCAGTACCAACGAGAGGCAGGAACAAGGTGGCTCACTATGACACATGTCCTTTGCCCACTGTAAGTGAGTCAAAAGGCTCTATGGAGACACAGTTTACACCTATGAACTTCACTTACTGGAGACTATAATTCTGTTCTTAGTTTATTTGAAGAGTGGTTGAATCCTACTATGATCCAATTTGATAGCATTTCCATGCATAGGACATGTTCAGACTTATGACATGCTTCTTCTGCACCCTCTCTGGGTCACTGCAGCTCTCTGCATGCAACTCACCTCTCTGCCTCTGAGAGATTATGATCTTTTGTAGGTAGAAAACAAAGAGAAAGGTGAGTACTGTAGACTGCAGCAGTCAAAATGGGCCCTTTCAAGCAAGATGATAGCTTCATAAGGCAGGCAGCTGCCTTGAGGCAGAGCTTTCTAAATAATTCTATTTTCCCTTCACCACAACATACCAGGCCTAAAGGGCAAAGCCACAATTGGTCGAGAGTGCAAAGAGAGTCTACTGTGTCTTGAAAGGTTATCTGTGAGGCCAAGGACAAGAAGGGAGAAAGTGTCAATAAGTCAACAGAACATTTTCACTTGTAGAATAAAGTGACAAAGCAGAGAAAGGTGGAGAGAGAGAGAAAGAGAGAGAGAGAGAGAGAGAGAGAGAGAGAGAGAGAGAGAGAGAAACAGAGACAGAGAGAAACCTTCCATTTTATATCCCATTATCTGAGATCAAGTCACACTTGCGACAGCATTTGGTTTCTATGATGTCCTATGGACACACAGCATTCATCTTCACTGTCAAATGGAGTTTCTAGATGGGTTAATTGAGGTGGGAAGACCCACCTTGGATGTAGTGGCACCATTCCCTGGGCTATACAGTTTGGGACTGTACAAGAAGGAGAAAAAGCTGAGCATTGGCACTCATTTCTGTTTCCTGCCTGGATGCAGTGTGACAGGCTGCCCCACATTCCTGATGCCATGCCTTTTCTACCATGGGGGATGACCTCAAACTGTGTGCCCAAATATGCCCTATGCCCTTCCTTCCTTCCTTCCTTCCTTCCTTCCTTCCTTCCTTCCTTCCTTCCTTCCTTTTCTCCTTCCTTCCTTAAGTTGCTGTGGTTAGCTATTTTGTCACAGTACTAAGAAAAGTAGCTAATACAGACTTGTGGACCACTTCCTCATGGACGAGGTCACCTGATAGCCCTGTCAATGCTGAGGTGATGGCCTCTGAGGCTGGATGGAGAGGGAGGGTCACCTTGATGTTCTCAAGGTGACTCAGATGAGTCATGTACCCTTGAACTTTCCAAGGTCCTTCTCTGAGGAGGATGGAGGTAAGGATAAATGGTGGTCCACTCTACTGGCGAGTCAGGAGGTTGTCACATAAGCCCACCAAGGTTTTTAAAGATCAGGCCAGTGGACCTTCCCCCGTTGAAGAAGGGAGAGTAAATTGTCATTAGAGAGAAACCTGAGATCCCTGTTACTTCACCTCTCCTTCTCTTCCCTCTCAGCTCTATGAAATTTTGTCCAAGCTACATGTGGTGTCATCAGAATGACAATCCCAAGAGGTGACAGAGAATCAGAAAATCAAACTGAAGGGCGAGAGCTCTGCCTATGCAGCTATGGGGAATCATCATCTATGCCTGATGGGCTTTTTCAGAGGCACAGCTCTTTGGGGTTCACCAGTGCTCTTATCAGTGACCCCTCATTCATGGTCCAAGAAGCAAATCCTCATTTTCATTTTACATATAAATTAAGCCAATAAGGCCACTGAATCAACAGGCTAGACTTGAATGGGATCATTGTATTGGTCTGTTATTGATGTTTGCCCAGGTATCCCAGGATAAGTTAACCCAACACAGGTCATACTTTCAGCATTTTGTAGGGTTGTCCCCATCAGTGCTCTGGTTAAGATGGTAACAGCTGTTATGCTCTGAGGGTTCATACAAGCTGACCCCTCTGGTTAACCTTCCACCGTCTAAACACTCTGGCACCTCTGACCTTGCATTTAGGGCAGAGTTACAGATGACTGAATCTCATCTGATGTTCCAGTGACCCTCCCTGGCCCCACCTTCTATGGAGGAAGGCCAATGGACTCAACTTTGTTGAAGGTCTCTTCTTAGTGATCACAGTTGCTATGATTGAGATGGCAATAAACATAATGTTTGGATGGCAGTGTTCTTCACAGCCACATGTGGTGGCTCACACCTATAACTCCAGCACTCAGGAAGCTGGGGCAGAAAGACTGTCCTGAGTATGTAACCAGTGTGGTTTACATTGTAAGACTCCATCTTTGTTATTTTGTCTTTTTTTTTCCAGAGCTGAGGACTGAACCCAGGGCCTTGCGCTTGCTAGAAAAGCGCTCTACCCTGAGCTAAATCCCCAACCCCAAAACCCCATCTTAAAAGGCAAAACCCTAACATGCTATAATTTTGTTACACAACTAAAATTTTACTTGAGCTTTACCCATAAGGCCATTGTTTGACCAGTGATATATAACACAGAGAAATATTTAGTTAGAAATATCTTTACGAGGGAAATTCAAGCATTCTCAACACCTTCATCCCAGAATATTCTTTATGTGCATATTGTTAGGGCATGTGATTAAACAAACATAGGAAACACGCCTAAAAATGCTGATAAAATCACATGTATCTTCTTTCTTCTTTCTTTCATGTGCACATGCCGTGGTGCATGTGTAGAGGGCCAAAGGAAAAGTTATGAGAGTCGGTTCTCTGCTGCTGTTCTCTGGGTCCTCGGACTGGAGCTCAGTCCTCAGCGTTGGCAGCAAGCACCTGTGCATCTTGCTGTCCCCGACCTTTATATTTGCATCCGTTAGTGCTTCATGATTCTAGGGGCAAGGCTAAGCAGTGCAGCATTTGGAAGCTTCTCAGTGCTAAACATGACAACTCTCTAAGTCACCTGGTGTTAGCAAAGCCTTTGTTAGATGTTAAAATGCATTTGGTGGACTGGGGATGTAGCTCAGTTGGTGGGATGCTTACCTAGCATTAGACTCAATCCCAGCACCCCCAGAAATCATGCTTGTGATCCCAAGCACTCAGGAAGTAGAGGCAGAACCATCAGAAGAGTTCAAAGGCCAACCTCAGTTACAGCCTGAGCTACATGAGACCCTGTCTCCAAAAGAAAACTAGAACATATTGGTAATTTAACCATAGTATTGGAAAATCTTGGATTTGTGCATTGTTATTTTTTCCTGTGAAATGTAACTTGAAGGACTCTGTTTGGAGTTCTCAACAAGGGAGATCTTTCCAGCTCACCACTGTGGGTGGTGTGCTGTGTTATCGCTGAATATTGTGTATTGACTTTTAGAATCATCTCAGACTTAATTGTTTTTTATGCTATATCTATTCTTTCAGATGTGACTTGAACCAAAACCAAAACAAAAACAAAAACAAAAAACAAAAACAAAAACAAAACAACAACAAAAAACCATGCAGGTAGCATATCTCCTTTGTGTGCATTTTCACCATGGAATGTTCCATTATGCCATTACCCAGTTTTATTTCAGTGCCTAATTTGTATGAAGTAGTGATGGAGGAGAAAGAAAATCTATGAAAAATTGAGTTTTGTAATGCTAGCTAGTGTCCTTATTTTTCAAGTTGATGGGACAACAAAAGAGAATTTCAGAAAGTAATTGTGCAATGGAAAGATGATGACGGCTTTGCCCAGAAGTGTTCGATACAGCATGTCAATTCACACCTAATTGTTCTTCTGCTGTTCTGTGGGCGAGTCTCCCCTCCCTTGGAGAGAGACCACAGGGCTCAGTGGGAAGGGAAGCTGCATTGTAATGAGTCATAGTCTGAACAGGGCTTCTGAATCGGTTATCTGAGCTGTGTGCTCCCTAGGCAGGTTAATCAACTTCTCTGATCCTCATTTCTGGATTTGCAGAATTGATATGTTACCCAACTTCCTAAGGTGTCCAAAATTGTGTAACAGTGTCTATGAGGTTCATGGTGTGACGATGAGTTTTAACTGTCCACTTTCATAATCTAGAATGACCTGGGAAGAAAGTCAAAGTGAGAAATTACCTACAACAGACTGGCCGGGAATTGTCTTTTTATCTATCTGTCTATCTATCTATCTATCTATCTATCTACCTACCTATCTATCATCTATCTATCTATCTATCTATCTATCTATCTATCTATCTATCTACCTACCTACCTATCTATCTATCTATCTATCTACCTACCTACCTACCTACCTATCTATCTATCTATCTATCTATCTACCTACCTATCTATCTATCATCTATCTATCTGTCTGTCTGTCTATCATCTATCTATCTATCTATCTATCTATCTATCTATCTATCTATCTATCTACCTACCTACTTACCTATCTATCTATCTATCTATCTATCTATCTATCTATCTATCTATCTACCCATCCATCCATCTTACATCCTGACTGCAGTTTCCTCTCCCTCTCCCCTTCTCCTCCAAGTCCCTCCCCCATCTCTCCTCTGCCTCTTCATCCCCATCCACTCCTCCTCTGTTTCTATTCACAAAAGGGCAGGCTTCCTAGGGATACCCACAAAACATGACATATCATGTTATAGTAAGACTAGGCACCTCCCCTTGTCTTAAGGCTGACAAGGCAACCCAGTATGAGGAGTAGGGTCCCAGAAGCCGGCAAAAGAATTGGAGACAGCCCCTGCTCCCACTGTTAGGAACCCCACAAATAGACTAAGCTACGCAAAGGTCACATATATGTAGAGGGCCTAGGTCAGTTCCAGGCAGGCTCCCTGGTAGTTGGTTCAGTGTCTGTGAGCTCCTATGAGCCCAGGATAGTTGATTCTGTAGGTTTTCTTGTGATGTCCTTGACCCCACTGGCTCCTACAATCCTTTCTACCTCTCTTCAGTAGGATTTCCCAAGCTCAGCATAATGTTTGCCCGTGGTGCTCTGCATCTGTTTCCATCAGTTTCTGGATGAAGCCTCTCTGATGACTATTGGGCTGAGCACCAATCTGAGTATAGCAGAATATAGTTAGGCGTCATTACATTGACTTTTTCCTCCCTCTAGCTGTGTTTGGCTCTATCCTAAGTCTTTGGCCCTCTAGGCCTCGATGCTCCAGGCAGTGTCAGGGGTGAGCTCACTCTTGTGGCATGAGTCTCAGGGTATTGTCTTAACCGCCTTCATTGATGTGGGAAAACCAGGCTTGAAAATAGGCCTTTATCCTTCCCTGCTTAGGGCTCTAGACTGTATAAGAGCAGAGAAAGCTGGGTACCAAGTATGTGTGCATCCATTGCTCTCTGCTCTCCACTGTGCTTGCCTTGACTTCCCCACAACCAAAGACCACAACCTGAAATTGTGAGCTTAAATCAACTCTCTCTTCCCTACCCAGAAACAGAAATCAAACTAAAACAATTGGCATTCAAAATACAGGAACTCTTTGCCAGACATGGCTTTTCCAGAAGCAAGCTGTGTGCAGCAAGGGTGTAAGTGTGAATGAGCACATAGCAAATTGTGAAGCTGGGTTTTGTTGTGAACCCAGGGAATTGAATCCCAGCTAACCCAGCCCTTTTGGTATTAGCTGGAATTAGCCTATCTGGAGCTGGCATTAGTTACTCTCCCCATTGCCATGGTCAAACTCCTGAAAAGAAGCACTTTCAGGAATGAAGGGCTTGTTTTGTACCACAATTTTTTTTGGGGGGGGCAACTTTGCCTCACTCATCAAGGGAAGTCTAGGGTTCACAGCCAACTGTCTACACAGAAGGGAGAGAGGCCAGGCCCCCACTTGCTGGTTTGCCTGTGCCTACCCATCCCTGTATCTGAGCTCTCAGGTTGTGAGAGAAGCCAGGGTACTGCCTCGATTTCTGCCCGAGCACTGGAGAGCAATGGGCCAGCAAACCACCTAGGATAGCCAAGCAAGATTGTATTCAATGTGAGGAACACACGCAGGCCCTGCTAGATCTCAGGACTGACATGGGCCTTCAATCGTCCTGGGCCTCCTGTTTTTACTTGTGAGTGGGTCCCGTGTCTTTCTGTCTCAGATCACTAATGAATGCTGCCTATAGCATCTGACAGCCTATGTTTTTAGTCTATGGGAACTTGGGCCAAGATTAGCCTCGACAGAGTAGGCTTATCTACCTGCAGACCAGATTTAGGTCACAAATTTCTTGACTTCAGGCCTGAATGCGGCATGGAGTAGGATTTGGGAGATGCTGATGTGGAAATGAGAAGGTAGGTATGAGAGTGTTGATAGACTGCAAATGTGGCTTTCTCCCTTCCTTGAATACATCCCACCTTGTGATATAGCATTGCTCTCTGTGGAGAGGTGAGCTTTTCCTTCAATCTGGTTGAGCTGGTGGCTTGTTCTCAGAGCAGAATAGAACAAAGTGATACTGTGTGACATCTAATCTGAGGCTGTGAGTGGCTAGGTGGCTTTTCCCTTTTCTGTCTTTAACCCTGCCATCCATCTGTGAGCAGGCCTGGTCAACCCCTAGACTAATGAGAAGAGCCATAGCAAGCTCAGCTACCTCTACTGAACTTGGCTCTGAGACAGTGTGTTGGTTGGATATGGTGTGCCAGTGAGTTCAGAAGATGCCATCTGAGCCCACTAAACCGCAAGTAAAAACACTCTTGTGGATTTAAGCTACTGCAATTGGGATTGTTATTTATGAAACTATAGGTAAATAAGATATACTGTGTAGGATATATATATATATATATATATATATATATATATATATATGTATATGTATATGTATATGTATATGTATATGTATATGTATATGTAGATGTAGATGTAGATGTAGATGTAGATATAGATATAGATATAGATATAGATATAGATATATACACTTAGCTTTTTTCACAGTATTGTGCTGTGGAAATGGATAGCTTTATACAGGATGTGCCACAGTCCTGACATAGCTCTACCTGAGTGATGCAATACATTCAGTGTGATACATACAATGATATGATACATTCAAAATAGTTAGGGTATCCCATTTATGGTAGCTCATGATTACATCCCAGCACCAGGGAGGCTAGGGTGGATATGCTGCTGTGAGTTTGAGACTATCCTGAGCTAAACAGTGAATTTTAGAACAGCCTGTGCTACAGAGTAAGATTCTGTGTTTAAGGGAAAGATACTTAAGAAAAGTGGAGCATGGATAGTCTTCAATGGATTCATTTAACAATCTGTGCTATTAAACTTTTAGTATCAAATAAAAAATGGGGACATTCACTAAATGATTCACTAGTGCCTCTAAATTTCAAAGGTCCCAGATTCCCACATGTAACCAAATAAATCATTTAGGTATATTCTAGATGGATCCAAACTTAAATAGAAGTGGGTCTGCCTTGATGGATATAACCCAGGACAGTGTCATGGTGACCTTCTCTGGAGTGTTTTAGAAATACTTAACTTCTCAACATCAGGGAACTCAGAGGCATATGGGTACCGTGTGCCACACAGGAGTACCATCAGTAGCATCATCTACACCAGTGTGGTGACTCTCTGACACATTTTTTCAGTGCTTGAAATTTCTGTGGAGGTGAGGCAGACCTTGGGCAGACTCAGCAATTCATCTTCAGTCTCACACCAGAATCTATTGTTCAGGAATGTCTTAGCAGAGTCCCCCTCCTTAAAAGGCAGATTTGACGATGTAGGCTGTTAAAGGAAAGGTCACATCACCATTCCAAACAGCTTTTTGATGCATTTTTTAAAAAGCCATACTCAAGAATGCCATAAAAGCATTTTAGTAAGTCCCACTTCCCACATGTAAGGGTGGCTATGTGTGACTACCCCAACATGTGTCCTGAGGTGTGGAAAAGCTAAGAGTAAGTCTCACCTCCAAGATGACACGTCAGAGCCATCAACAGGAAGCGTAGTCCTGGGCACAGATGATATCACATCAGAGTTAATCAACAGATCATGCAAATGAGGCACCCATTTATAGCATTTATTTAAATTTTCATTTAAATTGCTGGTTAAATGGAATACATTTTAAATCCTGAAGTCAACACTTGAACAAATTGGTTGTAAAACTAGATATTAAATTGCAGCACGTTGCAATTTAATACATACTTCCAAGGTAATTGCTTATGGCTTTAAGAGTACAAAATACGTGTCCGAATAGTTTAGTGTGGTTGATGAGACACAGGAAGTAATATCTTTTTGAGTATCTTTTGTGAGCAGGGCAGTAGAATGTGGTCCTTTAAAATGCATGTATTTAGTTTGTATGTGTGCATGCCTGTGTGTAAGGCCATGTATGTACACTGGCAACATGTGGCAGTTGGAGGACAGCTTTCAGGAGTCCTTTCCCTCCTTCCACATTGCTGAGGCTGGGCCTCTCTCCTTTCTGCTCCAGCATGCTTAGCTAGCTGGCTCACAGACCTCCAGCTAATTCTTATTTCCTTCTTCTATCTCACTGTAGGAGTGCTGGTGTTCAGCTGCCCACCATTGCATCTGGATTTTTATATGGTTCTGGGAATGAACACAGCTCATCAGGTCTGGGTAGCAAGGGCTTTTACCTGGTGAGCCATCCGCGCTGTCCCCAGAATTGACGCACATGGTCTTCTTAGGCTGCCTGACTTGCCATTCTGGCCTCACCACTTAGTAGCTACGTGATTTAGTCAGTTCCTTTCATTTCTCTGGCTGCAGTTTTCTTGTCTGGGAAATAGAGGTAACAAGGAGTCTCCATAGTAAAGATTCAATGCCAGCCATGTGAACATTGCTTCATATCTAGCTTATTGTAAGTAATCACTCAGTATTAACTGCTTTTGTTTTAAAATGCAGGAACATTGTATCTGTTTCATGTGTAGCTAGACTATTAAACAATACTCAATGGATAAAGTTACCCAGATGGCTTGAAACCATGGCTTGCATTACATTTCTGTCTGGCCATGTTTTTCCGGCTTCTCCTATGATTTTACAGTTCTCACTGATATCCAGTATATGGAATTGTATGTAAGTGGGATGTTAAAAAAAGCAATAAGCAAACCCAAACTGATCCAAACAAAACAAAGAGCAACAACAAAAACGAACCAAAGTTGTCGTGCAGAGACTTTCTGGCAGTAACTGGGTGGCCTCCTCATTTCAGAGAACAATAAAAATAGAGAGAAATGCTGATTTTCCCAAGAGTCCACTGGGTAGGGTATATGTAACTATTTGACTTTAACTTTCCTTAGTTGGAACTGGCTACAGATGCCAAGTTTCTCAAGATATTAGTCACAGCTTCCTAGTTCCACAGAACTCGAACTTGGCTCTTGCTTGCTCAAAGCGGGAGTTGTGGAGATTAGACAGACATGGAGAGATGTAAATAATGTAGAGGAGCCAAGGGGAGTGTGACTGTTGGGACTTGGATGTCCCAAATGGAGGAGCCTTGGTTTATCAGATTGCTGCCAAAGCCATGCCCTGGGGGAAAGGTGTTGCCTGCCAGAACGCTGGTGAGCACTGAAGTTCTGGGCAGCCAAGATGGCTTCAGGAGTAACCTGGTGACCTGAGCTGGAGCCTAGGAACCCATGGGAAGGTGGAAGGAAACCCAACTCTACAAAGTTGTCCTGTGATCTCCCACATACACACCATGGCTCTTGCACACATATCATACATGCCCACCCCACAGTTATAAATACTTAGAACCTTTCTACGATGCTACCAAGAAACTGTGGTGGTTTGAATGAATATGGCCCCACAGGCTCATATATGTGAATGCTTGGTCTCTAGTTGATAGAACTGTTCAGGAAAGATTACAAGGTGTGTCCTTGTTAGAGGAGGTGTGCCACCAGGGGCTTTGAGGTTTCAAAAGCCCATGCTATTCCCAGTTCATTCTCTCTCTCTCTCTCTCTCTCTCTCTCTCTCTCTCTCTCTCTCTCTCTCTCTCTCTCTCCTTGTGCTTGTGGATCAAGATGTGTGCTCTCAGTAATGGTCCAGCATCATGTCTGCCTGCCTGGGACAATGCTCCACAGCCCCATAATGGTCATGGACTCTGAAACTGTAATTTCCAAATAAACTCTTCTATAAGTTATCTTGGTCATGGTGTCTTATCACAGTGATAGAAAAAGTAAGTCAGAAACCAAATAAGCATTTGTCCTGGTGTCTTAGTTAAGGTTTCTATTTCTGCGATGAAACACCACGACATAAGGGCAGTCTCGGGAGGAAAGGGTTTATTAGGCTTATGCTTCAGCATTGCTGTTCATCATTGAAGGAAGTCAAGACAGGAACTCAAAACAGGGCAGGATCCCAGAAGCAGAAGCTGATGCAGAGGCCATGGAGGGGAGCTGCTTACTGGCTTGCTTCCCCTGGCTTGTTCAGCCCACCTTCTTATAGAACTCAGGACCAGCAGCCCAGGGATGGCACCATCAACCATGGTTGGGCCCTCTGCCATGGATCACTAAATGAAAAAATGCCTTGCAATTGGATCTCAAGGAGGCATTTCCTCAGCCGAGGTTCCTTCCTCTGATGACTCTAGCTTGTGTCAAGTTGTTACACAAAACCACCTAGTACACCTGGCTAGTTGCATGTCTACTTGACACAAGCTAGAATTATCTGAAAGGAGGAAACCTCAATTGAGAGAATGCCTCTATAATATCCAGCTGTAGGGCATTTTCTTAATTAGTGATTGATGGGGGAGGGCCCAGCCCATTGTGGGTGGAGCCATCCCTGGGCAGGTGGTCCTGGCTTCTATAAGAAACCAGGCTGAACAAGCCATGGGAACAAGCCAGTAAGCAGCACTCTTCCATGGCCTCTGCATCAGCTCCTGCCTCCAGAATTCTTCTCTCACTGCTGTTGATAAACAGTTACATGGAACAGTGAGTGAAATAAACCCTTCCCTCTCCAAGTAGCTTCTGGTCATGGTGCTTTATCACAGCAACTGTAACTCTAACTAAAATAGCATTCATTCCACTCAGGCTTAAATCTCAGAAAATTATAGGGAAAAAGGAAATATAGAGGCCCAGAAATTTATGTGGATGGGACGGCAAAGAGTCAGAGCATCATACAGCAAGGGGGTAGGGAAGGACAGTGCCAGAAAGCTCTGCACTCCTGGGAAGACAGTGCTAATGAACATCGGAGGAAAGTCAGAGTGAGCTCCCAGAAATGTACCAAGTTAGAGCATGGGACAAGCCTGATGGATGAGGACAAGGTGGATGTCATAGGATGTGAAGACCAGTCTTCTTGTGGAGCTCACTATATAACAGCAAGTTTGGGAGCAGCCTTAGGCACACAAGGCCTGTATTTTAAAAAAGAAAGAAAGAAAGAAACATGTGTGATGGACAGCATGCATCCTTGATCATTGGCAATGGACTGCTAGCTATTTTCATGGCTCTCTTCTATAGAGTTTGTCCTCTTGAAGCTGGGGCCTAGCTTAGTTGTTGAAGGAGATGACTTGATATTTGAGTGTTATTTGAGTCTGAGTCATTGAACTGGCATCTCAGATGCTAACAATGGGATTCCATTAAATAAAACCGTGGGTGATGGGAGCATGTCACCACCCAGAAATTTTTTTCTAGCCGCCAGTCCTCTGCTACAAGGCGAAGCACTCATGTGTGCATGGATCTTTGTTCTGACTTACTCTGTCAGCATTTCACCTACAGTTCACTGGAAGAGCTTATGTTCAGTGGGAGATAGAAAACCAGTCCTCTCCAAGAACCTGTGGAGCTCATTCCACTAACATGACTGCAGGGGAAAGTACACATGAGCACAGGCTCGCCAGCCAGTCTGCTCTTTGGTTGTGATCCCATCTTCCTGGCTGGGATCAGCGCTAGCTTGGATCCTTACATTAGGCCTTTATTCCCTTATCTGAACTCTCCCTTGCATCCACATCTTTCTTCAGTACTCCTATTAACCTGCCAGAAGTTCTAAGTGGCTTCCTGCTTGACTTTAGAACACAAGGCAGCCTTTCTACTCTGACTCCAGGCTGCCTAGCCAAATCTCACTTTCTTTCCACTTCTGCTGGTCGTTACACTTGGGCCCTGACTCTCTCTTTCTGTTTCTTGCAGAGGCCAATATGTCGATGGTTTGTGTTTTTTCTCTTTCTGTGGCCTTTCATGTCTGGAGCCTTTTTCTCTTTCTTGTCTTAATTCAGACAGCTCTTACGGAATGTCTTTCCCTAACTGTATCTGAAATACCATCTCATCCTTGTTTTGACAAGTCAAGGAATTTCCTGTAACACATCTCTAAGAGTCAGTGATGATCTTAATTGTTTCTCTGTTGGTTTTTTTGTCACCTCAACTAAATGCAAATTTTTCAGGCTTTTTTAAATGTGTGTGTGTGTGTGTGTGTGTGTGTGTGTGTGTGTGTGTGTATGTGCGTACATGTGTTCGTGTGTGTATGTGTACAGTTCATTAGTTGCTACCCATTTTGTGTTTTTGAGATCCCTGGCCTAGAGCTCACCTAGTAGGTTAGGGAGTCTGGCCAGCTAATTCCAGGGATCCACTTGTCTCCACCCACTCCACACCCCAATCCCCACTGCTGGGATTATAAACACGCAGTATGCTGCCTGGCGTTTTCATTCTGTGAGTCCTGAGGACTGAACTTGGGTCTTCACCTGTTGATCCACCCACATTGCCTCTTCTGTCCTTTCATTCATTCCACAGCTTTAACTATGACATATGGTATTGAATACCTAACATGTCCTGATGAGTCTTTGGGACACATGAGACCCTCTTTTAACCAAAAGATGTGGCAGTGTACCTCCCTGACCATTATCGATCGACAGCTGGCTTTTCCATGGCTGACCCAGGCCTTGTCCTCTTGAAGTCGGGTGATCTTGATGAACCTGGCTTGTTCGTGAAGGAGGCAACTAGATATCTGAATAGTCCTGATTGCCACCTTACCTAGAACCTTCTACTTTTCATGGGCAGTCATGGTGTTCTTTTCTAGATTGACTAACCTCAGACACCACACTAGTTTTTTCTGGGTGAGATTTCAAGTATTCATAAACACACCTTCCCTGGGGTTTCAGATCTCTGCCAGTATGTCTCACCCAAGTTTCCCATGCTGTGTGCCCCAAGATAGTGTACATCATAGAAGGTCAGGGAACATTCCATAACCACTTTATCACATTTGAAAAGTATCTATTCATTATGGATTTCAGCTAAGGGAAATTTAACCATACCTATAACTATCACTGTAATTAACCAATCAGTACAATTTGACTCAGGTTGTGTTGGTCTTTTCTTCTCCCTTGCTTGACCAATTTCCTGCTGATTAAAGTGGAGCACATAGTTTTGTCATTTATGAATCTATTTGTATTGGCAATGACACTGTAAAAGCATTCCCTCTCCACTCCAGCTCTCTCCAGACATTGCACCCGACAGGCTCAAAGGTTACAGGGCAGCAGCCTAGCTATAGTGTTATCTCTCAGGTTTCTTCCCACAGGCTGTCCACAGTCACCCTCTCAGCGACAGCAGAAATAGTGATAACAGGCATGGAATCTAAAAGGTGTGCAAACAGCACCAAGAACATTGGTGAAATTAGACATCCATTCATGATTAGAAGAGGTTCCTGATAGAGAACATTCTAGAAGTACATGTTCAGTTTTGGGTTTTTGTTTTTGTTTTTGTTTTTGTTTTTTTGAGACAGGGTTTCTCTGTGTAGGTTTGCGCCTTTCCTGGATCTCGCTCTGTAAACCAGGCTGGCCTCGAACTCACAAAGATCCACCTGCCTCTGCCTCCTGAGTGCTGGGATTAAAGGCTTGCGCCACCACCGCCCGGCTATGTTCAGGGTTTTTTTTTTGTTGTTGTTGTTGTTGTTGTTTTGTTTTTTAATCTCAATTTTCCTTTGCCTTGCTACCCAAATATTCCCTTTTGAGGCTTAGCAGTACTGAAGAGAGAGACCATGTATGGCTTGCTTCTATGTCCCTAGGCACTGGGTTGAGTTATTGGTGCACAGTAGGCTCTCCTTAATTTATTAATTACACTGCCTCAACCCCTACCTTGGTCCTCAGCCTTTTTTGGATGGGCTTATTATACTCTGCAGACCCTGACCCCTCTGGCTCTTCTCAGTCCCCAGTGTCTTTGCATGAGTTTTCTAGAGAGCGTTTTAGTCCTGAACCAAGGGACATGAATTCACGCTTCATCCATTGTTCCTCTGTCTTTCTGATCTTTGAATGTAAACAATAACTTAACAAATAAGATTCTTAGATGGGAGACTTTCCCTTTGACAGCTTTTACACACACACAGAGCCAAAAAAAGCAAACAAAACCCAATGGCTGATAATAATAACCTCCATCTGAGCCAATGGTGAATGCAGAGAGATGGGATGGGGGTGTGGGGAGGGAGACACAGACAAAGAGATACATGCTGAAGAGACAGAGAATATAGACTTTTCTATGCTGGTGCTTACTGTTTACTGAATTCCTTACTGTGTTTCCTGACTCTCCCTCAACACCTTGCCTGCATTCCTCTCCTTTAGATACTCCAGGCACTTGGCCAGCTGCCTCCTCCATTTACCACTAAGAAATATGAATCCCCTAGAGGTTAGATATGCCCAGGAACAGCATTAGAACTTGGGCTAGGGTCTACCTACTTTCAAAGCTCTAGCTTTGGCATACATTGGATATGAATGGAAGCCTTTTCAACAAGTTCATGCAGCAGAGGATGAAAATGGACATCCACTGATTGGCAGTGGGGGCATCACACTTGGAGTGTTGAACCATGGCTTAGTGTACAAAGTCAAACCAAACTGGTCCCATCTAAGATAATAGACTGTCAGAAACTAGTGGGCAAGTGAATGTTTTAACTGGCAAAATAAGAACTCTCCTTGAGAACTGATGGATCAATATCTAGTGGAAGGGGATTCAGACTTGCTTCATCTAGGTAGTCACTGTACAGTCCTACACAAATGACACAAGCCTGCATTTGAAGCCACTCTTAAATGACTCTGTTACTGTAATTGTCTGCAGAGTCAATAACTTAAGATGTACTGAGGCTTTAAAAGTATTATTTATTACTGCAGGTATTTAAAAACAAGACAAATATTCTCATTTAAAATTCTTCCCACACATAACAACCTCTGTACCTCTGATCCTGACTCCCAAATGTCTATGCTATTTACATGCAGAATATTGTATTGGAATCTTTCTCTTGGCATGTGGCACTGGGCACTGTCTACAGCAGTCACTCAGCCCTTAGAGGCTCTCAATAACTGGGAACTCTGGGGACAAGTCTTAAGTCTAATCCCTCTTGTTGTCTTTCTTAACTCCTTCATACTGCCTTGCAGACTGAGGGCAGAACAGAATCATACTGCCTGTTAACTGAGCTCCAGGGTAGCATTTATCTCAGTTTCCCTGTTACAAGTTCCATGACATTGAGTAAATCAATTAAGCCCATGAAACCTTTTGTGTCTTAGTTCCCTCATCTGTAACTGATCTGAGATTCTGACTAAGTAACTGACCAGAGTTTCTATTGCAGTTAAGTCTGCATAACCTATGAGACCCTCAGATGAAGACCCAGCATGTGAGATTCACTATACCCATTGCATATTAGAGTTTTTCTGAACTCCCCTCCCTGCTGAGACTTTGGGGTGTTTAAGAGGAAGGTTCAAGTGATGCCTTTGTAGACTAACCTGGCAAGCATCATGGACAGAAGACTGATACTGATACACATCTGCTGGAATAATGCATAACCACTAAAAGGTGATAGAAACTGGACAACTAAGGGTTTGGACGGAGTTCAAGGTCACCTAGAACTGTGATTTCCAAAGCAATGTGTATATTCTTAAAATTAGATACAAGTTTGGAGTGCTTGCTTAAAGCCCCGATTTTCTATGCTTCACACACACACAGGCAGGAATTCAGGCACCCAAATGAGCCTTCACCAATGTTTCCAGATGGTTTCTATTGGCAGCGCTATCCCTTTTATCAGAGGCTCTCCCATTTTATAAATGGGGAAACTGAGGCAAAGAGAGGCTGTATTATAATTGTACCAGGATCGGAGAGCTTGGAATAACTGAGTGAAATGGGGACTCAGCTCTCTCACTATCTAGGCTATTGGGTTGTGGAGGGGATTTGAGGGCTTGTCTGAAATAGATAAGATAGCCTCCAAGAGAATGGAGTCAGCCCAAGCTGATGATTCATTTCAACAGTTATCTTGAAGATAATTTAGTCCCTGAGCATTGTTGGAAGCCAGTGTCTGAACTCTGTTCCTGGAATACTCAGAAGAATCACACATGGCTCTTTCCCTGTGGGAGTTTGTGATCTAGAACAGGAAGTAAAGCCTCTCCACTGACAACCACATGAAGTGACAAGATGACGCTCTTGCACAGATGTCTACCCTAAGTAGGTGGAAAAACTCCTCTGCCATCTTGGATCCTGAGCCTTGTGCAGAAATTCTGCCTCCTTCACATGGGCATCCTCTGCCTTTGGGCACCTCACCAACCACTTTCTTACCTTTTGATAGAACCTTCTTGCCCCTGTCACAACCTAATAACACAGGCAAATTTCTCTTGTGTGTTTGTACATTTAAATACCCCCTGTGACATCATTCTATTGGCTCATATTTATTGTGACAGCTGATATTCACCAATGTTTGTAGAGTGCCCAATGTGTACTTGTGGCTGTTTAAGGCTTTAGATATATTAGTACATTTGATCCTCTGTGAAAGGACAGGCCATCTCTATCTGAAGCAGGACTTACGTTGGATTTATTTTTTGTTGTTGTTGTTTTTGAGCAAGAAGACCTCTGACCAAAGTAAATGTTGAGCTTTTGTGGGGGCACTGAAAGACATGCAGTTGAGGGGCTGGTAGACATGCAGATGTGAGAGGGATGTGGATGTCAGCCCTTTACTGAGAATGGTTTGGAGTAGTTCAAGCACTGAAGGGGAAAGAACTCCAAGAGAAGAGTGCCACTCAACAGGCTTGATACACAGCTTTGGTAAGTAACACAGCCATCGCTACTTTTGAGTCAAGGAAGATAAAGGCAGCTAGGGACAGGTGGTTGCTATGGCATCTGGGGTCAAGGAATACCTCCCTGAGAAAGTGACATTCAAGGGAAGACATTAAGGACACTGAAGAGTTTGATAATGGAACAGGGTGAACTTGGAAAACCATGGTGAGATGTGAAGTCTGAAGCCGATGGGGTAACAGGGACAAGCATCATGTGGGACCAGGGAGGACATAATGAGTACTCTCACTGGCTTTGATCCAGTGAGGAGTCATGACCCACTTAGCCCATGCTGTCACCTGTCTCCTCACAGGGATGCTGGTGCTGCTGTATGGAGAACAGCCATAGAGCTGGGCTAAGCTGGAGGGCAACTGTGTTGATATAAGCCCTTGATGATAGTCAGGACTCAGGTGGAAGGACTGGGGTGCTGAGCACCCTCTGTTCCTGGGTATGTTCTTTATGAACCATCTCTCTGACTTGAAGTTCTTTATTAATCTGATTAACCATGACAGAGAGGAAGAAGGTCCTGAATGGGCATTTGCCGCAGATCCAGCTTAGCCTATCAGAGACGCCAGGGGTTTTTCTGTCCTGGACCCATGCAGGAGAAGCACATTGTCCTAACCATCAGCAGAGTAAGATGCAGTCACAGAGCATCCATGCTCTCCAGCCTTTTCTTGATAAGGTTCCTAATCAATTCTGTGAAGGACAAGGATTTCTAAACAGATCGGTGTGAAGGCAGCCATGATTTTAACTGCTTGTGAGTGGGTGTTTGACATTTTTTTTCTTTTTATGAGAGATGGAGAGAGAGAGAGAGAGAGAGAGAGAGAGAGAGAGAGAGAGAGAGAGAACCTAGAAGAGCTGAAGAACTATTCTTTATCCCTGGCAATAAAGGCCAGAAATCCCACTAATGAGGTTGAAAAAAAGTTCACTTCCCTATGTGTTTAATAATAGCACTATCTTCTGACACAGCCACAGTTCCCGGAATAATTGCCCTCTTTCCCACTTTATTTTTAAAACCCAGAAAACTTTTTTTTTCCCCTGAGGGGAAAGTTCTTCCCTTGAAAGGCATTTCCATGTAAAACATTTCCCCACTGGGGTTTCCTCAGTGTTCTCTCACCAGTATTCACCACACAACTTTCAAGTAGAGGGTAAATGGAGGGCTTGGAAGGATCAGGCACCAGCCACTTTCATGGGTAATGGAGGTGGAGCCAGGAACTGCAAACCCCCTCCCCGCCATACTCCAGATATCTGCCCAAAACAAAGTCATCTGTTATCTCTGTCAGTAATGACACTAAAAGGTTTATCTGGCCACAGAATTTTACCAGGACATTGAATTTTGGGGAGAAAATTGTCTGAGGCATACTAAATAAATAAATGAGGATATTGTTTGATTATCCAGGAAGGAAGCATAGAAAATATTCAAAAACACATACATTTTAGGGAATTTTGAAAATAGACCGTGGGAGCATATTTAGGTGGATTTAGAATGTGAGCTACTCAGAGAAGCCCAGGGCTGAAATTGCCTTTTAGAAATTGTTTCTGTAAATTTCCACAGCTAACTGAACCCAGGGATTATCAACAGGAGAGAGGATGTATGTCTAGGGAAAGAGAATACGATAAAATCCAAGCTTGTGGTAAATATACTTTGATAACTAGGTGGGGTGCGCAGAGTGATTTCTCTGGAAGGCTATATTGGGTAAGCAGCCACCACCACCACCACCCCCCAGATACAGATTTCCAGGGTGACTGAGCTACCAGTCACGAGTCTGGCTAACATGGTCTGAGCCAGTTCAGGTCCTGCCTTCAGGCTGGGCTTGACCAGCACTTGTGAAAGGTTGAAGGCACAGTGGACAGGGTGGTCGCCAGCACTTTATCAATATCTTTCCTGGGAGATGGGCTGTGAGGGTAGGAAGGGGCTCTTGCGGTCAGCACGATGCTTCTGATGTAAGGTTGTTGAAATTAAGTCTTCAGCTGTAAAATGAAGATGAATGAAGACATGTTTGTGTTATTCTTTCTTCCTTAAGAACCATGGGGGCTGGAGGCTGGAGAGATGACTCTGTGCTTCAGAGCCATTGTTGCTCTTGCAGAGGACCTGGGTTCACTTAGTACCACATGGTGGCTCACATTCATTTGTAACTCCAGTTCCAGAGGACCTGACACCCTCTTCTGGCTTCCTTGGGCACTGCATGCACAGGCTTACATGCAGACAAGATGCCCATGTGCATAAGATAAAAACAAATAAATCTTAAGTGGCAGTGCACATCTTAAACCTTTAATCCCAGCACTCAGGAGGTAGAGGCAGGCAGATCTCTGTGATAACGCCAGCCTGGTCTAAAGAACGAGTTCTAGGACAGCCAGGGCTACACAGAGAAACCCTGTCTCAAACAAATAAACAAAACAAAACAAAAGAATAATTGGCAGGGGAAATATGGTTACATTTAACAAACTATGTGATGGGGAGTACTCATGCAATGGGCCATAAAGTTCTCTCTCTCTCTCTCACTCTCTCTCTCTCTCTCTCTCTTTCTCTCTCTCTCTTTCTCTCTCTCTCTCTCTCTCTCTCTCGCTCTCTCTCTCTCTCTTTCTCTCCCCCTCTCCTCTCCTCTCCTCTCACCTCTTTCCTTTCTCCTTTTCTCCTCTGTTCTTTCCTTCTATGGTGGCTAGTTTTATGTAAACTCTACACAGGCTAGAGTCACTGGAGAGGAGGGAGCCTCAATTGAGAAAATGCCTCGATAAGATCAGGCTGTAGGCAAGCCCGTAAGACATTTTAGTAATTAGTGATCGATGAGGGACGGCCGGGTCCATTGTGGGTGATGCCATACCTGGGTTAGTGGTCCTGGGTTCTGTAAGAAAGCAGGCTGAGTAGGCCTTGAGAAGCAAGCCAGTAAGCAGCATCCCTCTATGGCCTCTGCATCAGCTCCTGCTTCCAGATTGCTGTCCTGACTTCAGTGATGAACAGTAATGTGGAAGAGTAAGCAAATAAACCCTTTCCTCCCCAAGTTACTTTTGTTATGGTGTTTCATCATGGCAATGGTAACCCTAAAACGCCTTCCTTTCTTCCTTCCCTTTTTCCCCTGTTACACATTAGTGTCGTTCTGTAGCCCTGGATGGTTGGTAACTCACGAATTAGCCGAGGCTGGCTTCAAATTCCTGGAAATGCCTCTGTCTCAGTTTCCTAAGTGCATGAACCACCACGCCTCGTTTACATGGGCCTTTTTGTGTATGTGTTTGATAATGTGTTTTGGGTTGGGGTGGGGTGGGGGTCAGTTGAGTCACAGGACATTCATTCCTTAGGCCCCATTGCACTCCCATCTGGTGAGTGAAACACTTCTTGGAAAGCAAAGGAAGTTTCTTCCCCCCAAAGTCTTTGAAATTCAGCTCCTGGGAAAGCAGCCCAGGAACCATGCCCTGGAAGGATGCAGGCACTTCCATTTAGAGAGGTGTGCTGATGAAGCCTGCCTTGATGGAGGTGGTGGCTAGCTCGGCTAGCCTGGCTGGCTCTCTGCCTTTGAAGATTTCAGTGTTTACTTTCTTGAAGATGTCTGGATGACCCTTCAGGCCTCTTCTCTTGTTCAGAGACATCAAATATGAGATGGGTTTTTATAAAATTCTATTTGGTATTCCAATTTCACAGTACATTCTTGCTTTCTTGGGAAGACAATGTGTGTGGCTCGGAGCCTTTTTCTGTAAACTCCTGCATAGCATTGCTGCCTAGGGCCGAGGGGGTGCTGAGCTTACATGAGGAAGGGAGAGGGAGGCTTGTGCCCCGTTACACGGTTCCCTGCTTGGTAAAGCAGGTTCTGACAGGTTGAACAAATACATGCTTTACATGTTAAGGGATGGGGGCGGGATACACAGCTCAGTTGACTGAGTGGTTGTCATAGCATGCACAGCACCCTGGGTTCCAGCTCCCATCAGCATCAACCAGTTGTGGTGGTGTTCAGCTCCACTCTCAGTCCTGGAAGATCAATAGTTCAAAGTTCCCTTCAGCTACAGAGCAAGTTTGAGGCCAACCTGGGCTACATGAGATCTGTCTCAAGACAAGACAAGCAAGCAAAACAAAACAAAATGAAGATGCTTACAGCATAGAGTTAATTATAGGTGAGGTTTGAAGTACCGTTTCCCCTTCTCCAAATACCCAACTCCTTTTCTCTCTTATTCTGCTGTGGTGGGAGCAGGGGTGTGTCTAAGGAAAGGGTCTTGTGCCAATCATTTGTACCCCATGGGGATGTTACTAAGTGTCTCACTGTCTTTAAGAGGTAGTGTTCTGTGAGATGTCTATCTGCTACAGACAGCCTTGTATTTGAACTTCTCCATTCAGCATGGGCACTGTACACAGTGACAAGCTTTTGGAGCCTGACTTGGCATAGTACTGATGGACCAGCTCTCAACTCCATGGACCAACACAGCCCAATATGAAGGAGCACACACTGTAAGATACTCCACCTATCCTGTAATTCATGAAGTTTGGTCTGTGTGAGCAACTGTGAGCATCAGTACCCCACATGGTACCTTCATCTGTGAAAAGAAGACATACACGTGACAAGGAAGACTGACAGGAGCAGCGAGGGGCAAGAGAGGAAGAGACGGGGAATGAGCTCCACATACAATACAGGCGTATGGGAGAACTTAACACACACACACACACACACACACACACACACACACACACACACACACAGAGTATGCAATTTGTGAAGTCTGTTTCCTGTGTTTCTTTGTGTTTTGTGGTGTGAGCTCTCAAGCTCATTCTGTTTGTGCCCTCCTAGGAGACACTGTCCAGAAGGAGATGACCCCTAGTAAGAAGAGCCCTGTCCTTGTGGATGGGGTTGTACTTAATGGACCTCAAACTGATGTGAAAGCAGGAGAAAAATTTGTTGAAGAAGCCTGTAGGCTAGTAATGGAAGAGGTGGTTTTGAAAGCTACGGATGTCAATGAAAAGGTAAGAAAACACACAGGAAGTCCCAGGAACAGGGCCTGGGAGATGGCTCAGTAGGGAAGGAGTTTGCTGTGCAGAGGTGAGGAGCTGAGTTCGGAAGCCTAGAGCCCATGTGAAGCTGGACACTGTGGCATACATCTGAAGTCCTAGTGTTTCTAAAGAAGGTGAGGTAGGGACAAGATATGTGGAAGCCACCAGCAGCCTAGTCTGGGGTATGCTGAGATGCCCCCATCTCAAGCAAGGAGGAAGATGAGAACAGACATTTGAAATTCTTCTTTGACTTCCACATATGGCATGCACATGTCCTCATTTACACACACAAACACACACACACGGGGTGGGGACTTAATATCCCAGATATGTTTTCCATATCTATATGACTGAATAAGGAGGGTATCCACACTTTCTTCTCTCTAAAGGGGCAGTCAGATGCCACAGATGTGACCACTCCCCTCCCTGGCCTCCATGTCCCATCAGCTTGTGGACAGGTTGTTTCTCCCTTTGGGGTCTTGTCGAAGGCTGTCCCAGGGCTTGCCTAGTGAGGTCAGGAAACACAGGGAGGAAGCCTCGCCCTGTTTGATTGCCTGGATTATATCCACTCTGCCCTCACAGAATGTGCTTCCTCTGTCTCTTACATCATCTTTGTTTCACTGGTGGAAATCAACAGGGATGCCAAAAACTAAAGAGTATTTACCTAACAATCTCTTAGACGCTTTCCCAAGCTCACACTAGAAATCATGGCTTGTTAAATCCAACTGCTGGGTGGTGCCCATTGTGGTCTAGGATTAAAACACAGGCTCAGGTTCAGTCTCAGGTAAAGTTTAGACTTGCCACCAGTGTCACCCTCAGGCCCAGGCCATGTGCTCTAGGGAGTGGGTGCTGTGTGCTAAGTCTCACCCTCAGGCCCAGGCCATGTGTATAGCATGTTTGATCCCTTCACGATGGGATTGGGAGTTAACTCATTTCACAAAGTTCTTACCATGTATCAGGATCTGAATTTGATCCACATACAAAAATTGGGCGTGGTGCATGATGTTGGAATATCAGCCAGTGGTGGTTGAAACAGTTAAATCCCTGGGACTCACTGGCCAGCCACCCAAGCTTACTTGGGAAAGCTCTATGGCAATGGTAAACTGTCTCAAAAAATAAATGACAAAAAATTAAAAAAATGGATGAAGTCTTCTAGGGAATGACAGAACATTGTCCTCTGACCTTCACTCACACAGGCAAACATGTGAATGCAGCTACACACATATGTTGTCACAAGAAACACACACAGACACATAGACATACACAGACACATAGACACACAGACACACAGACATATATACACAGACACACAAATGCACATACAGATACACTCAGACACACACACACACACACACACACACACACATATAAATATATATAGAGAGAGACACACAAATGGACACACAGACACAGACACACAGAGAGACACACAGACACACAGACAGACATACACAAACATACAGAGACACAGACACACACAGAGACATACACAAACACACAGACACAAACAAACATAGATACACACACACACATACACACAATCATTACATGAGGCTCTAAACAGCAGACATGTTATTGTTCCTATTTTGGGAAGGAAGGAGAAAGTGAGGTACATGGGGTCATGTATCTCAACCACAACACATGCTAATACATGTCAGCTGGGGATAAATCCAAGTGGTATGGCTTCACTATCCATGTTCCTAACTTCTCCACATACCCCAGGAACCTCTAACAACTGCTAAATTGACATTTATCATCCCGATAACTTCTCCTTTGGAACTGAATTACCAATGAGTGAACACATAGGTGAGACTTCCCCAATTATATTAGTAGCAAATAAATGCCACTTATAACTGAGTTTGGAGGTGATAGTATTTATTCTGAAATGTTGGTCACTAATTAGAAAGCTAATAGATGAGATTGTCATGATCTCTGAACATGGACAGAATAGTCATGCTCAGGACAAAATTGATTGTGGCAGCTTTTATCTGTTCGTGTATTTATAATTTAATATCAGACTTCTCTGCATTTCTCTGAAATACTTTGAATCTTGTTTGCTTAGGAACACACTTCTCTGCCAGAAAGTTGTTTTTATTATTTTTATGCTTTTAAAATGTATTTATTCTTTGTGAATTTCATACATGTATACAATGTTTTTTAAAAATTTAATCTTTTTTTTTTTTTAGTGTATGTGCATGTGTATAAGTGTTTGCCTACATATACAAATATGTACCATGTTCATGTAATACCTACACCTACAGAGGCCAGAAGGGTGTGTTAGATCCCCTGGAACTGAAGTTACAGACTGCTGTGAACTGCCATGTTGGTGCTAGAAATCAAATCCAGGTCCTCTGGAAGGGTAGCTAGTGTTCCTAAGCATGAGTCATTTCTCCAGACCCTCAGCAACATATTCTGATCCTATCCACCCTCACGGTTCCTTCTAGCTCCTCCCAGATTGCCTCACCACACCGCCTCTCAATGTCATGTCATTATCATCCTCCTCTTCCTCCTACTCTCTTCCTCCCTTTTCAGAACCTAATTACTCTATGTTTTGCTCCCCCTATGTTTCTTTGTGTGGAGCTGGCCATGCACTAGAGCACAGGCAGCCTAGCAGGATCCACACCCCTGAAGAGAACTTACTGTCCCTCATATCTATCAGCTGCCAGTATTTCCTCAGCTAGGTGAGAGTCTCATGAGCCTTTCCCCAACCCATACTGGAATGCTGACTGATTTGATTTGTTTTTTGAGATAAGATCTATGTAGCCCATGCTGGCCTCCATTTGATCTCCTTTCCCTCAGCCTCTTGAGTGCTGGAATTAGAGGTGTGAGGCACCAACCATGTGTGGCTAAGTTTGTATTTTTTTTTTTAAAGCTAGGCTTTTTTTCAGTAATTAAATATTAACTGAATGCTAGCTACTTGAAAAGCATTAAATTGAGCCTTTGAGGAAATAAAGAAACAGAAAATAAAAGCCCAGTTTCAAACTGAATTTATAATCCAACTAGATAGGTACATTTTCATTTGTAAAGAGAATAGGGGGTCCCGGTGAGGGAGCAGTGAGTGCTGGGAGTTTGGGGCAGACATTTCAAGAGCTCAGAGAGGAGCTGACACATTGGGGTAGGGTAATGGTTAAATTAGTTGTAGGAAGGCAGGGAGAAGTTTCAGGGATGCTCTCATTGCTAAGAACAGTAAGGAAAGCTGGAAATCACACCACAGAAGGGCAAGATGTGCTCAGAGCAAGGGGACTCCTCTTGTGGAAGAGATTGCAAAGGAACACTGACAGAGGAGACCCATGGGGATTAGATGAGAAAGGAACATAGGACCTCCAATGAAGGGACTCTAGGGTCCAGCTAAAGAGTCCCAAGGTGACCAATGTTGTAGATATGAAAGCTGTTTGTCCATTTGGAGTAAGTGTGCAAGCCAGCTGGGGTTGGGGCCAGCACGTGAAGCTTTTCTGACACTAACTTGTCTATACTCCCTGAGAACCATCAGGACACCATTCTAAGATGAACTGCAGTGGTATGCCTTACTCTTGGTGACCTCAGCCACTTTTTATAAATGGGCATCGAAGCTTATATTCAATAAAGCTTTCTCCTTTGATTTGCTTCCACGGAGTCTGGTGTCCATCATGACGGTACAGAATACATCATCTCAGTACTTGGGAGCTGGAGGATCAGGGGTGCAAGGTCATCCTCATCCACATAGCATGTTCAATGACAGCCTAAACTATAAGAGATTCTATCTCCAACAGGTGACACGGTGGCAGGGAGAGGGTCGGTGAGGACATCCAGGGAGACAGTGATGTCAGTAAAGCACTTGCTGCGCAAGCGTGAGGAACTGCAGTTTCATCCCAGGATCTGAAATTTAAGATATGACATGGAGGTGCATGCTTGTAATCACAGCGCTCGGGAGCCCAAGCTTGTCTTCCGACTTCTGAATTTACATGTGCACACATATACCCTCCCCAACACACATACACACACACACACACACACAAGCACACATGAAAAGATGCAGTTCAATCCCACACTCCCCCAGACTCCCTTGTGTTTCCCATAGTCTGCCCAGCCCAGCCCCTCTAGCCCCTGCCATCTACTGCTCTTGCTGACTCTCTAGCTCCTGGGACCAGGAGATCATACAGATGGATTCCTGTCCTAAGCAGCCTCTGAGACAGTTTTCCCTCATCAAAGTTCCCTCGAGATTCATGTGTGCAGCCGTGTATGCCTACGGCCATTCTTGTGGGTGGCCTCTGTCATGCTGGACGCACCTCTCTCTGTCAGGGAGCCACCATGGGAGTTGAATTGCACATCTCTCACACAACATGTTACTTCCTCCTGCTTCCTCCGCTGCCCACCTCCATGGCTTCTCACCCATTTCTATTCCCTGGTCTCTCGCCTCAGCCTCTCCTCCCCTGTACCACCAAGCTTTTAAAAGATGTCTTTGGTCCCTCCCTCTGCTTCTTCACCTCCTACCTCTCCTCTCCTCCAGGATCTCTCCTCCACCCCACCTCTCTAGTCACATTGCTAGTGCCAAGAACACCTCTGTGGTGATGAATTCCATGGTGTCTGGTTGGTTGTTAATTTGGTTTCTCAGCATCATTTGGCACCAGACCCTTCTTTTAATGTATGGCCCCACTACACCACCCTAGAAGGGAGGTCTGCATTCTTCTCTTATCAGCATTCTCCCTGTCAGAGGTCATCTGTGTGGTCTCTTAAGTGGCAGTGTTCTCTATGGATCCCTATAGCATCTTTCTGAGCTGAGAGCACCTGTCCCCCTGGTATATCATCACAGGAAGCCTAGAATTTTGTCCCTGATTCTTCCCAGAGTTTGATAAAGCCCACCTTGATTTAGCTTTCTCCATTTACTCATTCATTTGCTCCACACATCTCCATTGAGTACCTTAAAGTAAATCTCCATCTTCTCCAAAACACCCCTGTAACCTCAGCACCATCATTAAACTTGCATCCTGATCCATCTTTACTGAGGAGCTGTGAAGCAGTGTTGAACAAGCTTCATGGATGAACAAGCCAACAGCTCTGCCCCTGGGAAGATTATGTAGGACATAACAGATGAGTGAATATATTAGTGATACCTGCTGTGGAAAATGGAAGAAGTTGGAGAGAGTGATTGTGACTGGGTCATGGGCAGGTGGGAACATTAAGAGACAAAACTGTCATTGAAAAATAATTGAAACATTTCAGCAATGACATACAAAAACTGAGGGAGTTCACTATGAAAAGAAGCAGGTGAAGAGACACATCCTCGGCAGAGGACAAAGCATGTGAAGCCCCAGCAGTGTGTGCACTCTTGGTGTGTCCAAGGAAGAGGAGGAGAGAAAATTAGGAGATAGGGGTACCAGAGAAGAAATGCAGGCCAAGAAGCTGCCCAACAGGGTGGTTTTGAGTCTTCATAATTACTTCTACTAAGAGGGGGCAGAGCTCATTGGTAGAACATAGACTGCATAATTACTTCTGTTTGACCTTGAGGAAGATGGTAAGTAGTGAAGGTATTTGCACAGGAATCTATGGTAATGGCTTGAGGGAGAGAGGCCCACTCTGGCAGCTGGGCTGACAGACTGTGGGAAGGAAGAGAGTCATCTCAGGGAACAGTCAGTGTCTAGCTTAACTCATGGCTGCCTTTCCTTATCCTTCTGATTTATGCTGCAGTCAAACATGCTTCCATGACATCTTAGTGACCTTCCATCCTGTGACATTTCCACCTGGAGCTCTCTGGGACTCATCCCTAACCTTAACTGACTCACTCTGTTCTTACATAGTCCCCAGTCTGATGTTAGTTCTCCTAGGAGAGCTGAATGGACTTCTCTGGTCCCCGCTGGATCCAAGCTGTTCTCACAGCCTCACAGCTCCTTTTATGGTGGCCTGCAGCTTCAGCAGGTTGAAATCCCCATGTCTTCTGCTCCTTTGGAGCTACCTGGGGCCAGAGTTCTGGCTCATCCAATGCCCTCATCCTGGGCTCTCCTGGGAACTTAGTTAACCATGAGCTGTCACTCAATCTCCAGGTGTGTGAATGGCAGCCCCCTGAGCAGCTGAGGCAACTCCTTGATCTGGAGATGAGGGACACAGGAGAGCCACAGGACAAGCTGCTGAAACTCTGCCAAGATGTCATCCACTTCAGCGTCAAAACCAGTAAGCCCTTGTCATGTCCCTGACCTTTCCCTGATGTTCACCTCATAGTGAAAATAATGATGCCAGTGTCTAAGGAACAAGAAACCTGGGTCAGACTAATCAGGGCTCTGATGCAGACTACTGCATGGGTCTCTTTAATCCTTAATGCAGATTTGCTTTCAAGGCCAAAGAATTGATGGGGATCTGTTAATGTCAGAGACCTGTAAACATGAACTCTTCCTTGTCAATCTCTGTCCACCATTTGTAACCAAGTTATGTACAGAAATTCCTATGAATTAGTTAGCAAACTGGCAAGTTATTGTGATGGTATGACTATGTTATGGGACTTTAAATTTTTTTCTGTGGTCCAAAGCGTGCAAAAAGGAAGAGGATAAGGAGGAGGAGAAAAGAAAGAAAGAAAAGGAAAAGTTGAAAACTAGATTTATTTAGATGCTGGTACTCTTGACAACTGCTAATTACCAACTCATTTGATCAAATCTGGCAGGATAAAAATAAAAATAAAAACCTTTAGGTAAATATAAGAGAAATATGATGGTTGTGAGTACAGCTCCTAGCAGAGTGCTTGCCCAGCATGCAGGCATGCACAAAGCCTTGGATTCTTCCCAGTGTTGCATGAATCAGGCACAGTGGTGCACTCCTGTAATCCCAGCACACAGATGGAGGCAGGAAGATCAGGAGGTCAAGGTCATCCTCAGCTACATAGTGAGTTCAAGGCTAGCCTGGGCTACTAAAGACTCAGTCTTAAAAACTAAAAACAGTAATAGCAAAAGAAAGCCCAGTAAATGTTAGGTTTTATTATGACTTTCACATGAATGCCATCACTCTGTGGCTCCAGTAAACAGTGGCACTGTGTCACTGGCTTGATTGTTACCATGGGACAAATAACCAATGAAGACATGTCAAAGTTGTTATTGTTGTTGGTGTGTGTGTGTGTCTGATTTTTCTAAAATATGCACATCTTCCCGTGCTGAGAAGGTAATCCTGTATCTTAATCTACATAGCCATTATGCTCCGTGAATTCTGACACTGGACTAAATTTAGTGGAAAGAACGCCATAAAATCCTGGCTAAAAATAATTGGATTAAATTCCCTTGGGAAAGCCTGGTGCATATATCTAAAACTCAGTTAGAATTTCCTAATAGGGATGCCTACTTCATTATTATCATGCCTGTCAGAAGTCTGGAGTGACATTTAATGCAGTAGATTGTTTTCAGTTTACTGTGTATTTTCCATAATGTTACCATGGAAATCAATCATAAATTAACACAGAACTTTAAAAAATCCTATTAAAATTACTTGTAGCAATGTCTGGTTGTCTCTGCCAGATCAGAGGGAGTTTTCCAGCTTTAATTGAAGGCATTTGGTTCGATTTGGGTTTTCTTTATTGAACCCATAGTTGAAAGAGAGAGGGAAAAAAAACCCCACATATTTAATTCTCCATCCAAACCAGTTTCCCACAGATTCCGAATTAGAAGGGCCTCTGCCTTTGTGCTCTTTGTCACACTGGGTTTCTTTTGCCTAAGAATGTCAAACCAGTTAGCCTGGTGTTTGGTGTGAATATTCACACTTGGAAGGCTGGGGACTTTTTTTTTTTATGAGACCTTTTAAATGAGAAAGATGGGGAGAGAGGGAGGGAGGGAGAGAAAGACCAGACAGGAAGTTCTTACTGCATGATGGAGTTATATAGGAGATGGCGATGGTGTTTGAAGTAGGTTGAATCCCAAAGTGTCTGAACTGAGTGGTGAGTCACAGCTGGTACCCATCTGCTTCATGCCAGACAAGCTGTGCAGCAGGAGGAACAGAAAGGCCACTCCTGGACTGTCACTGTAGGCAGACACTTGGGTGCTAAGACCCATTTCTCAAGGGCTTGGGTGGAGGTAAATGGCAGAAGAGACCAGAAATAAAAGTGATGCTCTCAATCTCTCCAGTTTTACTGAGAAAGCTTGTCTTGCTTGTCTTGGAGAAAAAATTATGCCAAAGCACTTCATAGGTAGGGATATGGTGCCTCTAATAACCTGCTCACTACAGAAGCATAGGGACAAGAATTCAGACCTCCTGGATCCCATGTTAAAAAACAGGCAAGGCTTCACACACCAGTAATCCAAGCTCTGGGGAGACAGACGGTGGATCGCATGTCTCCACTGGCCAGCCAGTCTAGCTGAGTGGGCAAGCTTGAGGTTGAATGAAAGACTCCCTCTTAAGACTAAGGTGGAGTAAAACTAAGAAAGACAGATGCTGCTAACCTCTGACCTATGCAAACACACACACATATGCACACACACATGCATGACTATATGTACAAATGCACACACAGAAAAGGAGCTTCAACACTTTTCCTTGTATATATGCTAAGTATTTTTAAAATACTTGAAATGTAATTATGTATAATAAGGTACACAAATATGACTTTCTCAGCTTATGGATCAGAAGAGGCTCAGACCATTTCTAGAACCCAGAGGCCCCTTGTAGCCTCTGCCCAGCTGAACAGCCCATCTTGATGCAGCAAATCCTTCCCTCTATTCTACAGGTGTCTATGCTGATTCTGAAGGTCCTGTAAGTGGACTCACACTGTGCTGACCTTTGTGGCCAGCTGCTTTCCTCATCTGAAAGAGCCATTGGTGCTCCATTGCTGTGTAAGTGAGTACTTTGTTTTCCCTTTACAGACCATCCAAGATTTTTCAACCAGTTGTATGCTGGCCTTGATTACTACTCCTTGGCAGCCCGGATTATAACAGAAGCACTTAATCCAAGCATGTAAGTACTGTGTGACTGGAGGTTAGAGATGGATGTTAACTCTGTAAAGGTTTGTTTTGTGAATTTCACTGTAATGATTTGTTTTGCAAAGTCTAATCATTAGAAATGTTATAGTCCCAAGACTTCAAGCCATGCTGGAGGAGGTGCTTTTGACAGGTAGAGCTGTGAGATAATGCCAGGAATACCCATCAATCAGAGGAGAAAGCTGGTTAAGCAATTCTCCACTAACTCCTGCACAAGAAGCCATGTCTATGCTACATATTAGAGGCAGAATAAAAACAAGCCTTAGGCCAAGGAGATGGCTCAGGTGGGAGAGTGCTTGCCTGGCAAGCATGAAGACCTCAGAACCCAAGTATGATGCTGATACACTCTCGTAATCCTAGCTCTTGGAGGCAGGCACAGGAGGATCCCTGAGACTCGCAGCTAGCCAGACTAGCCTTCTTGGTGGACTCTAGGCCAGTGAGAGATCCTTCCTGAAACAACAAGCAAATGGCTCCTAAGGAACCATGCTCAAGGTTGTCCTTTGATCTACACACACACACACACACACACACACACACACACACACACTCACACACCTACACCTACCTTTGATGATGTCCTTAGAAATGATAAAGTCTGGTGAAAGAAATACATGTACTAAATGGCTTTAATGTGAATGAATATAAAATCCAAATGCATACTTGAGAGACAGGTGTGTTATACTGTAAACATAAATGGAGGGATATTTCCTAGTTAGTCCCAGGGAAGTCTCTGAGAAAAGGTGACAGCTAAGAGAAGGATGGGTGTGAGTTAACCTTGTGAAATTGAGAGGGACACATTCCAAGTGGTGGGAGCAGCATGTATGGAGGCCCTGTGATAGGAGGCAGCATGGCACAGTGAGAAC
Organism: Onychomys torridus; assembly: GCF_903995425.1. Lineage (NCBI taxonomy): Eukaryota > Metazoa > Chordata > Mammalia > Rodentia > Cricetidae > Onychomys > Onychomys torridus. Next base: position 108,187,348 of record NC_050449.1, read on the forward strand.
CGCATAATATCTAAAGGTCCTTTGGTGGGAGGCAGCAGCATGCCGCTCTATGTTCAAAGGTCAGTGTGGGTGTAGTTGACAGAGTGACAGGGATTATAGTGGAAAACACGGCCAAAGAGACTGAGAGAATAAACACGTTGAGCCTATGAAACATACTTATGAATCATTCCAGGTCCATAGGAAAGAAGCCCTTGAAAGTCAACATTATTTGGTGACATTTATTGTCAGAATTTTTTTTTTTTTTTGATGAGGAATGGGGAGATGGTTCAGTGGGTAAGCTTGACAACCTGAGTTCAGAATCTGTGAACTCACATTTTTGCCGATGTGGTAACACAAATGTCTAGAACTCAGCACATCCGTGGGAAACAGAAGGCAGAGACAAGAAAATCTCCAGAAACTCCTGGGCCAATGAGCCTGGCTTAAGCTGTCGTGTCTCAAAGTGGAAGGAAGGGATAAATACGGAAAGATTATCCTCTGATCTCCATGCGCGCACGCACGCACACACACACACACACACACACACACACACACACACACTGAAGTATCGGAATAGACTAGATGGGATGAATCTAGAGTATATTTCCTTTGCCAAATGAAAGATGGTAGCAGTTTGGATTCTGAGTGAAGTGGAAGTGGAAAGAATAGGGAAAAAGCATGTTTAGAAGACAAAGCATGGAAGCTGGGCACCATCATTGCAGTGATTCGTAGACACATGAGGACCTGAGTTTGAGCCTCAGCACCCACTTGTAATCCCAGCACTGAAAAGATGGAGGGAGCTGAATCCCTGGCACTTGGTGAGCAGGCAGTATAGTCATATTCCAAGCCCAGGCCCTGTGAGAGACCCTGTCCCCCAAAGCACCTTTGGCCTCCCTGAGCATGTGTGTGTACATGTGTGTATGTGTATCTCTGCACACACAGTGACATTCATATACCTCTGTACACACACTTAGAAGCTTATGTGCAAAGGGGTGGTTAAGTGTTAGATCTTGGAAATGAGGTTCAGAGGGTGCTGTGGATATTGCTCTGTGTAAATAAAGTTCTGATTGGCCAGTGGCCAGGCAGGAAGTATAGGCGGGACAAGAGAGAAGAGGTTTCTGGGAAGTAGAAGGCTGGGGAGACACCGCCAGCTGCCTCCATGAGAAGCAACATGTAAAGACACTGGTAAGCCACAAGCCATGTGGCAAAGTATAGACTAACAGAAATGGGTTAATTTAAGATAGAAGAAGTTGATAACAGAAGCCTGCCACAGCCATACAGTTTGTAAACAATGTAAATTTCTGTGTGCTTTCTTGGTTGGGTCTGAGAGACTGTGGGACTGGCGGGTGAGAGAGATTTGTCCTGACTGGGCCAGACAGGAAAACTCTAACTACAAGAGGGAGAATTCTTAGCTCCTGCCTAAGCTTCCACCCTTTGTGGCTGGGTTCATGGCCATCCCATGGGATGGTACAAAACACTGGGAGAGAACATCAGGTTTCAACTGTAGTGGACGAGCCAATATTAAAATCTCCATTTCAGTTGTGGGCCTTAAAAGCTAGAATGACTTCGAGATAGTCAACCACACTGAAAGATCTCTGGGCCTGGAATTCTGATATGAATTTAAAAATGTGTAAATGTGGAAGAGAGTAGGGGAAGAATGGTTACATAGTGAAAATGGATGAGAGTCCCCAAGCTAGTGATTCCCACTTGGAATTAACCCGAGGACCCCTGGGGTCCAGGCAGACTAATGGCATGCACATGATGTGCACGTTTAATAGCTTCAATGAGCAGCCAGTGTGGAAAACCACATCATAAGGACAAAAGACAGAGTGAAGAGAGAACAGGACTCAGGACCTTGGGAGCAAGACTTGAAGATAGCTAACCTTTAATGGTTAGGAGGGCGAGGAGAGTCAGCCAAGATGGAGGGAGGGAAGAGCGGGAAGTCAAGAGTATAGGTGTAGAAGCCATGGGAGAGGATGTGTTCAGGACAGGGAGTTATTGAGTAGATAACTAAGGTGAAGGCTGGATTACTGATATAGATGTCAGGGGTAAAGACAGTGCCTCCACGCAAGGCAGACACAGGGACTAGATTCTGGAGGTGGAAGAATCAGCAGTAGATCATCAGAAAGGACAGCCAAGTTTCACTCTTCAGATCTCTCCTCACAGAGTTTTACAACTCGTTACTTGAGTTATTTAACCTGGAACATTTAGAGGTCTATGATGTGTTAGATTGCTGCCCTGCTGGACCATCAACTCATACTGTGCCCACCCCTTGTGCATTCTATACCTCCCTCCTCCAGCTGCATGTCCATTACCGTGTAGAGTTGATCTAATTTTCAGTAATAGGTTTACAACAAGTCGAGCGATTATTTTATATGTATTTCAGCTCCCCATAAACAAATACAGCCTTTAACATTTCTGTAAACTGGTTACACACCAGGGTTGGAAATTTAGCCTGTCTTATGTTTAAGAGAATCCAACACCTGCAGAGTGCTTAGCACACAGGCAGGTACTACATAGTGGATGTTTGGTTCTTTTGCCTTTATTGCAAAGCTGTCCCCTCCAGATAAAATACTCATATAAAAAAAATTTCCACAACTATAAATTTAAACACATCTTCTTAGCCTACATATTGGAGTACACATTTATTCAAATATGATTTATTGTAATCACCTAATTATAAAACAGATTGGGGATATTGAGCCACTCAGTTATCTAGAGAGAGAAGATACTTACATGTTACATAACCAGGCACTATAGCTGATGGAGTTTGAGGTACTGGAGCTGGGATCAACATGAGGGATTGGAGAGTGAGAGAAAAGCATGAAGGGACAGGCAAAGCAGTAAGTCAGACTGTCATACAGGCTTAGTGACAATCTTCATTGATGCCAGAGAAATCTCTACAAGGACCAGATATCAAGGTTAGATACCACAGGGAGTGTGGATGTAAGGTAGCACCTTCAGCTAAGATCACCATAGCAAGGCTCTCTGATGATGTCACCCCAGCCTAGAGCAGTAAATCAGGACAGTAAAACCATCACACAATGAAAAATACTCATAGAACACTTCCTACATGTGCAGATATAGCTAATGTGGCACAAGAAGCAATGTTCAGGATGCAGAGCCCCCATGTAGAGACAGTGTGCTTGTGGTAATGACCTAGAAAAACATGGCTACCAAGACAATAGCTTCTCTTTAGTTAGTATCAGCAGCCAACTTACTAAGCATCCAAGCAAAGGAATGGCTATTTCCCATGGCTGACACACAGATGATAATCTTCTGTCCTCATGGAATTGAAGGTTCCTTGGCAACCATTGGGTTTCATGGAACTCTCTCTGTGCATTTCTCTCGGGACCCCAAAGGGATGTTTTGACTCTAGTCATAGAAGTGAAGTGTTTTTTATATCTGTCTAGTTATACGTATGAGGTGTCCCCAGTGTTTCTGTTAGTGGAAGAGGCGGTTCTGAAGAAAATGATTGAATTTGTTGGCTGGAAAGAAGGGGATGGAATATTTAACCCAGGTGAGTACCACTGGTGACCTCCATCACCCTTCCACTTGGAGCACCTAAACATCTATCCAGTTGAGGAACCTCTACTTGCAGACATGCACATGACCCAAAAGTTGGCTTACCATGGAGCTGACACCTTTTCATAATGTGATGGAAATTTGCATAAATGCTAGGTCATGATATGCATACTTAACAATGAGATGTCTACAATTTAGGATTTGCATATCTACACTTATGATTTTTAACTAGCACAAAGGAATTCCTCAGCTGCTGGGAGCTTACAAAGATACTTCTAAGTCCTCTATATGTTTTTCAGGCAATGTTTCTTCAGAAGATTTCCAAACCATCTTGGCTTATTCTACAGTGTTTTTCTAGGTCTGGAGATGAGCATGCATTTCCATTTCAGTGTCACCAAAGAGGTGACAGACAGGGTGACAGACAGGGTGTCATAAACAGCACAACTCTGGATGCTCCTGCTAAGTTCAGGCTCAGAAGCTGAAAGTTTTAGTTTGGAAATAAAAAAAAGTCCTAAGCCAAAAAGATAGGCCTAAATTTCCTTATTTTCTGAGATAAAAAGTTCAGAAATCGTAGACATCCAGAAGAGTAAAAATGGGACATTTGGGGTATTTGGGTGACTCTCACAGTGAGTTTTTGTTAGACAGGGTAGACCTAGCTGTCCAATGCTTCCAGTTTATTTGTTTCTTTGGGTGTTAAGACTTCATGCTGTAAGTTTGACATTTAAATTTTGTCTTTGCAGGTGGCTCAGTGTCCAATATGTGTGCAATGAATTTAGCTAGATACAGATATTACCCTGATGTTAAGGAGAAGGGCCTGTCTGGTTTGCCACGATTAATCCTTTTCACATCGGCAGAGGTAAAGCATTATTTTTTTATGTTATATACATTTTTCCTCTTGAGAATGTGTTAGTTAAGAGGGTTCATTTGCCTGAGGATTCCTGTTGTGATTTTTATTCTATCTATGTGTGATCGATATACCTATGTATGATGTATCGTTTTATTTCAAAGGGAGATCAGATTTTGTTCTGGTTTTGGTATAGCAACTTCATTTAAATTTATAGTCTGACCACAAGGTGCCCATACCCAATTAATGCACTCCTACCTACCATAACCCTTATACCTGAGGCTCAGGGAGCCTCAAGGAAGAGGGGTGGAAAGACTATAACAGCCAGAGGATCAGGATGTCTTCCATAGAGCGTCATCTCCTACATATAATAGGGAGCTGTACCAATGAAATCTTAACAGTATAGTTGCCTAAACGAGACCTTTACCATGACAACATCATGACATGCCAATGTGGATTGGGGAAATCTACCAAGACCACATGCCTGGATGAAGAGCTATAGGTAGTTAATAGCTGCTGCAAGAGGAGGAATCAGTCTCTTTAGGGACAAGGCGCCTGATGGCTTAGCTGATTCTCAGTGGTCATCACTAAACACACATACATATGCACAACAATATATGAACTCAGCAAGATGTGTGTGTGTGTGTGTGTGTGTGTGTGTGTGTGTGTGTAGTAGATTTCATTTCAAGTGCTAGCTCTCTCTGTGAATCTTTCCTTATGTCTTGCTTTATCAGAACTCAGATCAGGACTGGTATCAGATGTATTGTCTACTCCCAATTCTTTGCAAAGTTAGTAGTGTAAGGGATTTTTATCTTTCCTTTCAAGATATAGAGGAAGGCAGGGGGATTCAGTAGCCACTGATTACACACACACACACACACACACACACACACACAGAGAGAGAGAGAGAGAGAGAGAGAGAGAGAGAGAGAGAGAGAGACATAAAATGATACACACACATATAATCCAGTGACACCCAAGTTCTTGCATCTTATTTCTCTGTCACCTGAAGTATAAGGTGAGGGTGAGGATGAGTGCATGGACAATGAAACTAGGCCAGATTTGAGTCCAGTCTCCCGCACATATTATCTGAGTGACCTTAGCAAAGGTGATTGCCACCTCTGTGCTTTGCTTTCCTAGTTTGTAAAACAGTCTATCAGTTGGCTTTTGTCTCAGATTACCCCCAAAATCCATCAGCCTAGACTTGCAGCTGTGTAAGCAATTTTAAGCCTCCTAGCACCTGGCAAGTTGTGACATTCATGGCTGGGCTTTTTCACATGGCTGGTACAGGAGTGGCCCAGCTGAGTGGTCCCAGGGACCTCTCTCCACCCTGTGTGTCCTGTGCACAGTGCACTCCACCAGGCAGTGCAAGTACTCCCTGAGAAAGCTGAGGACATACCACCCACTGAGTTCTAGAGTCAGAGTGGTACACTGTCATTCCAGACTCATTTTGGTAGAAAAGCAAGACAAGGCTCAGATCCAAGTGTTGAAAAAGTGTAATCTGAGCTGAATGAACTTATGCAAGGTCTCCTTGCAAAGGGTCTGGAGTCAAGGGTTCCTGAGCAAATTGGACCCACAAAAGCAATCCAACAGTCACATAGTGCTCACCAAAGAGTAGATGATTGCAAAAACTGAATGGGTTATTGCCTGTTAAGTGGAATCTGGCCCTTATTAGAAGAGGAAGTAGCCATTGTCAATGGCAAAAGAAAGAGCCAGCCCCAGTGAGATGGGTATAAATGGGATGGTCCAGATTAAGAGCAGTCTTATCAGAAAGAGTCCTACCTGCTGTGTTCTACTTTCATGTATTTCCAGTGGAAATCTCTGTTCATTCCCAGGTCAGGAGCACTAGCTATCCCATCAAAAGCTTGCAGTGGCCTCCCATTCAAGTACTAACCAGGCCTGGTTTTATTTAGTTTCCAAGGTCAGACAAGACAGGGCACAGACACACGTGACTTGAAAGTGGAAAGTATAATACTAGGCCGGAAAGTTAAGAGTGGGATGGAGGTTATATGGGTGAGGAGGAGTTGAGTTGAGGAGTAAGCCCTGCCAAAACAGAGCATGTATGAAAATGTCACAAGGAGACTTGTTACTTTTTATCCTACTTAAAATAGAAAAACAAAAACAAAACAAACAAACAAAAAATACAAAACCGCCACTACCACCACCACCAACAACAAAAATGAAATAAAATCTGAACATTTTCTATGACTTCCACTTGGGCTTTCCTGGGCATTCATTTTTTTTCAAAGAGAAAAACATTATTTTTGCAAGGGTTTGTGCCTTGAGGGGTCCCTGAAGATAGGACCCTAGCCAAGTGCTGTGTTTTCCTCCTGCCTTTGGCTCTTGCTAGCTCTGCACTGACAGGAGAGCAGGAGGGAGGGTGGCAGGCCCCTTTGAAGACTCTCACCTGAGTGGTACCTCGCTGTTAGCATCTGACTGTGGGCACTGTGGTCTTCATAAGCTGTGTCTTCTGTAGGCAGAGGAGGATGTCTGGAACTGTGGAAATACTTACTCATAGGATTATTATGGGATAGAGTTCCCCTCTCTCTGAGGCAGCTCCATCTATTTCAGACTTAGGGACCCAAGTCATTGGAGATACAGTCCTGCTTCATCCCCTGGGCAAGCTGATGAAATCCTGTTCCTGCCTTCAATTCCATGTCTTTTTGCACTTTCCATCTTCACTTGGTTTAATACTTCTTTACTAGAGTCTTTTTCTGGAAGAGATGCCCCAGAAAAGGGAAGAAGTTTGATAGAGGTTGAGAAGGAAGATGGTGATGGGGTTGACCAGTAGTCTAGGTGAAGGGGGTGAGAAGACACTGGATTCTCATGTTATTATGAAGCCAGAACTAAGTCTTCCAGGAGGCATTGGTGGCTGACATGCCAGCAGAAATTGTGTCCAGAAAAGCAAAGAAGTGTGAATCCCATCTCTGTGAACTCACTTTTGCCTTGAGTATACATTTGTAGAGTCAACCTTTTCATCCCCATGCTACCCACAGTTTCTTTCTTTCCCTGCTGGGGTCAGAGCATAAGCATTGCTTTCATTTCCATTTTAATGACCATCCCTTAATTGCTTATTATAACTAATCTACCCACTATTTAGTTAGAAAACAGAACTACTCAATGTTGTGTTTAATGAAGTTCTCAAGGCCTAGGGTAGTCACTGGTTGTACATCATCATTTGCTTTTAGGAGTTTAGTTAGCAGGCATTCAGCAGCCCACGGACCCTCCATGGCTGATCAGTTTCTTTTCTATTTTCACCTTATCCCACATTCCTGCATCCTTGTCTTGCACCTTGGGTTATAGAATGCATCTGTCTAGCACAGAAAGTATTTTCTCATACTCCCCCTCTTTGTCTGTAATTTGCCTCTTGCTATCTACCAGCAAGATCATCACCGTAGACTCCTGAGCTGTCACTAAATCCACAATATCCTTTCTAGTGCTGATAGGAGATCAAAGAAAAGGAGATATTTGGAGAGAAGTAATAAAGTTTTATTTTTGTGACTGGGTGAGTACTTTGCTGTGAGTGTCTTCAGTACACGGTGATCATGGGTTTATGAGCAGAGCAGATTATTTTTAGAACCAACACAAAACAGAGATCATTGTCTGGCACTACAAGATGAGGAGGGTAAAAAAGAAACCGTTACCTTCCAGGCCGTGGTCTGACCAGTTCCTCCTAAGCATGGCTGGCTCTGGGGAAGAAAGTGAGAGCTGTAGGATGCTTGACTCAGAGCTGGTCTTCCTTCAGCCCTGTGCCTTAGTGGTTCCCCAGTGAGCTATTTCCCCTGAGGAACAGTGACCAAACATCTACCCACCCCAGATAGAGCGTGTATGACACAGCAAAGAAACAGTACCACATAGTCTCCCCAGTGAACCAGTGAACTTACTGGGGTTACTTAAAGGAGTATGGGTGATGGGTAGGGTGTTGCATCCAGGAGCATGGGTGCCCCAAAGTCAGCAGCATTTGAAAAGCCAATCCAGCATGGTGGGACTCATGGTGGGACTCATGGTGGGACTCATGGTGGGACTCATGGTGGGACTCATGGTGGGACTCATGGTGGGACTCATGAAAGCAGAAACCCTAGGGTTGACTCTCAGGTGATCAGCTGCCTGAAGAATTCCTTCGCCCAGCAACAGTTGATGAAGAGGGGCCTCACAAGTCTCCTAAGTTTCAGGAGCTCTCTGAGTCCTGTTGGTCTTCCTAACTTCCTGAGCCTTCTAGGAATGCTTTCATTCAGAGGATATAGCTGCTTAACAGGCCCTGAGCTGGAATGGGATGGATCCCAGGCCTTCTCAACAGGAAAACCAGTGCCCTTTAAAATGTACTGTAGATCATGAAGGTGAAGGCCATCTATCTTGGTTGACCCTGGCATCATTAGGAATGGGACTAATTTTATGATCTTGGAGAAATCACCAGAGTGCTTCTGATCTCCCTCCATGAAAGGATAACACTGATAAACTCTGCTCTCCCTACTTGAAAATTTGAGCATCCAATTAGTCAGCACTAGACTCACTGTATTCTGGACACAGCACACACCAAGGTGAAATCAGCAATTCGCCCTGAGAGCCAAGATCACAGGGACAATATCCAAGGTCACAGAAAAGTATCCTCACAAGATCCAGAAAGTGAAACTTCAGCTCCAATATTGACTTTCATATTGGAGCTTGTTTGTTGTTTCGTCTTCATGGAAACTGGTACCCACTGGGGTGGGTATGCCATCTGTAGATTTATAAAGCCTATGGGAATCTGAGTTTTAGAAAGTCCTATTTCTCTTTGGCCAGTCATGGAAACAACTGCCGTTTACTTCAGAATGCAGTTATTACTTCTCAGGTCAAGCCATCTAGGTTTTCTCTTCCCATTAACTAGTCAACATAAATGAAGTGTCACTGTTCTCTTTCCACTTTCAGGGCCCTTCTATAAAACACTCAGATTTCTGGATTTTAGTTGGTAGACATTAAAAACAAAAACAAAAAACAAAAAACAAACAAACAAAAAAAAAACCAAAAAACTGTTGCTCTGCATTTGAGGGTGATACTGGGTTGATTCTGGCCCTGACGTCCTGGACCTTAACTCCATGACTTTTGTTCTGGTTCTGAGTCTAGATTTTTACTCAGCAAAGCATTGGTTGGAGACAGTGTGCTGTTGCCCCTGGGGAAAGGGCTGTGCTTTTCTTTACAGTCAGACGTCACTGGAGGCAGGCTAGCATTTATCATTAGGAAATCAATAGCTGTTCGGCTGGCAGAGCCCACATCTCTGGTGAGAAATAATTCACCCTGGCTATGTCACCTTTGTTATAGCAGGCATGCTACCTCCAGCCAGCACAGGCAGCTGTAGCCAGTAGATATTAATTACATTTTTTGTGTACAATTATTGCCGTCCAATATGCATATGTTCTATGACACCCTGAAATAAATGCATCCTGTGGGCACTTGGGATGTGTCCTGCTTGATATTTGGAAATTAATTATTTAGGATGGTCTCATTTTTCCTGATGGTATGACTCCTTCTGCATTTTATTTCTATAGGGTTTTTGAAAAAGAACTTTCCATTTGACAAAAGGAGAAAAAAAATTACCACATTTGAGGGAATATATCAAGTTAAGTGTGAAGGCATGACTATTCTTCTAATGCATTCATCCCTACAAATTAAAGCTATTTTTTTACAATAATGTTCCTTATCACCTTTGTTTTTCTGGCATGGAAAAGAAATGAATTGGCCACCTGTCCCCCTTCATACAAAGAACAGCATCTTCAATGTTTGAGTGTAATTATGTTGTAGGCTTTGAGTGGTAAGGGTGGAAGCTCACTGTCTCCACTTGCCAGTGTTTGTCAACAAGAAATAGGCTACACCTGCAGAACCAACTATTGACCTCATTCACACCATGCTGGAGTACAGTTATTACCTATTGGGATCACTTTGGTTCATGTGATGTTAGCCATATTCCCATAGGTTTAATTTCATCCTTGCTCTCCACGTCATAAAATTGGTCAATAGTCCGACCAATGTTAAAATCCATCATTTTTCCATGGGAAATAATTAAACCTTCTTTTACCACTTGTCTCTCCTCAGATGGTCTCCAGTTGGAGTAGACTTGATTTTAAGCTTCCATGAGCTCACCCATAATAGAAGTGTCAATAGAAACTTTTTAAAATCTTACAGATGCCAAGAGTCTCTGATGACCACGTTTGTGCCATAAATTAAGCTGGGTTCACATGCTAACCCATTTCTCTCTGTGACAAGCTGACGGTATCGGCTTTATTGACATAGCACTTTCTGGACTGGAAGACCTAGGCTTCAAGAGTTCATTATTTATTCAAGGTTCCAAAACTGCCACTTTCTCTGACCCTAAAGTCAACAGTCTCTGCCACTCATTAAACAGCTCAGTTCAATTATGATTTTCTTTTTTCTTCTATGCACTCAAAGATTGTGCTGCACTATAAAGGCACACTGTGGTTTAGATAATAAATAATACATGTTCCATGATCTGCATTCACCTCTGTCCCCCCTCACCCTCTAATTCAGTGTCATTACTCCATGAAGAAAGCGGCCTCCTTCCTTGGGATTGGTACCCAGAACGTGTACTTTGTGGAAACAGATGGAAGGTAATGGGGCAGGGGCAGGGGCAGGGGCAGAAGCCTCATGGGTAGAGGTCGTGGGTGGAAGGAAGAAACCCAGCCATCTAAAAGCACTTCCATTGGGCATAACTCAATGTCTTAACTCTATCCCTCAGAGGTAAAATGATACCCGAGGAGCTGGAGAAACAAGTCTGGCAAGCAAGAAAAGAGGTGAGAATGAGAGATGAGAAGGGGTGGGGAGGGCATCTGCCTAGGAGGCAGAGAATAGTGGAGAGAATGCAGACCACCAGCAGCACTCTGTGGGGGAAGAGGAGTGCTGAGGTTACCATGGGAAACCTCAGTAGCTGTCTTACATCCGCCCTATTTCCCGCTGTCTGGCTTTCCACCTTCTCAGTCATTCTCATTCCTAGGTGGCTGGAGTCTGTCAGTACTGGTGTCATGATATTTAGGATTCTTGGCTCGATTGTCCCTAAAGTCGTATTGAGTCTTCCTGAAGAATTCCAATATCCAGTTTCCTATATAGCTCTTCCTCCTGGAGGCTCAAACATGCATATCTGTGACGCTTTTAGGGTGGGTCTCCATCTCTCCCTGTCCTCATTTGGGGAATTGCTTGCTGTAGCACTTCTGTGCCAGAATGTTCTATCTTCCTGAGCTGCTGGAATAGAGGAAGTCTGACCGTGCTTTTCTGCTATGACCCAGCAAGGCTGGCCTTGACACAGGATTCTGAAAATGCTCCTGGCTGCTCTGTTCACCTGATAACTGCTTGGGCCCAAACGCATTGTTGCACCTCTGCTGTCTTTCTACTGTTTCCTCCCATTCTACCATCCCCTTCCCCTACTTCTATGGAGCTACAGATATGCTTTAAACAAGTGGTTTAGGCAAATGGTCTATTCTCACAGGCCTTGGCACTTGAAGATGGGATGCGTTCATTACTTTAAGCCTTAATATTACATTTCTGCTATTATATTCATCTTTTCAGATTTCATAACATTATTTCACCTTGGGATATTCTAAATTACTATAGTTGGTCCACAGTCTATGCTAACCTTTTCAAATACTACATTTTATTTATTTGGAGGGGAGGGGGTGCATGTCATGGCTCACACAGGGAGGCTACAAGACAGCTTTTGAGAGCTGAATCTCTCCTTCCACCATGTGGGTTCTGAGGATGGAACTTAGATTTTTCAGGCTTGGCAGCATGTGTCTTTATTCTCTGAGCCATCTTGCTGGCTTTGGAGTCTATACTTAAAGTCTGTGATTATTGTGAGTGCATTGTCTTCAGATGAGCACCCTCAAACCAACACGTCTTTTAAATTAACATCTTAATACTGTGTAGACATGATCATCGTCTGTGGGGTTCACATTGTCACACTCTCACTTTAGGTAAAATTCTCCAAAATACCGTCAGGTGTTTTGTTTAGTTTTGTCTTTTTTACAGTGAACCTCAGATGCTTCCTTCTAGGTTTACTTTCATCTTTTCCTACCCAATTTCCTATTGAAAAGAACTTGTATGATGCTAGGGATGCTCAATGGTTGTGGATGCTGAGTATCCTGCTTGCACAGGTCATGTTCTTCCTTATTCCCTCCATTTCCCTAGCCACCCAGTCTCTTCCCTTCCCTTCCCTTCCCTTCCCTTCCCTTCCCTTCCCTTCCCTTCCCTTCCCTTCCCTTCCCTTCCCTTCCTATCCCTTCCATTCCCTCTTCCTTTCCTCCCCCTCTCTGTCTGTCATCCATCTATCTATCTATCTATCTATCTATCTATCTATCTATCTATCTATCTATCTATCTATCTACCATCTACCTATCCATCCATCTGTTTATCTCTGTTCTTTTACATTTTTCATTGTAGATGGCCTCGGACATTTACAGAGCAGATGTAGCATGTCGCTTAGCACTCACCATGCATACTTAGCACTCACTGAGACTGTTTACTTTCTCTTCAGCTTCCACCCCAGCCCCTTCTGCCACTTCAAGATCTGTCTGACACAAACCCCTGGCATCATTCCATTGATCCATAAATATCTGAGTATATATTTGCAAAGAAGATGCATTTTTATTTTTTAACTAGTATTATGATTATATTTAAAGGTAATCAATATAATCAAATATTCAGTCTATCTTAAAAATTTCTCTTTACTTTAAAAAAACAATAGCTGGCTTACTTAAGGAAGAATTCACATAAGGCTGCTATGTTACGTATGGTTGGTGGGTCATATACATTTTTGCTAATCCACAGTGTCTTCCACCTCTACTTTGATGCCCCGAATTGATGTGGAGAAGCATGCATGTCCCTGGGTTTATAGCTCACACTGAGGCTGAGAGACTCTAATGTCTCCTCTGCACTGTCTGTCCTTGAGTCTCCTGTACTGTGGTGCTCACCTCTGTGGGATTCAAGCAGGATTTCTTTCTGTGTTTTACATTTTGTCCTTCTTTGTGGAGACACCCTTGCCTCCACCCATCCACTGTCAAGCCCCACTTACCCTCACCTCTCAGATCATTGGCTGGAGCGTTCCTTCTTCTTTTTTTAATTTTTTTATTTTTTGGTTTTTTGAGACAGGGTTTCTCTGTGTGGCTTAATGCCTTTCCTGGAATTCGCTTTGGAGACCAGGCTGGCCTCAAACTCACAGAGATCCATCCGCCTGCCTCTGCCTCCCGAGTGCTGGGATTACAGGCGTGCGCCACTACTGCCCAGCGGTGGAGCATTCCTTCTTTAGGTAACTTTGGAACTCACTCTCCCTCTCCCCTCATTCTTTGGCAGCCCTTCCACTACACACAAACCTGCTTCCTCATCACTACTTCAATGCCCAGGCGAGGAGGATGCACATTTCCTTGTTTTGCCTGATTTACCAATCCTCAGTGTTCTGAGATCATTATCCACCCTCCCTTAAACACAGCCTCCTGTGCCGGTGTCACTAATGATTCCTATTTCTGACATGGTTGCTTTGACTCCACCACAGTCATTGCTTCTCATCTTCAGTTGTCTTGACACCCCAGGTCTAGGAACCTGACATAATTCTGAGTTGAGAACCCGTGAGCAGGAGTTCGTGAGAAGTGAAAATTGCTTCAGGCACATCGAAAAGGAGGGCAGCAGGGGCATACTGGTGGTTCTGCCCGGCTGCCTTCTAAGTCAGTGCCTGCATGGGCATGGATTCACCAGCCACCAGCCTCACACCCATTTGGAGACAATGCCCCATGATGGGAGGCTTTGTGGACCTCAGTGGTTCAGACCTGCTTGTCTGTGTTTTACTATTTCCTTCTGACTACTTCAGACACGGAGCTGAGCATCAGCATGGGGTTTTGTGCTGGGGATGAACTCTCTGAGCCACGACAACCCATTGAAACATCTTTTAGAGAGTGACCTTTGCTCGATACCATTATGAAGACAGTGCACCAACAAAGTAGTTATTGACCAGCCCAGCAAGCAGGACCACTGAATATTTCCAGGTAGTTTTGAACATGCATGTTTGAAGCGACAAACTGTCTTATGGAATACGGCTCCCAGGCAGTGTGCGATCACTACTGTTTCCCCGAACTTTGTAGTTCATGGCAAGAAGTGAGGAAAGAACAACACAGAAGAGGTTAAATCCACACATAAACATGTGATTTCTGGGCCTGTTAAAAGCATGTGATTTGATAGGTAAACAGAACCCATTAGACTCTTCTGCTAGCTCTTACAGGTATTTTTCTCCAGTTTGTCAGAGCATCATACAGTTTACAGGGATGAGCCCGCCATTCAAACTGCTGGAAACAGTCTTTAGCAGATAATGTTTGTGTGTTGTTTTGCATGATTGATGTGACTCTGTTCTCATTCTGTTTAGGTCACTGACATGATAAAGACTTAATCAATTTCGGTTGAGTACAGGGGAGAATTCCCCAAGCTCATGGTCCCCAGTGGGGGCTCTGTCACCTCCTGGCCTGGCTCTGAAAGGGTGGGGTAGACCCACCCGTGTGTCACAGCTGTCCCCCAGATGGCAACTGGACTCGTCCTGTGCTGTCACTCTGACCCCTGGGAGCCTCAGTTGGGGGTGTGGGACCCAGTGACCTTGCTCTGCCCCACTTTCCATTGAGAAATAACATCTTTCTATCAAAAGGTCAGTTACATTGTAGTAAGTTTGGTTCAAACATGAGTGCCTACAGCATGCAAGGAGATAAGAGTCTATTACAATAACAATGAACTTCACCATAAAACTGAGGGAAATCAGCTCTAAGCTAAATGAGAGTAAAACAATTTTCAGAGGAAATAAAATGTTAGGAGTGTCTTATTCCTCAAATGTTTTGAAACCCTAGAGTCATACTACCCACAATCCCATAGTTGTCTGTAAGCCATCTCTGTCACAGTAAGTAACATACCTCTGCCACCATGCTGGCATTAATAAGTTTGGAAACATCCCTTTCTCCCTTTCCTTACCTGATTGGCATGAAATCTGCTGGTGTGCACACCGCTCCTGGCTAACTTGCTTGCAATTGTTTTTCATCTCTGTGTTACACCCATGATCTCCTTTTCTTGCCCATGGTCCACTGACATCTGCTCAGTTTACAAGATGCAAGCATCAGCTGTGTGAGGAGGGTATGGAGACAAGGATGAGGCATGTCCTCTTCCCATCACATGCTGTGAATTTGTCCAGGGCTGTCCCCATATGGACAACCCTCCCCTGTGACATTGCCTCCTTCTCTCTGTTCCCAGCTTGTTCTGGGTCTGCACTTGATTTTTTCTTTGCCTGGCAGCTGTATTTGCTTGGATAAGCAGACAGGCCTGTGTGGTTCACCCTTGGGGCCAGGATTTTGCCCATCAGTCCTGTCTCTATTATTTAGGTGAAGGGGGCAGTGCAGCTTGATAGAAGCCCACACTCTTTTCTCAAGAGCAAGCAGGAAGCCCCCAGAATGACATGTTGTCATTACTGGTGGGGTTATCAACTTTGGACCTAGCCATCACCAGACAGAACGCAACCATCAGAAACTGACAGCAATAATCTTGACTCTAGCCATTGATCTGGACCAATGGAGGACCACATTATAGCATTTTCTCACTGTGCTCAACCTCTTTATAATGACCCGAGGCCACATAGTATGGAAGTATCCAAACACTCATTGAATCA